>NC_140125.1:101254082-101854082 GCF_964035555.1 Netta rufina | reverse complement strand
AAATTATTTTAATTGGATACTTAATCTTATGCAAACCAGCATTCATAAATTGTTCTAAATATGTATTACAGCTAATCACAGGAGCAGCCATAATAGATACCCATACATTTGAACTCTTCTTGCTATTACAGAATTGTTGCTATGAAAACAGGTATTGCTGAATGCTACTTTGTATATCTCCATTCATTTCTCCATTTGCTAAGAAGATGTGGGTATGTACATTAGCTATAGCAGAATATTTACAGACAGCAAGTGTCATTTTGATCATACAAAATGGAGAGATGAAATGCATCTTACATTTTGTGAGGTCAGAAACATGCTGGCAGAAATGAAAAAATAGTGCTAGTATTGCAGCACCATATCAATGTATATGCATACATAATACATAGTATGTATAATATATAGCAAATATCACAAATTAAATATATAATAATACTATTTATTTTATATTATGTTATATCATGCAGTACATACTATATTATAGTATATATACTATATAATAATAATACATATAAATAATAAGTATGTATAATATGTACATGCACACATACAAATATATATAAATATAAAAAGCTTAGTGAGAAAGAGAAAAGAAAGAAAAAGATAAACAGGATATTATTATTTTTATAACAAAGATGGGGCAACTCTATGAAAGATCACAGAGAGTGTATTTGGCTTAATTTTATACATCGAGACATCATGAATAGCAATTTTTATTTTTTTTTCATTTGATAACACACCTCTGTTTATATATTAAACACTATCAAGCAATGTTAAATTGCTAAGATAGTACCCTGTGGTAGTCAGGTCAGTTATTATTTTCCCCACCACTAGGCAGGCAGGATCTGAGCTAACATGGTCTAAGACCATTACCAGTAGACAATGAATGAACCAACTGAACTCAGGATTGAACCAATTGAACTCAGGATTAACACAAGACTTGGGTATCTGTAATATTGGGGGATCAACACTGGGGTTTCTAGTAAGGGCTGTCTGTGGTTTTCATGTTTACACCCCTCTAATTGGAAAGGAAGAGCAGTGGACCCTGTAAAAAACCTGCATATGTGTGGTATTTATATGAGCCCTTTGAAATGGTACCATGCAAATGTTATCTTTTCAAAGAACTTAAAGGTCTGATAATCCTGTTTGTGTTCTGTGGAACGTAGGGGCTGGTGACGTGCCCCGTAGGGGTTTTCAGGACAAATTGCACCCTGCTGTCAACAGTTTTCTCAGAAGTGCAAAGTCATTCAGAGTCATAAAACTTGGTTAAGTAAGCTAAGTGCATGTGAAATTTTGCAGAACAAGCCTTAGGTGCAGGAAAATAGTTGCGTATGGTAAAATAGTTTGGGAGGAAGCCTGTCCCACTCTGCCTGTGTTGGAGGAGGAGGGAATCTACAGGACCAGGGATGGGATGAATGTCCTATACTTCAGGAGCACTGTGATAAGAATCACGGAAGAGGGAGGGGGGGCCTGGAGAGAGAGGGGAAAAAAATAAATAAATGGCACATTCCTTCTGCCTCTTACCTACACAGTGACCCCAGACTTCCCAGAACATCCTGAAAGGTCACTGACACTTACAGAATCTTTCCCATACCCAAAGCTGTCAAAGGCTTTGCTTCACTCAGTTCCCCTGCACTTTCTAGTTTCTTCTTTCATGTACATTAAAACTTATTCTACTTTCATCACAAAATTCAGTTTTGTCTATGCTGCTGAGAAGGCTTGAGCAGATCATTATTTTTTAATCTACCCAGCAGCTAGGGGATTGCTCTAACAAAGGTTGCTCCAGAAGATATGTATCAGATCACCAAAATTTTACAAGTGAATTTTAGAGGGTTAGACTAAAAAAGAAGAATAACATAAAATTAAATAGAGGCACAATCCTCTGCACAATCCCTATGCAAATGGCAAAGTCAGCTGCAGGCCTTTCATCTAGTCATTACAAATTCTGAGATTAGAGAGAGATTCAGAGCAGGAAGGAACAGAAAAATAAAATAACATCCAATGGAATGGAAACAATTGGTTCCAGGTGACCAAGTGATTTGACCAGATAGGGCCTGGGTTTAATACATTAGAAAAAGAAATCCATTTATTTTGTCATATTTGACATATTTGACATATATGACATATTTTGTCATATTTGACTGAAGATTTTAAGGCTATGAGGATGAAGTCAGTCAAAAATTCTGATTATCCGTGATTTATGAACTTAAACCAATACGTTCAAAAAGATGTTTTGAAATTCCTATTTACTGACACATCGATGCTGGTATGCATGTAGTGTTGCTAATGCAGACACAGGTAGTATCCAATACAGCATGCGACAAGTCACTGCAATGAATTTTAGACTTTTCCATTCTTACTCTTACTGTGAGACAATGATAACCTTATACCCTCCTAACTTTCATAAATAGTTCCATATCATAGTCTCAATAACTGAATATCATTTCACATTTAGGTTAGCTGTCATTAAAAAATTATGAAAGAACCTTGGGGAATTCATTTAACATTAGAAATATTCTTTTCACAATTTGGAGTTAACATGTTAAATTATCTTAGGTTTAATTAATGTTAATAGTATCATAAGACACTGAAAAATAGAAGCAAGTCTAGAAGGACCCCAATAGATATCCTTCCCCAGATAGGGGCAGGGATACAATTCAGAAAACTTACAACCATTTTTTTTAACTCTGTTGAGTGGAATGTTTGCTGTCTATACAGTTTGTGTTAATAAGATACCACCTTTATGATTAACATTGGTTTTTCCTGTGAGCTAATTAATTAACATTTTTAAAGTTCAGATTTAAATTCTGCCTCGGATGCTTATTTACATAATGGCTTCTTTCCACAACAGTGACTTATGAGAGGAGTGTAAAGGTGAGAGGAAGGACCAGATGTACTTAAAACACCACCGCTAGCATGGTGTAAGTCGTTTAAAATTAGTCCTCTCAGGAGATTCAAAATTACTGCCATAAGTATATATCACGGAAATTAAGAAAAATATGTTGGTTTTGTAATTTCTTCAGGAACAGAAATATGATAAAGCAACACCTCACACCCTTTTGTGGCCTGAAACTGCATTTCTGCTGCCTTCCTGGTGTGGAGTGTTGTACTGGTGGCACTTGTGCAGGATTAGGTGAAGGAAGATCCTCTCCTCTGTCTGTTAAGGCTGTTCTGGGAGTACTTTGCATTCCTGAATCCCATAAGACTAACTACCTAGTGTTTATTAACCTTTCTAGAAAGTCTGTATTACATCTCTCCAAATCTCTCTTCTGAATCTGCTGTTTGCTGTGGAAAGTGTTAACATCCTTCCAGTTAAGGACCCTGAGTCTAGTGCAGCCCTCAGGGACTGGATAGCTAAGACTGTACAGTGCTACATCCATCCACACAGAATTTAATTGCCCCGGCACAATTAACTGATGTTGGCACCTTGCATTTCCATCAGAAGTATAAAGTTGGTCATCTTAGTACCATAGAAACAATCTCTAAGTTGTTTCTATGTTGTTTCTAATCTCTAATTTGAAACTATATACAGATTAAAGAAGAAAAAGCAAAAGCTCACCCAACAAATCCCAGAGGAACTAGGATAAAAATTAGTAATCAGCATTGAATTTGTTTAAAATACTTATAAGCATCGTGTTGTCTTACATTTTGGGAAGTAGCCTCACATATCTGTAAGATGACCATTGGTTTTGATTAGTATACAAATGATTCCACAGCATGAAACAACTTACCGGTCACCATCCCTTAGTGCTTTCATTTGCTTCCCAATTATACATGCAAACAGGGGACCAGTTCTAGCACCTGGAAGAAAGTCTTCTACTAAACCACCAAGCCAAACATCAATATTGCTAGGATTATGGTACAATTCCATGATTTTTTCAGTGACTTTCTGATTAGTTATTATTGTATTCAGATCAGTTTGAGTTTCCAGTTTTGGTAAGCCACAGAATTCACGCCAGTCATTATAACCTATAAATATGATGTTAAAAGGAAGATTAGACTTGGCTATTAAACAAGATATTTTAAATTAATAAATTTAAAACCACTGGATTTTGGCAACCTTAATCTCTATTATGGACAGTTATGTCTAAAAATAGACCTATTATTATTGGTTAAGTTGATTGGAGAAACTATGGCAGGATCTGAAACAACAAGATATGCAAATGTCACATCATTTTTGTGAAGGAAAACAAGGTTTTAAGTTCTCCAATATTTATTAAGCAATGAAAACATGATAATAAAGGGTTATTTTTGAGATAATCTAAACAGAAACATACACTTTTTGTTGACATATATATACAATTCTTTTGCATCACTGGAATTAACTTCCCCCACCTCCCAACAATACTTGCATTTTGGCCCTGAAGACCAAAACTATTTCTACTGTAGTGTAGCCGAGAGCTTTAAACTCTAGGCTGGAGTCAGACTTTATTTGTACTGTCCAGGGCCACATTCCTAGCTACAGCATCACACAGCTTTAACAGGAGAAGTGGAGCGAGTTGTCACCCAGAAACATCTTCAGACAGTTCTACTTCTGGTGGGTAGACCATCAGGCTCAGAGCATAGAACAGCATTTGTTCCTTATTCATGTAAACAAGTGGTCTGATCAGGCAGGGCGTCAGGACTGCAAACATACCATAGATTTTAACAGCCAATATAATTAAATTAATTAAACTCCAGCACAGTCTTCTCTAAACTTGTACATCTGTGACCTGATAGGCTCATAGTCCTTGAGAGTTTATTTCTACCCTGGGTGCACAGACCAAGAAATCTAATGCAAAAAGTAGGCATAAAAATGTAATGTTTCTCAAAGTGACGTGTACATCTAACTAAGCTACCTATACCAGTCCTGAGGACACCTTAACACCTTTTACACTCAGTCCAGCCAATGAGGTTGTGTCTAAATAGACCTCTCTCACAGGCAGGGTGCAGCCTGCAGACCTCAAGTAGCTGCTGCAGACAGAAAGTCCCTCTCCTCTGGAGCTGGATTCAGCAAGAACCAGTGTCAGGTACCTGCACCAGGCATACCCACATCTACTCACCAATACTGGTCTTCCACATTCCAGAACTGAGAGGTTATTCTAATTTGAAATGCTGGGCAATATTTTGTTTTCATCAAAGTCAAAAGTATTAGCATCTTAAAAGAAACTTGTATTACTTTTCTGATAAAAACCTATTATTAAATAACTTATATACTAAATACAAGCAGTGATAGTTCAGTTACTGATTGGAAGTAGATTTAAGAAAAATCAGTAGACCTGGGAGTCCGTGATCACGGCCACGCTGTAAATTTAATGATGCTAAATCAAGTGAACCATTGTTGGACAACACAAACAGTTTTTCTGTTAACTCTTCATTCATCAGTTGATTTTGCACCTGTAGTTTTGCTGAATGTGCAAGAAGACCCCTTAGCAAAGGATCCAAGCCTCCTTTAAACACAAAAATAAAATAATGTCAGAGCATGTATATAAAGCATTAGAATGTTTTTAACAAACATGTATGTAAATGTATGTAAATGTATGTATGCTTCTATATATTTTTTTAAACATTGGTCACGTAGCCTTTTATATTCAAACAAATGCAAAAAATTGCTTCAGGTTGACATAAGAGTGGTAATCTTATGAAAAGGCTCCACCTGTTTCTTCTGGTATAAGAAAATTTTAAACCTGATAATACATGTATGCAAAAAAAAATATATATATATAAGATATCATCAATTTATTGTCAATTGACTGATTTAATCTGGAGAGTAATTTCTGTCTGATTCAGTGGACTATTTACCTAAAATAATTAGTGGACTATTTACCTAAAATAATTGTTCCAGTGTTCTCTGGAACCTGTTCAACAGCCTAAATCAGTGATGTAATTAAATAAATGTTCCTATTCTTACCTTAAGACCAGTAACCTTAAAAGTTATAATATTCTGGGGGAAACAAACAAAACAACCCCATTCCCCCTGCCCCCACTCTCCACACACATACATAAAACAACAGTTTAAATAAAAACATACCTTCTTTAATGAGCCTCCATGGACTAAAGAAAACTTCATGCAAATGAAGATTTGGGAGTTCTGGATCATCTAAATACTGTGCATTCAGTCGCCTTACTATTGGTTGGATTGTTGCATGACCAAAACGAAAAGCAGCTGTTGAAAATATGTTAGAAACTGTAGGATTTACTGTGGGATCATAACCTGTATATAGGCCAATATACTGATTAAAAGCATCTGGACCAATAATTTTGGGAATGTAATCTCTTAAAGTAATAATCTGAAAGAAAAGAAAAAGAAACATATCATTCAGTGTTTTGATAGTTGAAAAGTAAAGGTTTATATGTATAGAATGACTTTTTCATCACTCATCTATTCCCAAGCATTTAGCATGATGAACAAGTGAGTTGGTAAATAATAATGTACTTGTTGTAGTCAGTAGAAAAATGACTGAAGAGAACCAGTAGTAGGGTTGAGTACACTAATGAGGTTCCTTTAACCTCCTACCTAAAAAGCTAGACAAACCATCCTCAGCAGAGAGTACCAATATTGCTCACTTCCAGTCCAAAGGGGGTAAATCCAGCCCTTAGGAGCTCTGCTCCTAAACCTGGATTGTGATAGCATAAATTATAATGCCCTTAAAAAGAGAAAGGAAAGCATGGATTACTATAAAAACATTCCTGAACGGTTGTTGATAGGAACAGATTCTATTTTCAGACATATATATGTGACACAAATCCTCTTTACTGAATATTTTAAAAATCCAAACTTTAAAATACTGATGCCAAGAATCCCTTGGCAGACGTTTTATACTAAACTTAAGCCAATTTATAGACTCCTAAAAAACACACTTCAAAAATGAAAATGGTGATAAACACTTTCTGACAAATGTTTTGCAATATGATAGTATTAGTCGCATGACAAAAAAATCATATAGATAATACTGAGAAAAAAAAAAAAAGTGGAAAAAGATCTAATGTACCAAATAAAATGAAAGTATTATAGAATAAAGATTACACTGCACTCAATAAAGCATAACGGGATGAATATGAAGCATAGTGAGTTCAACAAAACACATTATAGATTCAATACACTGTGTAGTAAAATATACTTTGAGGAAATGTACTTTGAGCTTGGTATAGTGAATACTGAAAAGCTAGATGTCACAAAATGACTGTATGAGAAACTTGTATCTTTATTTTAAACATGACACAGAGACAAACAAGACCCTTCAGAATTCACACACTTTTCACATAAGGCAGAGCTCACAAAATCTTTATGTTTTCAGATATATTAAGTTAGGTCATGAAGCAAACACACTATTTGAAAGAATAAGTTAGAATTCCCTTTGCTGGTCCTTTAATACAGCTTAAAATTAAAATTAAATAATTGTTGGAAATTAATACTCACGTTGTCATTGGAGAAGTTAACCTTTTCCTACATTCCCAAAGGTTTTACAAAGCAACAATTCCTTCTAATTTTAGATTTAGTTAGTTTTTTATAGGCAAGATAATGACATATTGTTTCATTACTACAAAGGGCAGAAATACAGGTTTTCCAAGTCTCATTCATCTTGACTTGGGGTTAAGTGTGACTTAGAAGCATGAACGAGGCACCTGTACCCACAAGTTCAAAAGAATAGGTAGAAAAGAATATAAGTATTTTTTGCCATCATCTTAACAGACATGCAGAGACCTTAAATAGCTCTAGATCAGCCCTGGACACAAATATCCTGATATGACTCATTTTTTTGGCTCATTGTAAATGAAATCTGAAGCTAAGCAACCCATAAAGGCCAGATTGCCCAAACAAAAGGGCAATTCAGATTTTTCATTTGCTCCAGAGGCGAGATCTGAATTTTATGTTTCCTTGACAGGGAAAGAGGGATTGTTGTTTCTAGACATGAAAACTAAAAGGCTAAAGGTAAAAAGGAGTCATATACCTGCCTTGAGCTAGGAGAGACATATATTTGATGGAAACATGATGGTTAAAGAAAAGCTCCATCAAGTAGAAGTGATCTTCAGACAATACAAACTAAGGTGATAAAGCAGAAAAATGATACTGACGGAAAGAATCTGGAATGTGACAGAACCATATCCAAAGTAGCATGTAGCATCCTTCATGTAGACTCTGAACATACTTTACCTAAATTTGTCTGCATGAAAACAAGGAGAGGCTCACTACAGGTTCGAACTGACACATATACAAGTTTTAAAGAAGGTGTAAACAGCTCAGAAACAGCAAAATTATTTTTCTTAAAATTATTTTGCATGCACTCCCTGCTATGAAAGAATTATTTGAAAGGTTTTTTCCCTTTCACATTTGGCATAAATAAGCATAATACCTTCCTTCAATACAGTTTTTCTTCCACAGGTGAGATTCTTCTGTGGAAAAGAAGTAACATTCTCGTCTAAAAATATGTCAGTAAAATCAGAACCAGAAAGAGGTAGTTCTATACAAAGAAAGTACAAGCAACTACAATGAACCATGCTGCCATTTGTTACTTCTTTTGAGTCTATTTATAAAGAATAAGTTAACTTTGGGTGTGATCTCAGCTCTTTGTGACATTTATGACATTAGTGGATTAGTGGTAATCCTAGTTCCTCTTAAGAGACATTTAGCACCTCATAGAATCAACTCAGAATTCCATAGAAACCTCATAAAGTTAACTTTAATCAATAATGTCAATATTTCTACTGTCTCAAGACAGTCATTGTTTCAAAGGTATAATTTAGTAAAAAATGATGAAAAATGAGCACTGTCTTAAATAGAAGCCATGTGCTCTGTATTTAAATGACTTTAATAGCCTGTATGACCAGATAGTAACAGAAGCATAAACAGTATTTAAATGTTATTAACTTAGTCATGTCAGAGAAAATAAAATTCTGATTTCCTAGCAATACAATCAAACATCTGGTAATTATCCAGAGAGAATCTAAATAATAACACTGTCAGAAGAGGCCTTGTATGGATTCATCATAGCATGATGAATCTATACACTGTGTATAGAAAATAACTAAATCTTGACCTGCAAATACAAATGCTATGCAAAGTCAAACAGGCTTTATGTGAAAGGCAACATTATTCTCATTCAGAAGGTGGAATTGCAACAGGGATTCTGAAATGTCCTTATGAACTCAGCAAGCATCCTGACTGGATTTGCTTCCAGGATGGGCCACCTCCAGTGGAATTCATCCATACATTAGTTAATAGAAAATAAGTTATGTAATTTCATACTATTTTTGAGATCTTTTTTATTTTGTTCATGTTAAAAGCAATCTCAAATTAGGTGCAAGAGATATAGAAATTCATATTACTTCCTCATTAGGTTCAGCAGACTTTCTTTCCTAAAACAGAGAACAGGCAAATATATTGATTGTGTTTAATCTCTTAAAGTACTACATACAGCTGTTTGAAATTCCCATAGTAAATATTAAAGGATTTACAGCTGATATTGAAGCCCTAAACACTTTTATAAAGATTGATTGTATGAAAGTTCAAGTCCCAATAAATAATTAACACATTATAATGGCTCAGTCAATAGTCTGAACTATACTCTTTATAGCCATGAGTTATGTTAGAATGAAACATTCTTTTATAATATTTGTTATTTATCTCTTTTTTATCTATCATTTCATAGTTTAAGTTTAAGCTCTGAGAGGAGTTATTTAATGATCCAGTTTCACAAACAAGTTTCATCCACGTTAGCCATGTTGAACCCTATAATTTTACTTCAGTTAATGTCAGCTACTTAAGAGACCAATTTTCAACCCACCCACAAGGCAGAGAAGTAAGGATGTAAGATACTTCGAGAACACAAGAAGATATAGAAGGAAGAGAAAAAAAAAAACTACAAACTGAAAACTAAATGCAACTGTCAGCTACAGGTGGGATTAACTGGCAGTAACACCATTATTTCAGAGATTCTTCTCTGAAACCATGATAAATTAAAGAGAATTTGAATCAAACTGGTCTGTGAAACTCTTGCATCACTCTTTGACTAGTGCCACTTCATTTGGCATTCACAATCCAAACAGCACATCAGAACAAAACCAGCACATGCATACAGTTTCAACTTGCAAACCACATATATATGGAACAGCAATGTAAAGACTAGCAGTTCCATAGCTGAATGTTTTTTCCTATTTTGTCTAAACGTTTTGTTTAAAGGAAAAACAAATGTAAACTATTTTCCCTCAAATAGCTTTAAAGGAGTTCTTCCAACATTAACCATTTTGTGATTCTGTGTCCTAATTCTGCTCTTTCTGTTGTCTCAGGTCAAAATAAGAATAACTGAAACAAGGAGCTGGTTTCATTTTTTTAAGCAGATTACAATAAAAAAAAAATGTATTTTTTTTTTTTGTTTGTTTCTTTCTTTTCACAAAACACTGTATAAACCAAGGTATATATATTTTACTATAGCATATTGCAGTATAGTTTAGAGTTAAGTATGTGTCTTTCACATAAAATACAAGAAGGGAATTAACCACTGTTATGGCTTATATAAACTACTACTTACCAATGAAACATGCCAACAGTGCGAACAAAAAGTCAGTTTTGTCCATGACAATAACAGGCAATTGTTATATTTAGTAACTTTGTCAGGTTTCTACTATTAAATGCTTGCCACTAGAGTTATTTATGCTGTCAGAAAGCATCTAGGAGGAAAAGCATGGTCTCTCTCTCTATATATATTATTATTTTTTATTTCCTTATTCTAGAAAGAAAAGGAAGGCTTTTTGTTCAATTCCCTATAATTACATAGCAGCAGGCAAAAATTATGTTTGAAATTATTCATTCCAAAAAGAGAGAATTTGAGAAATGTGTAGCAACTGAAATAGCTGAGTGGAGATTTCAAGGTAACTTCAGCTAGAGCTGTCATTACTGTGCTGGTTAGCATACCACATTAACAGAGATACTCCAATTATCTCTCTTAAATGAATATCTCTGAACTAGCCAGATATAACTGAATCACAATTCTAATGAGCCATAAGCAAATCTCATTAGACTGTGATACTGGTAGAGATAATGAGTAGCCCAGATTTATGGAGCATATTGCCTTGCACAAAGTATTTTCTTTCAGGCCATAATGCTACTGGACATAGATCAGAAGTACTTGAACACACAGAAGTCTGCTTTTGGATTTCCACTTTTCTTCTAACAAATACTAACAACCATTTTGACTAAGTGCAATTATTTTAAGCAAAGAGCACATTTACAGCAAAGGAGTTGACATAGTTAAAATAAATTTTATATATATATATATATATATATATATAAAGAATGTCAATTTTTTCAAAAGGACTGACTAAATTAAATTAATGTTATTTTTTCTGAAATTATCTGGCTTTAAGTGCAAATAACAACACACCAGAGAAGGAAGGTGGTTTCTTACAGGAAGTATTATGCATATTCTCTTAACTAAAACTTCTGACAGAAGAAAGGATATGTGTTTTATTGTAATAGTGATATTTTCCTACCTCTTCCCCAATTTAACTTCAAAACTGTCATTTTTTGACACCAAATAACCTCTTTCTAATAGTCAGAAAGCATATGAAATTCATCTAGCTTCCAATTTATTCTGGTCCGGATATAACATTAATGATGAATAAAGGCAAAAGTCCTGGTGAAGATCAGAGGAGCAATGCCAGGTGGAGTAACCTGAGTACCCAAACTATCAAAAAGGAGCTTGAGGGACTGGCTGTTCTCTAAGGCAACCAAAGAGAGTGGCCATACCCCAAACTCGAGGATAAACCCATCAAGATGAGACAATGAAAGAAACTGTCACCTGAATGTTGGGCAAGGTAAATGAGTGCTAACAAGATTATATTTGAAATAAGGCTAACAGGAGGTAGGACTCATGGTGGGATGCAAGGAGAAGAGGGGACTGTGTAAAACCTGGCATGCATGCAATATTAAAAAATTGCATTGTTGGAATGTGTAAAACACTGGTGACTGTTGGAATGTGTGAAACACTGGTGTATTCAGCAATGGGGATAAAGGTGGTGAAAAGGAGGGATTGGTGTGAACTTTGGAAGTAAAAGAGGCTGTTTGAGCATGAAGCGTTGTCTGATCAGTTTGCTCCTCTGACTGAACCGTGCTTGATCACTGCAGTTTATGCTGTATTCTGCAGGAGCAGAAGCTGTCCACAATGAGCATATGAACTGTGACTGTGAGGAAAATAAAATAAAATTAAAAAAATAATAGAAGAGAAAGAGAAGGAGAAGGAGAAGGAGAAGGAGAAGGAGAAGGAGAAGGAGAAGGAGAAGGAGAAGGAGAAGGAGAAGGAGAAGGAGAAGGAGAAGGAGAAGGAGAAGGAGAAGGAGAAGGAGAAGGAGAAGGAGAAGGAGAAAGAAAGAGAAAGAGAAAGAAAGGGAAAGAGAAAGAGAAAGAGAAAGAGAAAGAGAAAGAGAAAGAGAAAGAGAAAGAGAAAGAGAAAGAGAAAGAGAAAGAGAAAGAGAAAGAGAAAGAGAAAGAAAGAGAAAAGAGAAAGAGAAAGAGAAAGAGAAGAGAAAGAGAAAGAGAAAGAGAAAGAGAAAGAGAAAGAGAAAGAGAAAGAGAAAGAGAAAGAGAAAGAGAAAGAGAAAGAGAAAGAGAAAGAGAAAGAGAAAGAGAAAGAGAAAGAGAAAGAGAAAGAGAAAGAGAAAGAGAGAAAATGCTGAGTAGGAATAGATTTTCTTATTCACAGGTGTAATATAAACATTCTTATGGTCTTTTATGTACTTTTTGCATGTTAATTTCTCCTGCCTCCTATACAAATATATCCTATAGAGATCTAGATTAGACCTTGAATTTTATATATTAATACAGCATTAAGGAATTCACAAGCATTTTTTACACAGGGAAGTTACTTCTTTATATAATTATTATAAGAAAATAAATATTTTAGGCACTATGCAAATGGAGAAACATAGCTAAAGAGCTATTGATTCCTTTACCAACCAAAGGAACAAAACCTAACAAACCAACCAACCAAACAAACAAACCAACCTAAAAACACCAAAATTGCAAAGAAATACATCTGAAAAGGAATAGACTTCAACAGACAAAATAGACAGAGGAGAAATCTGCAGAAAGATGAAGCAGAGTAGAAATTGCCATTAAAATCAGAGCACTCAGATCTGGGATATGAACAAACCAAGGAGGAAGACATTGCATTCAGGAAAGTGGAGAACAGAGTGAACTTTAAACATGCCAAAGTGGAAGCACAGAAAGAGTTGGCACAGAAAAGCTAATATGATCTCCTAAGCCACTCAGAAACATATCTGAACTTCTGTGACTGGTTCTGCTCTACACTGCAACCAACACTGCAATGTGTTGTTAAGCAACTAAACATCCCACCTGATGGAGAGCTCCAACAATTTTCCGTGCTTCTTGGTAGACCATCTCAGCACTCCAGTGTCTGTTGATAGCTTTGAGGGCCCGGGCCAGGCGGTTGTGCTCTCTTAGCCACAGTGTGTGCATGGCTGCCAGAGATGTCACCTCACTTGATCGGCTGTCCCCAGCCATAAAACACTCAACCCTTTCATCTTCACTTGCATTTGAGTCCTGTGCACATGGTGACGGGACCTGGTCTGTATAGGGTAGGTATTCCCGATTGTTGTCATAATATTTACTGTTTATTCTAAGAAGACCTTCTTCACTTGTTAAATTCCTCAGCTTGTTTTCAACAGCGGGGGTGCTGCCATAGACAGTAGAAGCATCAAGGAAAGATGTTAAACCATTTATCTGTTGTCTTGGATTTGGGGCCGACAGATTTCCAAAAAGAATACTATGATCACCAGTGCTGCATGCAGGAGATGAGCGGTAGAAGGGCAGGCAATCCATCCCTGTGGATAATGTGTCATTGGCAGTTACCTGTGTAACAAAAAAGTATTTCCTGAGCTATAGGCAACATAGCTGTGGATGTTTAAAGTTTTGTGTAAATATTTCTGTCCCATCTCCATTCTCATCTGTCCTCCAGATCTCATCTACTGGAGTGACTTTCTCTAAACTCACAGAGATCATTTTCTTACCTCTCAGATTGAAGTGAAAATATAATTCAATTATTTTTAAGACAAGACAGAAAAAAATAATAAAATGAAAACCTTTAGCATAAGATCAGGTTACTGAGGTAACCCTTTTTCTATGCCTGAATTTTCCTGTCTTCACAATTAAAATTCCTCACAAAATGTATCACAGTGGAGATGTGAACATCTGGTCAAATTATGTTGTACTGAACTCCAAATGAAACTGCAGGTTTACATGTGTACATAAAAATATAATGAAGAGTGTCAGTCTGCAGCAGCATGCCGTAAAAGCATTGTTTCTATACTATTTTAATTTGGTTTCCTAACTGAAAAATACATATATAACTATTCACTCTGTTGGTCCTCCACAAGCATTCCCCCACATTATTTTACAGGGACAGCTGTCTTGCAAGTGTCTTGCAATTCTGATTGTCCTTATAAAAAGCAAAGACTGCTTTTTATAGTCCTTCTGAAGTGAAACTCTTCCCAGCCCTTTGATCCACAGACAACCAAGAAACTGAGGTCAAATGGTGATCCAGTATTTGTCTGCTAATCAGAGGTTTTAACCAACCTGTCATTCAGTCAACTATTCCAAATGCAGGTAAAGGGCATGGGAAAGACATGTGAGAATTGTCTAATGGGATCTTGAGGTACACATAATACACAAGGGTAGAATACAGCCTAAATCAGAAAGCTGGAAGTTTTGCTACTGGAGAGTACTTAAAGTGGTATGTACAGCCCTAACAGCTGTAGGGAGGGGAGCAGAGATGTTGGAGGGAGGAGAAAGAGGAAATGCAAGAAAGGTTTTATGTGCATGGTAGGATATCTAAGAGAAAAGCTCAGGCTAGCAATTCTATTTCAAAGAACACTATACCAAAAATCATCAGGTTTCAAAATGACTGAAATCTATCTTCATTATCTAATGCATATTTGGCTTTATAAACTTTGTTTTTCAGAAAAGAGCTTTATTTCCAAATTTTAACAACAGTTCATTGTGCAGCAACACAATGAGCCATAGCTGTGAGTCAGTTCCATGAGTTTCAAAAAAAAGATTAACATCAGTTAAAATTATTAAAAAATGAAATCTGAGTTTCATCAAGTATAAAACTAGTGTTTTCCTATCAACAGGCTAATATGAAATAGGTACAGATAACACTTAGAACAGCTGCTTAAATAGCTCAAAACAAATAAGTCTTCAAATATTTGACTAATAAAAAATGTTTTGTGCAGACCCCTGAGCTAATATTTTTTCTTTCTATTTTGCTTGATGTTCATTTTTGAAAAAACTCTTTGGCACGTGACAGTGAATATTTCAAAAGCTATATAAAATGATATAATTTATTCTTTGTACTTTTAACAATGAAGGGACCAGTTCTGAACCAGAAGTTTCAAACAGTTCCTTAACAGTGATAAAAGTAACAGGGCAACTTTCAAATGGAATTAATGAGCTTTGTTTAACAACTTTATTACCTTACTTATTATGCCAAGTAATTTTTTCTTATTACTGAGAACTTGAGCCAGTAGGGATTGATATCAACAGAACGTTTAAGAAAGGGTTTCATTTGTTTTTCAAGTTTTGTTTGGTAAAGAACTTCTATGAATATTTTTCCACTGGTTAGGTTTTAACAAATTAAACTAGGCTATTTCTGAAGGAAATACATAATTTCTTTTTCTTTCTTTCACTGATCAGTGAAAATCAGTAATTTTACTTCCTTGGGTTTTCCACTTAATATTTCTCTCTATGATTAAGTCCCTTGCAATTTTTTTTTTTTCTCTTCAGCTGATAATATAAACAAGAAGCTTGTCTCACACTACAAATACATGAACTTGGCAGCTGCAATGTTGTATGTGTCTGAGTGCCTCCTTCTTCTATTTATCAGGAAAGCCTGGAAGAATTCAGGTATCACTGGGAAAAATGTATGAGCCACCTTTAAGTTGTTAAGCAGTGAGGCTCACAACAAAACATATCAACAGTGAATGAAGCTCATACTGATTAATCTTTGGTTAACTGCCTCTGCAATTTCAATTCAAATTGTTCTGTGCCCCAGTGGAGAAAAGCAGCAGTAATGAACATTAAGGGACTGGCAGAACTGCATAATGTAGTACTTTCCCTTTTCGTGGGGTAAGCAACGTGCAGCCAGCAGCTGAATGTGCAAATGACAGATTCTGTATGTTATTATTCAAATGACATCAAAAATAATCTGAGAAAAATAAAAACCTTCTGCTGAAATAGGTACAGAATTACATTTTTCTCCAAAACTGATAAAGAATATTCATATTGATTTTTTTCTTTGTCTGTATAGTTTTAGAGGGGGAAAAGTCAGAAAAAAAAAATAAAAAATCCCTCTCTGGCCACAATAGTTTTCCTGCTACAGCTACATGTTGATTTAAACTGATTAATTGCTAACTGTTTTGTATGTTTAAATCTGCTTGGAGTGATTTTTTTTTTTTTTTTTTTGATGTGTAGGAATCACTAACTGTTTCAGGGTACCATGATGTCTAAACCATTATTGCATTTAAAGAAAAATCTTTTTAAATATTTTTTCTTTTTCCTTTGGCAAATGTCATCCTTTTAATAGGATTTTTGCAGTACTCAAAACAAAACAAAAAACTAGCTTATGTTTTATGTAAGTATGCCAGCAAGGAAGACATAAACGTGTATTTTGGGACATGAAGCTTAGAGAAGAGTCAGGGTCCCCATCTGACAGTGAGTTTTTACCTCTGAAATACAGGAAAAAGGCAGGTGCTCACTTTGCTGGCTGTTGAGTGCACAGACTAATCCATTTGTAGCTGAGACAGGAACCTGTCATGTTACACATCACCTTTTGCAAATCTCCTCACTTTTCCATGTTTCTTTTTCTTTTCCACCTCTTCTGTAGTTGAACTAACTGAATGAAAGCATTTCAGGATTGAGTCTGACTATGTGTATGTGCTATGCCTATCTTAATGTCAGCAATGTAATTAATACAGAATAAAGACAATAAGTCTTTCTAATGCCTCATGATTATCTCAGCCTCAATCTGAAATAATCATCTGTGGAATGACAGGTTATCTCAGCATCTCAGTTCCATGTGTCAGGCTGCTGAAAAACACATAAAAACTTTTTTTTTTTTTTTTTTCATTTTCTTCATACTATGGGATTCCAAAGAGATACCAAAAATAGATGTTCAGGCTCTACCAGAAGCTATAGCTTTGGTGTGAGAATTACTGGGTGTCTCTGTATAGCTTTTACTATGAAAATGGCCAGAACAGAAAATTGTAAAGTTTCCTGTTACCTACACATTCTTAATATGTTCTACTGCAACTTCCAAACTGTCATTAAATTGCATTGACTCAAAATATTTTCTAGACAGCTTCCCTAACATGTGCAGGCAGGAGCTGGTTTTATCTGGTGAAACACCCAGAGAGGCCTTATGGCTCAGAGTGCCCAGAGAAGTACTTTTGTCCTCTCCTTATGGATGAATTTTCCCTTGACTGCCACTTTCTAGGAGCACAGCGAGAGTGCAAATGGCATCTTTTCTGTTTGCATGGATGGACTATATGCTATCAGTTTTACTGACTTTGGAAACCAGATGCAGTTTCTTCATATAGAGGATGACTGTATGAAAGCATTAAATGTATGAAAGGGATGACTTATATGAAAATATTAAATGTATGAAAGGGATGCCCCATCCCTGGAAGTGTTCAAGGCCAGGCTAGATGGGGCTTTGAGTGACCTGGTCTAGTGGGAGGTGTCCCAGCCAATGGCAGAGGGGTTGGGATTAGTTGATTTTTAAGGTCCCTTCCAACCAAACCATTCTATGATTCCATGAAAGTAACCATGGCTGATTTCCAAATATTTATCAGACGGATTTTAGCTTTAGTGAAGATTACAGGAGAAAATCAGTTCTAGGGGGATATAGTTCTAGTTATATTATTAGCATTTTGTTTCAATGTTCACGAAGTAGTTCCTCTGGTCACATTAATGAACTATTAAAAACCAGTCATTCATATATTGGATACTTCAGATGTGTCCTGAGAATGTGATTCTTTAAGATCTCTGTGCTCTTTCTGAACTCTCTCAAGCTATGACTGCCAACTTTCAAAAATCCAAATCTGCTGGATAAGAGAGAAAACATTTACCCGTCTGTGGTAAAATTCCAGGCAGTTATTTTACTTAGCCTTCCTGAATTTTAGATTATCTTGCTGAGTGGAAGATGAGCCACCTTTCAACACAGGAACTGATTCAGTTCCCATTACAGCAAGCAGAATATTTTTCTTTATGTGTAATGGAAGTAGAATGATACACTTAAGGGAAAGGGAAACTATGTTATACTTCTCAGTTAGTTATCAATTTGGTAGGGAATAAGAGTTTTCTGTTCTGATGGAACTTATACCCTACACAAACTTCAGTGCATAGACAAGCTGGTCAGTAACCAAACTTCAGCAATAAGGAAAGTAATTTAGGTTGCTCTGGACAGAAACTGGGGCATCAGTCCAAGGGCTGCGATGGGCATGGGGATCTCCTACAGCATGAGGAGATGGACAGTCTGCTTTCTGAGAAACACAAACAAAAAAGGTGATTTGACTTTGCTACTTGATTTTTTGAGTGGCAGAACGTCTGTTTCCAAATTAATCAGGCAAGAACATAGGATTTTATATTTATACCAATTTCCTTCTAACCCTCTAACAAGCTTTGAATTCATATTTTCCATCTACCCAAAGCAAACATGTGATATATGTAAGTTTCAGCAACTCCCTGAAGATCATTTTATACATACATTGAAAAGGTAGCTCTCTTCAAAAGTTTGCATTAGCTGCTGGAAATATCTTTGCTTTTAGTGAGTAAAGGTAAGTTCCTTTCAGTTTATCTGGCTGGCAATTTAAAAACAGAATTATTTATGACTACTTCCCTATTTTCCTCAGTGGAATTTGAAACCTTGAAGTGTGAGAAAAATAACACTGGGGGGAGACTAATAAGGTTTCTTTGCATCATAAAGTTGAGAGGTAGAAAAATATGATACTTGTACTAAATACCGTAGTTGTAGTTTGTTATTTCTGTAAAACAATTTAAATATTTACCTGTTTCATTTAATAATTACACTGGGTTTCAATATTTCTATCAGCATATGCTGTATTATTGATGATCTATCCATTTCCCCTGCAATTACTTTAGTGTATGCATATCTCTAATGTATTTTATATTACTTACCTGTTTAGAGTCCGGAATTTTTCTTGAAGAAATTCATTTAAAATCTTACCTTTATTGGAAAACATGGATTTTGTTTTTCACATGTCATCTGGCACTCCATTCCAGTTAGAAAGGCGGTTCTGCTCGTGCTCTGTGGTGTGAATGCAATGTCGTGGTCTATGTACTGTCCCCACACCATAATGATATCGGAATATAAGTTGTCTTCAGTAACAGCCTCATTAGATGCGTGAATAATTTTTCTTGTCACCTCACGAACCTGGGAAAAGAAATAAACTACCTTGAGTGCTACGTAGGATTTATTTATTTCTTATAAAATGATAAAACACTATAAAGCTGGAGGAGCAGTGATAAAAGCTATCCACCCCACCCCCACCAGTACTCCCTAGAGTACTTTAGTACTTTTAATAGCTTGCTTAAAGGAAAAAAAAAAAAAAAAAAAAAAAGAGAGAGAGAGAAAAAACAACAAAATCCAACGTATGACAGGCTGTTACTTCTGTTCAGGAGCTGAAATAACTCTGCCACAAGCAGATTCAAGATGTTTCAGCTGAATTTTTCTATATATTGCAAAATGAACAGTGGCAGTGTATTTTTGATCTGTTCCTTTCCAGGTAGTTTTGAAAACTGCATGTTTCTTTTAGACAGCTTAAAAGTTTTCTTTCTATTTATTCTGTTTTCCTTTAACAAATGGACTTTGCTGGGCAACCTCAGATACTGTGGATACACAGGGGCACTGGGCTGCTCCATGAGTAAATGGAGCAGCTTATACAGCCCAGGAGACAGGCATGGTTGCAAGAAGTTCTGTTTCATTTTTCCAGGCAGGGAGAAGCAGCAATATATTTCTGCGGCACTTCTGTGAAAACTGCATAGATATAGATTCTTTGAGAGGGAACATGGAGACATCTACATCACACATTCAGCCTACACTGGTCCTCAGTTGAAGCTATTTGAGCAAAATCAGCAGTTTGTGATGATTAGGATACTGTTATTATCCACAGATTTCTCCCTCATGCTGCAAAATGTTCCGTCACTTAGGAGACAAACCCCAAGAAAGGGCAGTACATAAAGAGTCACAGAATCTGTAATAAATATGAGGCCTATATGATGAATGCATAAGACAGGTTAAATATAATTGGTGAGGACAAGAAGCAACATGGGACTTCTTAGAAACATCAGGATTTATATTGAAACTGCCAAGATTGGAGATACATGGCATTCATCAGAAATATAAGTAAGGACTTATATTTCTAATTCTGATTCAATATCATTATTTGAATAGCTTTGGTGGTCACAAAACACAAACTTTTTTTTCTTACTGTAAGATTTTCTCACCACCGTTAACTTCCTCAGCTATGCTATGTTTGAATATCACTTTATAATGACCCTCACACTTATCTTTTACCTCCGCATTATTTTCTTGTTGCTTTTTAAAGGATATGTGTAGATAGTTAAAAGTACAAAAAGATGAAATTGTGCAAATAATTTCAGGAAAAACATCTGTGGCACTAGTTCTATCCTATCTTCAAATTAAGGCAGAGAAGCTTGCTGGTGATCAGATTTGACCAGATTTTGTGCAATCATGCAAGTTTTGGTTTAGTGTGTTTGACTTCACAAGAATGTACTCTAATGAATCTAAATATAGGCAGCTTGTACGATCTACTGGAAATTTACTTGTGCAAATGTCAGATTTTCATCTTCAAGCACTAAATTATGCAGCTTAGAGACAATGTTATTTAATTAATAACGTGAGTTGCAGGTGACATTAACACTAAATTCTCTTTCTTATCCTTATTAAACATACAGTGGTTAAAATAACAAGAATTTGAGTGCATTAAAAGTCATGTTTCAAAGCAATGATAACAAACCAGAAATAGTAAATCCAGTTCAAATCATTGCACACTGCACTGGGGAATTTTTTACCCAGTCCTCCATGCAAATATTTTTTGTTCAAAATTTCCTCTAAAGCAATCCTGTTATTTTATAAGTATATAGGCTGCTAAAATTCATAAATATTGCAATGTCCTCTGAAGTCAGTAACTTGGGGTTTCTAAAAAAATGAAATTCTGGTTTGATAGTAATACTTTAGGACCCAGGGGAATGGAGTCAAGCTGTGACAGGGTGGGTTCAAGCTGGTATCAGAAAAAGGTTCTTCACCACGAGGGTTGTCACGCACTGGAACAGGCTCCTCAGGAATGTAGTCACGTCACCAAGCCTGTAGGAGTTTAAGTGTTGGAATATGCTTTTAGTCATATGGTCTGAATTTTTGGGTAGACCTGTGTGGTATCAGGAGTTGGACAAAATGATCCTCATGGGTCCCTATGGTTATATGATTCTTTCCAGCTAAGGTATCCTAACCTAGGAGGCAATGGTGGTATACATTCATACACACATAATGTATGTTGCAGATATTGTATGTGCTTTATATTTATTTAGCTAACACCCACCCTTGTCTTTGCTGTGGTCCTCCTTCCCTGAATAAAGAGAAGAAGAAAAAAAATAATAAAAAATAAATCTAGATTGGAAGGAAATTCTGGAGACTGCATGGTGCAACCTTCTGTTACAAGAAGGGACTAAGTTATTCAGAGTCCCATCAATCCAGGTCTTGGGCATTTCACATGGGGGATACTCCAGCAGTAGTCTAGGCAGCCTACTGAGACATTTAATCATTGTCAGAATAATTTTTTTTTCTTTTATGGAGCAACTTGTAACTGTTGTCTCTTGCCCTGTCAATGTATATCCTTGTGGAGATGGTAACTTCAGCCTCTTCAGCACAGGGAGTCTGTGACTAGGTCCATCCTAGGCCTCCTTTCGTCTAGGCTTAGAAATCCCCACCTGCTGCCTTGTGACTGGTGTAAGCCCTGCCTGTTCTCCACTATGGCCCAGTTTATTATTATTTTTTTCCTGTTACTGATGGAAATGGATGTCTTTGGTGGCAGATATAGTTATAGCCAGTATTTCACATAATCTAACGGTGTACTTTCTAACCAGGGGTAGCTGGACTCCATTGTATCGAACTTTGGGATCCCATCCTCGAGGTTGGCTGAGTCCGTCTTCATAGGCTGGTGGGAGCCATCTAGCCAAGGCTGTGTTGGATGCTCCCCATCTAGGATGTTCCCTGGAAAAAGAAAAAAGAAGAAGAGAAAAACCCAACCAACCAATCAACAAAACACTTGAAAAGAACTTTAATCACTGTATAATAATGAATATAAAATAATTATCAACACAGGTCAACATTTCCTTGTAGTAAGATATTTGTATAATGGTCTTTGGAAAAGCATCAACTATTAGTCTTCGTGTATGCCAACAACAATTTAACTCAATTTAACTTAACATAAGTCTGTCTGACTTATGTTTCTAGTTGATGTTGGTTACCTTTTGATATCTTTGAAATACTTGCTCATGCTATGATCTCCTGATAATGAAATCACATTACCTATGAGGTCAGATATACTCTTAAGAGCTTTTTCTGGCATTTTTTTAAAAGATGTTTGTTTAGAGCAATAAGAAATCCAGATTTAGAATAGAAAGGAACCCTACAGTAAAGGTAAAAGTTTAAAAGAAAAATGGATACTAGTCATACAAAGGTAACAAAACATTTTGTCATTTAACAAAACATAAGGAGACAGTATGCAGGAAAGGGGAATGAAATTGCTGAATTCAATGGCAGTGCTCCCATAATACAGTTGCATCTGTATTAACAGCTTGGCTACAGCTTTTGGAAGGCCTACACAGAAGCTCATGCATTGATATGTTAACACTAACCATACTGTGTTTATGGCACACATCAATTAGCATTTCTGCAAATGGCACCTGGCTGGGTGCACCTTGGGATTAGGGCAGGGCATTTTGGTATCCTGTAGCCAGCCTGTTTGGAAGAGGGTAGGGAAGTAAAATGGTTTAGACAAGAGTCTAAGAGTAAAAGAGTACATATAGACAACAGTTGGGTAATCTCTGGTTTGGGGGCCAGGAAATTATTCCTGGTCCTTTTTATTTATGAGTTTAGTCAGTAAGTGCTGGGCTTAACCCAATTAATTTTCAGTCTATCATGAACTATTGCATTTCCCCTAAGAAAATAATATTTTATGGCTTTTGTTTGTTTGTCTGTCTGTCCATTTGTTTTACATGGGCTGTTCAATAGATTTTATAATTGCTAAATATATAGAGATATTAATAAGAAATAATACTATTTGAGAAATACACCCATTTGATCAAAATCATAAAGTGAGCTACACAGAACTAAAAATATTCTCTGACAGTTAATAGAAATACAGAAATACAGGATATTAAAACATACATTTATATGTCTATTGGGATGCTAAAGAGGGAACAATTATTTTATTAATACTTCATCGATCTCTAGCATACTGAAATGATTCAATTTGCCAAGTTATATGGTACAGTAATACACTTAATTATCTACAATAATTCACACTTGAAGGTTTAAGTATGTTTTAATAAAGCATTCAAATTAGTTACGGTTGATTTGTCTTTATGGAAATTACATAAAATACTGCACAGAGTGTAGTGCTATTTTACTCAATTAAAAATAATGAAATGTTAATTTAACTGTTTAACTAGTGATTTTTCTCCTGATTGCTTTTATATTTTAGCAGCTCACTGGAATGCTAGTTCAGTGAAACCCCTCTCAGATGCCTTTTTTATTATTATATTAGACATGATAATGTCTAGGAATCTTGCATGAGTTAAAAAGTTTTTATGTAGGGCAGATGAAATAATGAGAATTCGGTACCATACAACTTTATACAGAAGTCAGATTTGATTATGATACATTCTGTTTATGGGAAATGGGACTTTTCATTGACTTGTTAAATACTAGAATTGCATACAAATAGTTAATGTCACAACAGTAAAATAGAAAACTTACAGATAAAATTCCTCCTAGATGCCCAAATGTTAGTCATAGAAATGTAATCCAGTCATCAAAACTCCTGCCCATCAAACCAAAAAAATAACTCCTATGTGCCATCCCGTCATCCTGTCCTATCTCTCACTATCAAGAACAACCAAAGATGCAACCTCATAGTAGACATAGACCTCAGAAATCTAAGATTAGGTGACTTTAATTACACTGTGAGATGCTCTTCCTTTAGTATCTGTAATTTCTTTACCTTTGAATCCCTTTCATTGCACTAAACATTAAAACCCACAAAGATCAATGCCAGTTAGTCATAAAAATGAACAAATAAACAAACAAAAGCTGTACCTTTGAGTAAAAAGAGTGTACCTTTGTTCAATAAAAATATTGTAAATTTATTTTGCTTATTATTCATATGCATGTCTTCAGACACATAGAAGATGTGCAAGTGAATGTGCATAATGATGCATCTGGGCATGTTTGATGTCCTGTTGATATTCTTAATAGAAGGCTATGTTTATGCTATTCTCTTATTCCTTTGTTCCAGGAATTTCACACTAAAATAAAGTAATCTTGGTACTGAAGAATAAGTATATTGCAATTGAGCTGATTTGTCCCAGATATGCAAACTGATTAAGCAAAACATCTGTAAAGAAATTCCATGCTCACTTTAAAATATATTTACTAGATTTTTCTTATATGTAAACAATTAATTCCACGTTGAATTTTGTTTTTAAATGTAAGCCATGAAATGCAAGATTAACAGACCTGAAGAAGCACAGCTGCACATTCCTGCTGGGTGACTAAAATCACTAATACAGCTTTAAATTTTCAGTTTGATTATTTGTTTGTTTGTTTGTTTGTTTGTTTTCCCAAGAAATACAGACTACTACTTTGTTTAATGTTTGAAGTCTTTGAAGCTGGCTTACATTATAGAGTATGTTGATTACATTGTAGTATAATGGACCTTTCCAGCAGATATATTTCAGTAAAGCTTGAGGTATTTCAAGAGACTCAAGCTTTAGACTAAGATAAGATCTGGCCCAATGGTTTCAAAGTCATAGTTTTTGGCTTTTTGTTACCTTGAACTTTTTACAGACATTTATAGCAAGGAGACTAAAATACCACCAAATGTAAGTGATAGCTTTGAAAACTGGTTTGTTACAAGCATAAAACATGGGGTCGCATTAAAGGGGTGTAGCCAGTTAACCCTTACGGGTCTGGTCGGATTCAGAGTACTGAACCATCACGATCACGGATTCTCCAACAGCTTAACATGCCCTTACTCTAGTCATGCTAAATGAGAATTATCGTGGCTAGAATCAATGCAATTAAGTGCAATTTATTACAGCAACAGGTACACAGGTTCTTTGGATCGCTGGCGATAATTTACTGTTTGCAAAAGCAAGCTAGCATGCATGAAATACTCAGGTGTACAGCCTGGCTACTAAAACATTAAAAGGCACAGACTCTAGAGATTATTCAAGTGCTTAAATCTCACCCAAAGTCATCCCAATAGGAGGGGAAAGAGAAGCTCAGCCTGTTGACTGATCCAGAAGTCAGGATGGTATCTTCATGGTGGTATCTTTCCTGATGGTGGTATCTTCCCTGACATCCCCTCTCCCTTGAGCCAATTTATATTATTTTCTATCCTTACATACTTTAGGCAATCACAGCACTAGACTAGACTAACCAGACTCAGTGGATCACAGTTACTCCGGCCAATTTTAGAAACCTCTATACATATCCAGGTATTATTACTAGAGTCACCAAAGAGAAAAAGATTTTTTACCTTACTCACATCATAGTGTCTTTCCCTCCAGAGATGGAGAAAGACTATAGCAGCTGTGCCAGCAAATTAAAAGCTTCAGCCATGTGTCTAAATTCAGCTGCTTGGCCAACATGTTCAAGGTCTGATGAAGTTGTCAGTGCAAATAATAATATTAGTTGTTAGTTCAGATTCCAAGCAACTCTGCAAGTGCCTGGGTGCCTGAACGAATTTATGGATATCCACATAGATTTATAACATCAATGCATACCAGGTTGTATCCTTTCAACAAAGAGCTTATCATGCACATTTCATACAAATGACTTCTAATATAGGAAAACTGACTAATCTATTAAGAAGACAGTTTGATTGAATAACAAAACCACAGAATTTTACCACTCTTCATTCACCACATTACAGACTGCCTTAACCTACTAATGGCCTTCCATCTACAGCTCTATAGCCTTGTAACATTGCAGCCTGCCTTTCAGCTTGTGACCCTATCCCTATGTATCCAGAAGCTAAGTATAAATACCATTTACTCTTATACTTGAAAGGACTCTTACTCTCTATTTTGCATCCTCATTGCATTTGAGGATTCTGAAAATATAGTTGCATCTGTTAGGTTGGGTTTTGCAATAAACAATCCACTTATATTTGGATACAAGTAGGTAAAAGTAATAAATAATAGTAATTCAGAACTTATTTATATAAATATATGAAACTAAAAATATCACCCAGAATTCTCAGATGTGTGTTTGCTAAGTATTAAGGTTATGAAAAAAATGCAAAAATTAGAATCTTCTTGATTTTCTTATTGCTCAATGTGAAGAAATACTTTTCCCATTCTATACTATTCTATCCAATTTAATGAAAAATTAAAGCTGGATTGGAATTCAGTCAGATTAATTGGTGTAGAAAAAAGCATCTACTAAATAGGTCTACCATAAATGTAAAGTTCCTTACATAATCTTGGAAGTCTTCAAAGGAAGAGCCTGTCTGCAAAAAATAGTGTACCGAAGTTTAGATGAAGTGGCTCTTCCCCTAGAAGCTTTCAGGGCACCTCATTTAGAGAGACATTGATGCCAAAGTTACATGATTGAGGTCACACTCTCAACATTTATAGGCAAAAAAAAAAAAAAAAAAAAAAAAAAAAAAGTAAACGTCAATCATTGAGTTTAAAGAAGAAAAGAAAGAAAGAAGGATTTTTCATGGCACAATTCTTATAATACATACCTGTTATTGCAGGCACCAGTGATGAGACGATATTTATTAGCTAAGCAATTGTTTGGACATTTTGGTGGCAACATATAAGGCAGACATCCAGAAATGTTAGCAATCATGGTAAGCAGATCAGCTGATAAACGATCTGTAAGGAAGAACCCAAACAAGCAATTTGCTCTGTTGCTATATGACTGTTGCAGTAGAAAAGACATTATTGACAGCTACAGTTACAGCACTCTTTCTTCTTTCTAGGAAAAAGCACTTAGTGATATGTACTGCAGAAAGTAGTCTTAGGGGCTTATGGGATGAAAGCAAAGAGCTAGTTTTATCATCTCATGAGTAGAGAGCAAGGGTCCAACCATAGCTGAGACCTGAGATTGACCTGCTCCTTTTTCTCCTTTAATTTTCTCCTCTCTGCTTCCTTCTTTCCCCGTACTGTGGTCACATCATTTGGCCAGTCCCTCTGTTTACAAAAAAGGTGTAAAAAATGACACTCAGGAATGAATATATATACTAATGAGCAAAAACATGGGACTGGAAAACTGCAAAAATTTGAAGCAAGACCAACTGACTATGTAGCTAAGTGTGGAGTGGGAGAGGCATAAAGTTGTTAAGCAGCATTTGAAGGTTAGAGAAAAACAGGCTGCATATTGTTCATATCTTAGTAATGGGATCACAGACAGGTATCCAAGTGACAAGGGGCAAATTCACATTATTCTGTGAGCTCCAGAGGGCTGGCACCCTCTCTCTAGCTCACATGTATGTAAACATAGGTATGTCAGGCTGGAAGTAGAGGTGCAAATGTAAGAGGAACAATATCCTTCCCAAACTCAGAAATCTTGCATTTCCAACTGACTGCAACTTTCACGTGATAAAAAAAAATAAAAATTGTAGAGGCAGCAACTGACTTGACTCTTGTCTCCCTACTGCCCACTGGCTGCTGCATTACCCAGTCCCACCACTTGTCTTTTCTGCCCATCCAACCCTGAACTAAGCTGAATAAGTCCATTAACCAAAGAAAAAAAAAAAAAAAAAAAAAAAAAGGCCTGCCAGAAAACAAACAAACAAAGATTTAAGAGTCAAATTAGCTCAAGAATGTTCTGCTGAGCAACTAGAATTTGTGCAAGGTAGGGGTGACAGTGAAGGAAGAATGGGCTGTTTGACCATCTATGTAACCTCTCCATTATGTACTTGTTACTCATGTTAAACTTGTGGATATGGCTGCACTTCCATATTAGTTCAGGTTCAAAGTCATACTAAGAATGCAATTTCTGGTATCTGTATTGCTTAGGTATTGATTCACGTGTTTTCTTTAAAGTCAGTTTGATGCTTTGCTTCACAGAAAACTACTCTTTGTCATGGCACATAAAATGTATATAAGGTCTATTCATCTTCCATGTAAACTGGAAACTTCTGTAAATTGACAAGAGTTTTGTGTGTTTTGTCTGTGATTTGGAAGTTCTTTTGAAACTGAACCAGCAGAAAGATCACTGTATCTTTATGTGTGCCCGTGTATATATATATATAAATACGGGTACATACAGATGGATATATTTTTAGTTCTATGAATATCCAATTAGATTAGTAAGCCAGTTGTTTCATCGAGGAAAAATATAAAGGAAGAAGAAAGAACAGAGATAACTGTGAAGCTTTATAAGGCTCTAATACTTTCATATCTTAAAAATATTGTCATGCTACAATAATGAAATAGAGAATACAAATTATAATTCTCTAGTTAATACTTCTTTAAGTGAAGGAATTACATTTTGAAGAAAAATAAAGAAATAAAATTATGTCTGGGTTTTGAGCCTTCCAGATACCAGGAACTCATCTTGAAATTCATCTTGAATTAGCAGCACCAAGAATTTTACTTTACTTAGACAAATGTATATTGTTGAACTTTCTGAAGTACCATCTGTTATTTATCCATTTTAAATAAAAAGCAGTTAAAATATAAATAAAATTAAAAAAAAAAAAAAAAAAGTAAGAAATGTGCAACAGCAATGCAGTATTAAATTGATTTTGGAAATAAGAAAGTATTTTCCTAAAAGAGGGGTATTACTAAGGCCACCTATGACCAGAGGAAGTGTATTTCAAAATGTCAGTGCCATAGAATGATGGAAATCATATTATTTTATCTGTAAGCTCCAGAACTCAGAAGCACTAAACCCAAAGTACTGGGGAAGATAGTTATTTTTCTGTAAACAAGAAGCTTGTGACACTGCAGATATGCAATATACAGGATGCCAATAGCAAAGTGCTGCCCTTCTCAAATATAGGAACGCAGCCAACTCTCCAGTAAAGAAAAATGTAAAACAGTGGCTATGTGAGGTGTTTTCAGGAACAGCAGAGAAGGCATCCTGGCCCCAAGGTGTGGACAAGATATGTACTCGTGCCTAAGGTAAAATAAAAGTGTAACTAATACTACTTTAATCTAAAAGACAATATTCAAGAAATCAACAGGGGTTTTGGCCAATGTCAACACACTATATTTACCAGTTGGATGCAATGAACGTTTGTGCTTCTGGCAAACTTTTTGTTTCAGCGCTTGAATAGACATTTCCATTCGTTCAGCTGCTTGGGAAATATCTTGACTCTCTTGTTCTGGAAATTTTGAGAAAGCCAGCAGCAAGGTAGGAGTTGATATTCCCTTTCCTTGGATACTTCTATAATTGAAATAAAATAAAATAAGTTTTTTAAAACATATTGTTTCAGAAGTTATTGATAGATGTATTTATCTATTTTGGGTATACCACAGAATCACGGAATAACAGAATTGAAGGGGTTGGAAGGGACCTTGAAAGATCATTGAGTCCAAATATTATGAGTTTAAGGTATCAAAGGATGTGGTGTGAAAACAGAGAGGAAAGTTCTGTGTGCAAAGCCTTAAGGATGAGACAGAAAGGTGGCATGGACAGAGCGGGCAGCACAAAGTGTCTGGGAAGACCTTATTCAGAATAGTCACATTATAGCACCCTCCATTTAGAGACATCTAAGTGAGTAGTCTTTTATGTGACATTTAATATCAAAGACCACCTCAGTCATTACAAGTATGATATGCTAGACTGATGGGCTGAGGCCAACCGTATTAACAAGGCTAGATTTCAGGTCCTGCACTTGGGGCAAAACAGACCCATGTACAGGCTGAGGATAGTTGCCTGGCAGAAAGGGACCTGGAAGTATTGGTTGAGAGCTGTCTGAAATATGAGCCAACACTGTGCTCAGGTGGCCAAGAAGGCCAACAGTATCCTGCCTCGTATCACAAGTAGTGTGGCCAGCTGGACTATGAAAGTAATTGCCCCCATGTACTCGGCTCTAGTGAGACCACACCTCAAGTACTGTGTTCAGGTTTGGGCCCCTCACAACAAGAAGGACATCGAGGCCCTGGAGCATGTCCAGAGAAGGGCAACAAAGCTGGTGAAGGGCCTGGAACACAAGTCCTGTGAGGAGTGGCTGAGGGAACGGTGGTTGTTTAGCCTAGAGAAAATGGGGCTCAGGGTAGACTTTATCACTCTCTACAGTTACCTTAAAGGAGGCTATAGCAAGGTGGGGGTTGGCCTCTTCTCCCAAGCACCAAGTGGTAAAATGAGGGGAAATGACCTCAAGTTGTGCCAGGGGAGTTTTAGGTTGGAGATTAGGAGACATTTTTTTACTGAGAGAGTTGTGAGGCATTGGAATAGGCTGCCCAGGGAAGTGGCTGAGTCACCATCCCCGGAGATTTTCAAGAAATGTGTAGCATGGTTTAGTGGTGGACTTTCGTACTAGGTTAAATGTTGGGCTAGATGATCTTATAGGTCTTTTCCAACTGGCATGATTCTATGATTTTAAGTAGATTCTCAACTTGACCTTCCACCTAGGAGACAACCACAGCTGTCTAGACGCTATCTGCAGATGACAATTAGAGACATCTCTCAGAAAGGGTCCAAACACCTGGCTTGTACTGACTAGCTCAAATGGGCAGGGCCTGGAGTGACCTGCTCAAACTGATCCTGCTCATAGCAAAGGGTTGGAATAGATGATCTCTAGGTCCCTCTCAACTATTTGGTGATTCACTGATATATTTATTTTTTTATTTATTTTCTCAGCATGGTGTGTCTTGTCACAGTGGCAGAGGATCCTTGAGAAAAATGCATCATGGAGAACACCCTTTTTGGCTGGAAGTCACAAGTCCCATACTGTTTCCTACAGCTTAGAAAAAGTGTTTTCAGTCTAATCCATTTCCAGACATGGTCATAGATTGACAAATACTCTGAGGGCTTCTCTGCAGTAGTGGTTTTCATGGAAAAATTGTATTGTCATATTCACTTGAGACTGCTTAAAGCATGAAACAAGGAAAAAGAACTTTGATTTGAGCAAAACAAACAGATAAATTTATCTTCACAAAATTAAAAACATGCTTACATAAGAGCATAAGTAAGAAAATATGTCTCCAAGGGAATTTCTAGTTGTTAAATGTGTCCCTAACTTATTCGAAAGAGTATTAGCACATTCAATTATCATTTAAACAAAAGATATTCCTTCCTTCTCATGAACAGATCTCAAGGACTCTTCTAGTTATGAGATTGAGCTATCTTGCTGCTCAGTAGTATATTTTTCAAGTTTTCCATAGACGATTAGAAATTTGGCTGGCAATCTGGAGTATTATAAATCCTGAACTGTCTAGTCATTAAAAAGAAAAGGAAGATGACTAAAGAATGATGTTCTAAATGCAAAAACTCAGGTTTAATATTTAATACCCATATAAGGACAATATTGGTCATGCATCACTTTAAAAAAATATATATGAAAAGGCAAACATTTCTGTACCAATAATCTACATGAGAACACTTTTGCAAATTAGCTAGAAGTTAAAAAAAAAAAAAAAAAAAAAAAACAAAACTGTAAGGGCAAATTATATTCCATACATCGTCTTCCACCTTTTTGTCTAATCTTACAAATATTGTAAGATTATCATACTTGTTATTGGTTTGCCACAATTCACCTTCCTCCCCTGTTACTTTTTTTAATTCAACATATTCACGCTAGCCCATTCTTACCCACTCTACTAAAGCTGAGCTCTGATTCAGGTAATAGATGCTGGTTTTCTCATTATGTTAAAAACCGCCTTGATATTTTGTAATACAGAAATAGCCTCATGAAGTTAAGACAATGACGTATTATTGTTTGGAAGATGAAAGAGAAGAAGTGTCTTTCATACTCATATAATAATATAAGCCCTTTTGTGGGCCATTGTATTTGGACAGAAGGTTTTTTATGTTTGCCAGATGCTCAGTTACTCAGTCTCATTACAGATCAATGCTTAAATAAATATATATATATATATGCACAAAGTAAACTCTCCAGAGTATGAGCCCATATTTTCCTTCATCCTCAGATATTTTAATTCTCAGAGATTTCTTTCTGCCTTAAAATTTATTTAGACATTTCTAACCTGAACTAGAGATTTCTAACCTGAACTGTGCCTTACACACTTGCCACCATTCAAATCTCTGAAAACAGCAGCAGTGTACAGAATAAAGGGAATATCATTTATTCTTTCCTGAAATGTGCATGCACCTGGCTATTCTTGCTTTAAGACCTGAGTGGCACTAAATAAATGATGATGTTCAATAAGTTTCTGCAAATGTAACTGTAATGATGTATTTGGAATATTGAAAATGATTTTCTTTTTCCTTGTGCACGTAAATGGTTCCATAGATGGTTCCTTCTATAGATAGTCCTTTTGAATCGGCAGTAGACAGGGGCCAGTAAAAAAAAAATAATAATAATAATAATAAAAATCTGAAGTTGGGAGTTTTACAATTCAGATTCTTTTAAAATGTGAAATGGACTAGTTCAAATGTAGTAAAAAACAACTGAAGAATTTAAGTGATCATATTAAACAGCTGATGTGAGGAAACATATTTGTCCATTTCAATCACAATTCAAGGTTAAACTGAAGTCTCAGAAGAAATTTAGTTATTTTGATTCTGTAGCTTGCAGTTCAGACCCCTTGATCACGAATTCGATGAACATCAGGTTGGACTACTGTACATGGAATGATTATGAGTTTTCCCATTCTAACCTGAAAAACAAGCTGACTTTTCCTCTCAGAACTAGCTCTTCAGTCTCAAAGACAGCACTGAGCTCATCTGTATTGCACCGTAGTTTTCTTCAATTACTTGTAAGCCAAAGTAAAATGAGTTTTCACAGTACTGTGACCTCTATAACTTTCAGACGTTGAAATATGCAGCCAGATGCATTTCCTTCTTGTTTTTAGTCTTTGTGCTGACCAAAGCTTTAATTCAAGTATACAACATTCTTTGTTAAAAAGGAGGAAAAGCCTTAGTAGTTTTAAATTGATATGAAAATGCAGAAGTATTTAATTTAAGAATTTAAACGCATTCCCTTCTCACTATAATAATCAGATGAGACAATAGCTCAGTCCTCTGTACTTTGCAAAGGGCCAAGGACTAATGTCTAAGAGGCAGGTGTAGAACCCATTTACCAGCCTTTATTAAAACTCCCAATGACATTTATGAAATTCACTGCTCTACTTAATTGGCCACAATGAATTGAATTATATAAGAGCACACAAGGGAAATACAATTTTCACTTCTGTTAATGATCATTTTTAAATTGACAGTCCTAATATTTTACATCAGCTAACACAACACAGAACAAGTGATATTCTTATGGATATCAGACTCCTCATGCAGGCATAGGACACTTTTGCCTCTAATTCTATTCCGCTGAAACCTTTCCACTGAAAGGCTGAGATTTACTTTTCTAAAATTTGAGTACCTCAATATTGTCATAAATGTACTAATGATAGAAAATTAAAGTCACTTGAGTTTGTATGTAGTGAGCAGCCACAGCACTTGAAATGTTCTGTCTATGCAAACACCCACAAATTGTGATTCATTTTCAAAACACACAGATAAGTCTTCACAGCATAATACCTTTAGAAAAGTCTAAGCAAAAGGTAGTGACTGCACCCCTAGAACTTGGCTCATGTGTTCTGAACACAGGAGAGAAGACTGGATATTTTGGATAGCACAGAAGTGTTGGCTAGTCATCCAGAGGCACTTTCATCATTCCTGGAAAGGATTCACTGTGTGCTTCTCTTTTAGCATAACTTAAGCAGAAGGACCTTTCTTTAATTTGTTTATTACCCATCAAGATAAATATTTTATTTCCTTTCCTTTTTCATTACATCTGTTTTAGATGGAAAGGGGAATGTGAGACTCATTTCAACAATTTCAATTGCATTTAAGGCAATAGGTGTTGTTCCCACCTCAATCTGCACTGTAAAGAGAAACTTTTATTTTTTGAGCACAGTGCAATGTTTCAAGCAATATTTTATAGCTCACAGGTACATAACATCTATAAAATTGGAAACTTCTGAGCTACACATTCATGAATGTGATGTCTTCTTTAGATCAGAAAAACATTCCTATTTGTTTTCATATTTCTATTTTTTCTCACATTTTAAAACAGCAACTCATGTGGTGATAATGCACAATGTTATATTGCTACAGATCATCATAAATATAATGGATCATTATATGCTTTCTCAAAGAAACAGTCTGATAAAAAAAAAAAAAAAATCTGTTATGAAAGCTTTTTGCTGAATAAATCCTTAACCATTTTTTTCTTTTTCTTTTACCTTTTCAGTGTATATTGTGCAGCATAATCCACCAGATCTGAGCCCTTCAGGATAGCTTCAGTAATGCAGTTATCTTCAGTTTCTTCTCAACAGGAAAACAAACAAAACAAAAGAAGATGTTTTTCAATAACATTTATTCAATTACTAACATTTATGAAATATTGAGGCTTGTAATATTAAATTATATGTATTTTTCCCCATTAAACTGATCTCCATATTTAACACTGTGGCTTCTGACCTTTCTGAAAAATAAGGGAAAAGTAGTAAAACAATTATTCCATAGTTTATGAAGGACTAAAGTTGCGCCAGGCTAAAGTTGCGCCAGGGGTGTTTTAGGTTGGATATTAGGAAGAACTTCTTTACTGAGAGGGTTGTGAGGCATTGGAATGGGCTGCCCAGGGAAGTGATGGAGTCACCATCCCTGGAGGTCTTTAAAAGACGTTTAGATGTTGAACTTAGCGATATGGTTTAGTGGAGGACTTGTTAGTGTTAGGTCAGAGGTTGGACTCAATGATCTTGAGGTCTCTTCCAACCTAGACAATTCTGTGATTCTGTGATTATAAAATGTGAGCAGGTAGGCCTTCCTTCTTTTTCTTCCAGCAAAATTCCATCAATGTACATCATGCAGTACCAAACCTTACAAGTTCAGCTGAAAAGTGTAGTGTTATGTGTATATGATTATGCCCCTTAGGCGTCATGTATATTTTGCATTAAACTGTCCTTGGACTGAAAGGACAAATCTGAGCTTCCCTCAGAAATAGCATGAGCTGGCCTAAGCCACTTGAGGAACTCAAGTCCGTATTCAGGCATAATTAACAAAATTATCCACCTGGGATCTGGCACAGGTGACCAATGAAAGCCCTTTTCCTCACATTTTTCCACCTGTGTTTGATGGAAAGCAATAGATGAACCTTATAATATTTCATCTGTGCTATTTTGCATGCTTATATCATAGAATATAATTTATTCCCCTTTCATGTAGATCTAGTTTTATATTAAATGAAACAGTTATATTTAAAACACCATGGCTTAATTTCTATCTGTTTTCCTTGGGATCAATAAACTTTTTCTTAGTAAATGAATCATAAGTAATGATTACTAACAATCATTACTGTACAATTGCTCATCATTTGTGCACAGTGCAATTTTTGGTGTCATATCTTAATGGTAGTCCATGTTGTGTTATTTCTGTGATCCATTTTTTTTGAATGAGGTGCTCAGATGAAGGGAAAATAATAAGTCTGTTGAGAAATAAGCTTTCCAAAGCAAAATTCTGCTTCACTGTCTTAAAGATCTTGTCACCACCCAAGTATTTTATTTTTCAATTATTTCACTAATATTTTCACATTATTTCAGTTATTTTACTTATTTTCTACCTGCATAAAGTAAAATATTCATATGATTCATTTAATGTTATCATTCAGATTTCTTACATCTGAAAATATTTGGGAGTCTAAGTTAAAAATCAAGACTGATCTTCATAGGCCATAAAATTATACTAGAATTTAATATTGCAGGATTTTTAATTACCATTATGAGTTTTATCTCAAAATATAATTTTCTCATAGTAATGTTCATCATGTGGTATTGACTTAGATGCTAATCTTGAAGAGAAAATCCATTTGTTATACCTGAATTACACTGTCTCTCTTTTCTACTTAGAAGTATGATTTTATTACTAATGCAGTGTTTTCAGAAATGCAGTTTTTTCTTTTTTTTCTTGCTATTTTTTTATCTTTTTTTTTTTTTTTTTTTTTTTGGTATGTGTGTGTGTGTGTATAGTTCCCATTAAACCGAAGGACACTCCCTATAAAAGTAAAAGAATCATATGAAATCTATCCAGTTTTTTTAACAGTTCAAATATATTTATTTATTTTATTAACTAACATAAAATATAAAATCATTTTAATCTATATCTTTCTTTCTAGATGATTCATACGGAAAAATCGGAGAAGTCACTATGGAAAACAGATCTGGTCCCCTGTTCCAGAGGGATCAATAGATTTGTCATCCAAAGCAATGTCTTGTGGGTTTGGTACATTTTTTTTTCTTGTTTTGTTTTTTAATAATCTGGATATCATTTTATTTTATTTGTGATTCTACCCTAATTTGAGATTAAAACATTCCTAATAACTTTTCCTTCCAAACCATATCTGCAGTTATAAAATTAAGAAATTGTAAATATTGAAAAATCCTGTTTCCTCACAGTCTCTGCCCTACTTCACTGTAAAATCAGTCTCTGTGAAATTCTTTTCTTAAAATTCAATCTTCTATTTACTGTATTTCTAGTTTATTAATATCACTGATTTAGATTGAACAGATGCAGATTAATAGCTCCAGTATTTACAAAGGTGAGATGTTATTGTTTGATCATAGGCACTTCTGCAGCCTGAGATGCTGTAAAATCCCCCCACTATCTGCAAGGTACTAGTGGATAACAGACCCACTGGAGATGTGCATAATCGTGGGCCAGCTGTAGGATGCCTGGTGGGACATCCCATGGCAAGTGACTCTAGCCCAGGGTTAGTAAGCGTAGTGATCAGCACTCTGGGAAAGAAATCCATCAATCATGCCTGTAAACATTACATCTTATGTATCGATGCTACTAAGAAAGTTAAATCACTCCTACTCAAAGAATACATAATTCAGATACATTGCACATCCAATGTTTTCCTTTGGCAAGTTACAAACCTGCATTTTAAAAGAAAGCACCCATGAAATAATTCTTACAAAAATCAGATAGTGTATTTTGCACATAAAAAAAAGATTAAGCTAAACTGCCATTGCTAAACTGTCTGCAGTCTGAGTGTATTTACAGCTTAATAGTAATCACTGACAAAAGGAAATAACAGGTATTTTATCTATTACTTACCAAAGAGGACATCTTTGCCTATCTGAAGGAAAGAAAAGAAAATAGCTGTGAAGGCTATAGCTGCTGAAATTCCCAAAATAATGAACACTTTCATCTAGAAGAAAGAAGAGATAAGTATTGACAAAATAAATGCCTTCATCTTATAACTAATTGTAAGGCATGCTATAAATAACTTCTTTCATATTGTAAATTTTACTTTTAAATTAGACTTGTAGCCATGTGTTTGAATATATTTTAGAAACTCAACATATTATTTTTCAGAAATAATTGTAGTTCCTTTTCTCTTTTTTCATTAGTACATTTTTTTTTCCTTTTGAAAAACTTTTAGCACAAGGAATTACATCACCGTTTTTTGTTTATTTAATATCTTAAAATGTTCTGCTAACATTAGCACTTAGCCTATATGTTAGAAATTCAGCAATATTTTACCAAGCATTTTGAACTGCTCTGTGTATTAACATGGTTTGATTGTAACTTTTGTTTTGCATATAAGACAGTGAAAATGGAAAAACTAAAGCCAAAATTTATCAGAACTGTTTATAGTCCTACCCATGTATAATCATGGTATCAAAGCTGCACATATTGCAAATATGAGATACATTCTCCATTTCGGTGCACTGGTTGGCTGGTAGATATTACAGCAGTGCAAATACATATATAATCTATCCAAGAAGTAATATTATTCGTAGGCTATATTGTGATCAGAGTTTGAAAGATTTAAAATATTTTTAGCACTCTTTTCCATCAATATAAAAATAAATAAATAAATAAATAAATCAACTAAAAATTCAGGGAAGTAATATTACCCAAAGGAAATCAATGTGAAAGCACTCCTTCTTTTTATATTTCACAAGTTAATATGATGAATTTGTTCTGGAAAATGGCAAGCAAAAGTTTCACAGTCTGACCTTTTGTCTGCTGAGGATCTGATCTTCCACAGTTCTGTACTTTATTGATGGCAGTAACTCTTCAGAAATATGAAAGTGAAGTACTTTCCAGGGGCCCAGCCTACAATATCACCTTGATGCAGTGCTACTCACTCAAGCTTTAAAAGTGCAAATGATTTCAAAAATCTTTTTTGGCAACAGTCTGTTCACACTGCAGAAATTGACGTTAATGCTTAACTTGTTTATTTTTGTCCTCTTAATGAACCAAGAACTACCTTTGTAGCCATTTCTAATACCAGATTTTTTTTTCAAGGATATGCAAGAGAAAAGTGTTTGGATTAAATAAAATTATATCGCTATGTTACTTACAGAAGTACTTTCTAGGCACACTTTTAATTTTGCCAATAAGTTTGGAAGAGAAGGCAACTCCGTGCTCCATTTTCTGTGTTCTAGTATCAATGCTTTATCAAAATAATCTTTATAAACTCTGCTGATAGTCCCCAGTTTGCCTACCAACTTTCCTGCAGGGCTTTTTGTTTAGTTTTGTTCTTTTAGATAATTCATTTTACGCTTCTAAGACTACCTGTAGTTATACTTTTTCAACCCCATTGCTTCTTCTTAAGTCAGTATTTAGACATAAGGAATCTACTTGTCTGTTTTTGTTTTGTTTTGTTTTGTTTTGTTTTGTTTGTTTGTTTGTTTTGTTTTGTTTTGTTTCCTACGTAGGGGGAAAAGGGAAAGACGATTTCAGCCCTGGAATCAGAATTGAGATTTCCCTCATTTTATTTTTGTTGATCTTGAGAGGGAAATCACAAGGTGGAGCCAAAGATCAGTGCTTTCATCTCTGCCATGAGTGTTAGGTAGGGGTTGGGTAGCCGGGAGCATCCTGGAGCTTGTGTACATAGCATATGGTGGTGAAAAACAAAACCCAAAGCAAAACAAACAAACAAAAAAAACAAACAAACAAACCCCACAACTATGAACATGTGAACAAATTGGAGGTAAAACTCAAGGCTTACAGTAAATTTCAGTTAAGGAATACCACCATAATTCTGTTCCCTGCAAGGATGAGGGAACTTGGGTGAAAAGTAAGCAGAGAGTAAAGAGAAACAGACCCTCATTGGATAAGTAGGTCTATGCCACTTAGATGGGGGCTTTAAGATTGTAGACAAGAAGTCAAACTCTTTAACCCCATTCCAAATTGCAAATCTTTTAAGGCTTTCTCCTTACACGAGAAAACATAAATATATGGCACAGCAAATCATTGAGAAAAGCAGATCCATTTCAAACACCTAATAGAATAAGGAACTTTCAACTCCTAATAGAAAAAGGAGCATTTCACGTGCTTCACAAGTATCTTAGATCTCACTTGAGAGACTTTCTTAAAGTGTCAAAATGGGTCTGCTTTTTCTGCAGTTTCACAGTCCAAAATCAAAACATTCCCATATAGTTCAAAAAGAGCTTGCTTACAACAATTTTTATTAAAGAATCCTAACCTCTGCTCAATAGTCATGCTTGAAGTATTTTTCAACAGTGGAATGTAAGTTGCTAGATGCAGTAAATCAACCTGTGATGAAAAAATTGAAAGGCAACATCTATTTTATTTCTTTTATCTGATGATATAAGTATATTTTGTATCACAACTCGTGCTTTTAATATGAGTGTAAATGTTAAACTGCCCACTGAGCCTCAAGCACAGTTTTACTTAGAACATGGGGGAAGTCTAGGTTACACTGGACCAGTGTAGAGAAATGCAGTTGTATTCTTATTCTTACTGGAGCTCATTCAGAATCCTGTCATTGAACTTACTAGAGTATTCAGAGAAAATATCTTACTTAAAATATTATGCAATTTTCAGCTGTTGTTTGATAAAGGGAACAGACATATTTCTCTAAATTCGGAAATACTCTTGCATTTGCACTGTAACAGCCTGCAGCCTCACCAAACTCTCTGAGGCATTATCACTCTTATATTCAGTTCTTACAAACATTGGATTAGAGTGAGAGACCTCCAAGATATATCTGTGCAGCTGCAGAAGCTATTTTTGATAATAGATTATATTATTTTGCAGCATTTAGTGGCAATCCTGGGCTCTAGCCTGGTGTGAAGGACACTCTGTTATCACGGGTGTATAACTTGTTGTAGAAAAAGTAGTCTCTGATCTCCTCTGGCTATTAAAATTCCATGAACACTTTTGCAGAGGAGAAGCAAAAAGTGCATGTAACTATACAGTACTCTAATTAAAGTAATTTTGCTGAAGTTCCAGCTTAACATTGTACAAATAACAGCAATTAGTCTCTTTCTAGTTAGTTAGCAAAGTGCTGCCAAGTCAAAAAAATAAATAAATAAGAAAAAGGTTAAAGAAAAGTAGTTCACAAGGAGAGTTTACTAGGGCTTAATGAGTTTAGTCACTTTAAGGACTTTAAGAGGCTGTAAAAGTAAATTCGGCTCTAAAGGTAAATTCAGCTGCAAAGGAGAGTCCACTGTATTCCTTGCATCTTAATTCATGACAAGCTTGCAAATCACTGTTTGAAAACTCTGCCATAACTAAAGAGCAAATTATGATTTATGCAGAAGAATGTTGAACAGATTAACAATTTTTAATATATAGGTCTGAAATTCAATGTCTTGATTAACAAAACAAAACTTATTTTTAAAATGAGACAAAAACAATTTTCCATCTCGATTTCAGCCCAAATTCTTTTTCAGACATATCATTTTAATGGAAAGTTTAATGGCAAGATTCCTGACTTCTTACAATGCATGCCCTTCTTGCAGAGACCACAGAGGTATCATATAATGAAGATGATGTCTTGGATTTAAGGATGGTGTGTAGATACATCACATATCATGAAGTCATTAGGCTGATCAAGTACTTACAAGGTAAAAAATGCGATCTTTTGTAACTTAACAGTAAACAGAATTTGATTTAGTAAATAAAAATAATGACCACATAATACAATTATGGTAGACCAATTTTAGCCTGTGAATGAGGCTCTCAGTGTGACTACTGACAAACATACAAGAGGATTTAAGATCCCCGAAGGAAAACCGGGAGGTGCAGGAGAGTTATTTGTTGCCATATTCAGAGTGCCCACAGATGGGCGGTGTTCCTGTCTACTACTTTTTGTAGTGTTTTGCAATGAGTGAATTATTTACAGAAACCCTGGCAGGAACCATGACACATGGATTTCTCATGTGAGAAGCTCCATTGGTCCAGTAAGAACTTCCACCTCCTGCCTCCCAGCACTGAGTTATTGTGAAAATTCAAGCAGTGGCAACACATTTCCATTTTGTGCCCATCATGCTAAAGAACAGAAAGAGTAGTAGTGCTCAGGAAAAGGACATAGATAGATAGCTATAAAAGGAGAGGATCAGAGAATCCTGACTGGACAGAAACTGGCCTTACAGTGAAAAGTGAAAATGCTATATACCCTGACACACATTTTTTGGTATATGTATGTTCTCAGCTGTTTTTATTACCCAGTTCACGTGTCTCAGTATGACAGCATTGGTACGCCCTGTTTTGAAGAGACTTATTCTCTATCCACACTGTCTAAAAGGCTTGAGTTTTGTTAGGCTGGATATTTTTCCCAAAATCAGAGATTACATTTTTCAAGGTTGTGATGTGCAAGTGTCTCCATGGACAAAAATGTTCCAATAACTTGTAGTAGCAGTGGTTGAATTCATGCTTACACTTAAATGTTTTCTACTGGTCTGCTTCAGTGAATCGCCTGATAGGCTTCCCAAGCATGACATCAACATTCCAAAATGTATTATTTATTTTGAAATTAATATTTTTTGATCGATTCTAAGATTTAGGCAACATTAAACATTCACACGGTAAGAAATCATTACAGAGATGGAATTGTGAAACAGTTTGGAGAAAGAGTTAATAAAGGGAAACACCTACTGAAAAATTAGACTTCTATTTAGTAAATCAAGCAATAAAAGAATATCTCAATATGGCCACCAGATCATTAGATGGACTATTCAGTAACACATCCTACACTATAAACACATTTTGTTAATTGAAAAACACATTTTAAAACTAATGAGATACTCAAACTTTTTTCAGCCAAGTTTATATTCACTCAAGCAAATGCGTACGCTTCTGAATTCATCTTCAAATTTTCATTAGTCTGTCTCAAATCAGGAAAGTAAATGGTCTGAAGAAGTTAAATGAAACATTCTTCACAAGCACCAATATTCAGAGGTCACACAGCACCACTCTGGGATATTTAGTGTTCAAGTGAGCCTTATGACTGCATAATAGAAACATCTTGGCTAACTGATGTCACGTCAAGGTTCCACAGAACGTGAGCTGTTATTGTTAATGCCCTGGTGAGTCTGAAGCATTCTGCAGCTTAATAAATAAACTCTCAGGCTTAAAACAACAACAAACAAACAAATAAAAAAACAAAAACACAAACAAACAAACAAAAAACACAGGAGATGTTACAGCTTTCTTATTTTTGTGTTTAAACATACACATGAATAAAGAACATGAGAATTACCTGGCTTGTAGCATTAAATAGTAACTAATGACAAGAATGAAACCCAACATATTTAAAGGAATATTAACATAAATCAACACTTTGTGAAAGATTAAGCAGAGAATAGTTCAAATAGCTGAAGTCACAAGACAGTCCATGTCTGTGTGGGTAGTTGTATGTAGGTGTACATAAAAAAGCATATATAGATACTCACAACAAAATAACTCATTTTTCACTAATTTCTTCATATGTAAATTGAAGAAAAATAATAATATATGCAATGGTATACTGAAAAATCCAAAAAAAAAGAACGTTTTTAATGCAGCCAAATAAAAGATAATGTATTTGAAAATTAATTGTGTGGGTAATGTAGACATGATGGGATATTCTCGAAAACCTGTGACTCGGAAAAAAATATATATATATAATGGAAAAGATATAATGGGATGTCATGTTTCTGACTGTGATAGAGTTAATTTTCTTTGCAGGCACTCATATGATGTTGTGTTTTGGATTTTTGATGAAATCAATGCTGATAACACATGGATGTTTCAGTTGTTGCAGAGCAGTGCTCACACAAAGCCAAGGACTTTTCTGTTGCTTGTGCTGCCCTGCCAGAGAGGAGGCTGGGGGTGCACCAGGAGCTGGGAGGGGACACAGCCAGGACAGCTGGCCCAGGCTGACCAAAGGGATGTCCCACACCATGTGGTGTCATGCTCAGCAGTAACAGCTGGGGGAAAGAATGAAGAAAGGGGGGATGTTGGGAGAGATGGTGTTTGCCTTCCTAAGAAACCATTCCATGTGATGAGCAGGGCTCATCACGTGGAATCACATCACATGGCTTCCCAGGGTGGGGCTGACACCTGCCTGCCGATGGGAAGCAGTGAACAGATTCCTTGGTCTGCTTTGCTTGCATGCATGGCCTTTGCTTTCCCTAGTAAACTGTCCCAAACTCAACCCATGAGTTCTCACACTTTTACCTCCATCCCACCTGGGGAGAGCGAGCAAATGGCTGGTTGGTGCTGAGCTGCCTGCTGGGGCTAAACCACAGCAAAGAATTATCACAAGTAAGTTTTTCCATAGTTTTTCAAGATAGGACTTCACCAAGAGAAACTAATGTGTGCCCCTGAGATGTAGAAAGAGAATTCATAAAAATCATTGTTCTGATGTCAATGTATGGAATGGGTAACACTTCTATAAGTTCATCATATTCACTTCTGAGGTCTGGATGTTGTGAGCAAGCTTTAACAAAAGTGAGACTTAAAGGGGCTTGGTTTGGTGAGAAAATGATGAGAATGACATTTGATGCGGTTGAATATTTACACTTGGAAAAAAGAGCCTACAGGGAGCAATTTTCAATTCTGCAGAAAAAGATAAGATACAATACCTGTGAGCTGTCCTGGAGTTAAGCAACCTCATCTATTAAATAAAATATAACTTCAAAGTATCAAAAGCAATTAAAAGTTGAAAGAGTTCATGGATGAACAGTGAGGAAAAAAAGAGAAGGAAAGCTTTTCATACAGCCCCCAGGCGTGCCTTAATTCAGCACCCTCACATATGATTTCTTTGAGTAGCGGTGACTGGTCCTGTGGCACCTGTTCTGTGCAAGAAGAAGCACAAATGCAAGAACTGCATACAGCAGTGGGAAGACCCCACTCTTCCCCCTATATTCTCCTCACTTTAACCTGCAGATTAAATGCCCAGTGCCCATCCCCTCCCGAACATCTGCTTCTGCCCGACCTCCCAGCTGGAGGCAGTGAGCTCAGGCTGGGCAGTCCCCAGTCATTAACCACCCAGCTGGCTGATATTTTAACCATCACCTTGGTGCAAGGTACATAATAGTAGGTGGGCAGTTATTTATTATGGGCAACTGAGACAAGCTGGCAGATCAGCTGATATCTGCTCATGTGTATATTGCTGTAAACCACTGGGATTTTTTTGCATACTGCTATGTATACCATCACTGGAAAATATCTGAGTATTATTTTTTTCTGAGAAGGTATCTGAAATTTCTTTACTTTTGCAGTTGATCCTTGAAGCAAAATGTAGCCCTTTCTCAGCTGATAGAAAAACAAATCTGTGCACTAGTCAGCTCATTGGTATTTAACAACCATTTTTTTTGCCTGCGGAGAGGATCATAGTTCCCTTCAGAAATAATGAAATTTGTTTTAATGAGAAAAAAACACTTTGCAGAAATGTCAATTTGTGGGAAGCAGCATTTATAGATGCTTTTTTGGTAGCATAGTTGTACCATATGCCCTCCAAAAGGGCTTTGGCCCTATGGTTCATTGCACTGCTAAATGCACTCATACTAACATAAGTGTTTACATTACTAGACTATAACCTTTATAAGTCTACAGCATGTTTTGTCCTGTATTATCTTTCAGCATCTTGATACCCAGCTTTTTTTTTTCTAGTTTTCAGTAATGTCATCAAGGATGAAAGAGCTTCTTATCATCCAAAAAACAAACATACAAGACATGGGTGCCTTTCATTGGTACGTGGTACCAATGTTGTGTGGCTGAGATTATATACGGACACTGAAGTCTCTGAATGGAAAGCTGCTGCTGAACAGTAAATTAAAGACCTGAGACGCTATAGCTTTCATCTGCACTATTGGAAATCTCCTATATTTCCAATCAGGATGAGTGTAGCTAAACTGCCAGTAACAAACTGCTCCTTTCTAATTCATCAGACATGCCTACAGGTTGTTTAACAGACAAATTGGCTGGCTTTGGGCAAAATCATGCCAGGAACCATTTTCACAATTTTACCACAGAGATAATCATATCTCAGATCCCCCGAAGATTTCCTGATATGTTTTAATTTACTAGCACTGAAGTAACAAAAGGGTCTTCACTAGAGAAACAGCTAGAGAAATAAAGTTTCTGTTCATTTTTTCAGTACAATTGGATATTGTTGACATGAAAGATGGAAGTATCTGAGACTCTTCCCTGTGTGGTGGTATTCCACCAAATAACATGCCCAAGCTCTCTTGATAGCCACTCTCTAAGACAAAATAAGCTTCCCAGAGCTCTAACAGGAGTACATGATTAATCAGTTTGGTTTGGGTATTCATCCATAAATAAGAACACACTACATGACAGGACCAGTTGAAGGTTTGGGATGTGACAAAGATAATGTAATACCTTTGAAGGAGCATGAATAAAAAATAACCCCTCTGCAGGCAGATGAGAAATTATTAAGCATAGTCTGGAGTCCTGTGTTTACAATCTTCATACATCATTTAAGAACAAATAATGTTATGACACTAGGTAGCTTTTCTTAATATATATAAATCTAGAAGTGATGTTCATATTCTCTTCCCCTTAAAGCACAGAGTTTAGATCCTCTGCTTCTGTTCAGTCATTGAGTATTGTTACTCCATAACTGTGATAGCATCTAACCACCTGAATTTGCATCAGTAAAACATCATCACATTTGCATACCTGTGCAAAACCACCATGATTATACAGGGCCTTAATAGCTGTGGGGAGGCAATGCTTGCCTTCCAGGTTATTAACTGGTTATTAATTCTCAAGTCTGTCTGTAACAGATAAACACAGTGGACTCGTGGCCGCCATTGGACAGCTCTTTAGGCACAGGAGAGAGCTATCCATACACAGGGGAAAACTGGAAAGAAGATGCTGATGTGCACAGATCTTTATTTCCCAGAGAACTGGTCACCAGAGGAGGGTGCCCTGATTGTCCTGAATTAACTGTCATCTCTTGAGATCTCATCTGAAACAAAAAAAAAAACGCTTTATTTGCCAAGACAGTGAATACATCTGCCGTAAGAAGGGGATTTTTGTGCAAGACTACCAGGATCTTGGTAGATGTGAAATGCTCCATTGCTACATCAGCATTAGCTCAGTACAAAGTTCTTGCAGCACAGGAAGCCTGTACTTTCACTGGCACAGAGACATTAGCACAGGCCAGGAAAGGCAGATGCAAGCAGGTTAAAGGGAGGTGGAAGGTGGCAGAGACAGCAGGTCTATCTTTTGAAGAGGGAACATGTAAAAAGTGGCAACAGTAATGGGCAGGAAAAGGCATAATGTTCCTGGAAGTCTGCCTGTGCCAGTAGCAGTAATTATATGGCAGGAGGAAGCTGCCAGCAGTGCTGTTTGTTTTCTGTGCAACAACCAGGCTGTGGTATTAGCAAGCAGATGGCATGAACCCCATGGGAACCTGAGTTTGTGATGACTTTTGCACTCCGCTGCTTATGCCATAACATTCTTTTTAAAATAAAGCATGTGCCAGGTCTGAGTAATGGTTTAGCAGATGCTTCATATTGGTTTCAGGACAGCAGATGCAGGAAACTTTCTCTGAGAGCCAGGAAGGAGACATTCATGAAGTTATGCATGTTCCAGTATGTACAGTATTGTGTAGGTGTACATATATATACACTTCTTTAGCCCTGGGTATGCCAGGGGCCTGTAGATTCATTGCACATGTTTAAGGAGGGGGAAGATCTGGAAGAAACTGCTCTCATCTTTTTCCACAAGATCTGATGCTTCATGGCTCCCGTTATACAGTGAACTGCATAGTTTGCTCAGTTATTAGGCTGGAGAATTTGGATCCAAGATGCTGGAAGGCTGAACAGGCACAGGGACAATCCAAGGTTAGTTATATGGGACCACTTGAAGAAATTTGAAGAGTCCTGCATCAAAAATATTAGTAGTAAATATGTCCAGTAATAGTTTTGGCATCTTTCAGAGTATTTCTATCAGTTAACTCCAATAGCTTTTAAGAATAACAAGCTTGCTCAGTGAACAAACAGATAAGAATTGGCAAAGGCCAGTTGCTCATGAGGCTTTTGGTATGCTTAAATACAATTCTGGTGTTAAAATTATATTGTGGCCTGCCATTTAAATCTGCTTCATGTGTCAGTGTTAACTTGTCCCATGTGTAAGTCATTTTGCTCAGGTGGCTCAGCTGTTCCCACACCTGTGACAGACTGCTCTGACTCTTTGCTTTTCCTCACTATTTTCCATTCAAACCTCCAACTACTTTCTCCTCTTTTCTTCTTAGCTGTATGTTACCTCTACCTTGTTTATCACCCAAAGTTTTGCTTTGTCTCCATGTTCCCCACATTGGCCAAAACTTTGAGGTACAACTGTCTCCTTAAAGTGAGTGCACCTAATTTCTAAAGTGAGTTGGACCGGAGTCCCAATTACATCTACAACAAAGTAGCTCTGAGAATAGATAAGATTTAAATATCCAGGGCAAGACATGAAAGCCCAACCCTTCTGAGTTCATTCCTCCAGTCCTAATCTTCTAGCAACTTAACGTACTTTTAATCTTTAGCTATACCAACTCCCCTGCATCAGCTGGAAATGTCTTTCCTTCCAACTCACTTTTGCCCCAGCTTTATTCACTATTTTTTCCATCCTGCTTCATGCTCACTCACCCACACTGCACACCTTAAAATGCTCAATGTTAATATTTGAAAGGAGACACCACTCTGATTCTCAGTCAAAGGTACAGACATTTGCCACTTTTCTAGTGCAGGACACCCACTCTCCATGTCCCCGTTCATTTTTATCTCTTACTGTCTTCATACAGACCCCTCTTGCTGACCCCATATTTCTAGTTTTCATTTTCCAATGCTTTCCCATGCTCCCACCCTACATTTTCTACCCCTTTCTCTATCCCTTTCTCTCTATTTCCACCATATTCTTTGTCCTTATCCTACTTCTTCCATCCTGGGTCTCATTTAGTTGACAGTTAACCATTCTCCTGATTTCCACTACAATTTGGATTCAGTAGGGAGGGTGCTTTAAAAAACACAAAGAGGTAATACTTTGTGCTAGTTAGACAAAATATTTTTTGGTAAAATCCTTGGATTTGGTAGTGCTTTCTAGGCTGGTATAGGTTTGCACAAAGGATTTGGGGCTGCTGCTGGGTTGGGAACTATGCAGTCTGAGACCACAAAATGATTGTTCTGCAAATCTGAGCTTGTTGCAGCTCCTTAGGTAAGAAAGGGTGGTCTCTTAGACCAGCTAGCTGGGTAGGTAATAAGTATTTAATGCAACGGCAGTTTCACAGATACCAAACAAACAGTCTTAAGCTCTTCTTGCTTTACTTTTGATGTAATCAAGATCCCCCCTTGGATGCATTAAAGCAGCACCTAAATCATTAAACAAGGCTACATGGGAACAACAAAGTCCAGCTTTAAGAATATAGAAAAGTAAGACTGTCTCTTCTCTTTAATTAGTTAAAAATTAACCTACCCCATTTCTTTGTCAGGTGTGATGCTACCAGTTCTGAGTTCATAGGCTACAAAAACAGATTGACTATGACCTACTTTAATAGAAGTGAGCTGTGCAGAAAACAGTTCCCATTTGGGGAAAATAAATAAATAAATCAGGAAGCTTACAACTAGCAACAACCAGAATTAAAAATCCTAGGAACAAAATCAATGCAATAACTTTAAAATTAACCACTGTCTAAACACTTTGGCTGCAGTTGAAATAAAAACATTTTTCCCAATCAGTACGAATTTTCTTCTCTTTTGAACTGTGTACAGCAGGAAATAATTCAGCTGTGTAGTTCCAAGCATGAAATAAAACAAAGCAGATGAAATAGTTAATATAATTTAGTGCAAAGCAAATACATGTATTGCCATGAGAAGCACAATTTACTACTACAGGGAAGTGAAAAAGTTCAGGATGTCAATATGTCACAGTAAAATACAAGATAATCTGCACATGATGCAACTTTCCTTATTGCTCTGCATTTTGCGTCACAGAGCCACTGGGTGAAGCACAGATGATTTCTTTAGATAGGGGACAATTGCTCAGGATTACTCCTCCCCAGATGAGTATTCTGCCTGCTGGGTTGCAAAAGCATGCAACTTCAGCTGTGCTTACTCTCCCTTCCCAGCAAATGTGCCTCAGCAGGAGGCTGAAAAGTGTACCTCTTGAGTTGAAGAAGGCATCTATGACATTGCACCTAAGGGCTCAGGAACATGCTGAAGCAAAGAGTGTTTGCTTAAAAACGTGCAGCCTTCTGGCAGCAACACTGCTCAAAGCCTGGCACGCTGAACAAGCCCTCTTCTAGGGACCACTGGAGTTGAAGCGCCAGACTGTTAGCCACAAGGTAGGCAAGTATTCTGGTCTGCAGCCTCTTCTCAGAAGGTAGCAGAGAGGGTGAATAGGAATACTAGGATACCTCAATACAATGACTAAGAGATGAGGTGATTTTGAAACATTTAAATTACTTGTAGGTTGTTTTTGGTCACGCTGTGCTAGCATTAACAAAGAAAGAATGCTCAGCTCCATTACAAGCACATCCTTTTTATTTTAGGTTTAAATTTAGGATTTGTTATTCATTCAGAATATATTATCCTCTTGAAATGCTGTTGTTTGCTTTATGAAGAATTTCCTTCTACAATTAACCACCACTACCCATCAAAGATTCCATGGTTAACAATATGAATATTACCTTTATGGGGGTAAATGTAGATGACGTCTTTGTAGAAACTAGATATATGAGAAGATTTGGGAAAAAAAAAATAAAAAAAATCTGAAGTCCCTTCTTCCAAAGATTGCTTTGAATAATTCAAGCACAGTTGTTTGGAGGTGGAAGGATGCTACATTTTTCATCTGTTAGTGAAGCAAGGAACAAGCATACAACAATCTCAAGTTACAAATGAATTCTGCCAAGATTTGAAGGCTGTGGACTTTTTGCTGCGTTGCACCTTTGAATTCAGGATTTCAGCACTGATCTTTCACCGAAACAAATAATATGTATTGTGGTCATTATGTCTCAGCAAATCTCAGCTGGCTGTATTTAAACATTGAGAAGTGGGAATGTTTCTAATCCCTTATTTTAGGTTATCAACAAGGCCAAAATGTGACTCTACCTTGTTATGTACCCCTCCCTCCATACCTTGATTTCTATTGCCAAAACCGGTCTATGTGGCTGGAGGAAGCTGATGTCCTTTCTCAGGACATCAGGACTTCTGGGTGAATCATGTATCATACCTAGGCTTTATCACAGAAATTAGGTCAAGCCAATGATGGATTACTGAATTAAAGGTGAAATTAAGTCCAATTAGAAAACTTTCCCCTTTTTTCATGAAGCCCACCAAATAACTAATGATAGATAAACCTCAAATAACTGGTAACAAATCCCTTATATTTATTTTATAAATGAGAAAAAAAAACACTAATGAGCAATAAATTATTTATTCAAAAACATCTATACAAAATAACACTATTGGAGATAAACACTTTTACATTTTTAAAGTTCATCTCTTCATTGCTACAATATTTGATTTACTAATTTACACTGTACATTCATAATTTATAAAAAAAAATAATAATTGGTGAATATTTTTTGAGTTGGATGTTCAGTGACAGGGAGCACATATTCCATTATAGAAATCACTTTCAAAGTGTGTACATATACAAACTAGTAATATTCAGATGTAAAGACAACACTGTGACAATAGCAAGAGTATCACTAGAAAGTGGAATTACAGTATACCATATGATAATAGGTCCTCTTATTATAAAAAAATATTTAAAAGTGTAAAATATACACACTCTGCCTTTATATTACTTCCTTTTTTAATCTTTACTACCTTTTAAATCCTTTTCTGACTTCCTGAACTGAGCAGCTAAAATTACAGTAATTTTACACTATTTACTACAACCATGCACATGTTGCAAGTTTGGAAAAAAAAAAAAAAAAAAAAAGGAAAGGAAAAAAAGCAAAGCTTCATACACAAAAATACTGCATTTCAGATTTTTTTTTTTTTTTAATTTGCTAACTAAAATACATAAAACATCATGAATATAACTTTAGATGTGAAAAATTATGAATGTGAAAAAATCTTGTTAATTTTTCTTTGACAATTAAGAGGTTACTTGTAAGCTGTTCCCTATGCTGTCTGTTGAGGTGATAATATTTACTGCATCATTTTGTTGCACAATATTTTGCCTTCCACTAAACTGGAAAGAAATCTGCAATATGCAAAAACTCATTAAAAAAAATAACAATCATTTAATTGCCATATGACCAAGAACAATAACATTCAAACAGTCCCTATGTGACTGTATAGGATTTTAATATCCATTAGGTTTGGCTCTATTATGATGTGTTGAACATTTTAGTGTATTTTTTTTGGACAAATATGGTAGACTGTCAGGAAATGCTTAATAATACATGGCTATTGGCTGCAATAGAGTATACTAATTAAAATGTTGTGTTTTTTTTTTTTTTTTTTTTTTTTAAAGAACTGCATTCATATTGTGTAAAGTTTAAAGCTGAAAATTTTGTGCTAATTATCAGGTGTAGCTCACTTCATCTTTTTTTTTTTTTTTTTTCCCTGTGCCAGAGACTTCAATAGACTTGATATTTTAAAATGTATGTCAATTTCTGGAGAGAAGATGATTTTTCCTTTTCAACAAAGAAAGATTTACAGGCTATAAATGAGAATGAATGGCAGGTGGTGAGGAAACCTGAGTGTTAATGGCACCACTGATGATTTAATCCTAGATGCCCTTCATTCTTAGGGAATTCCAACAATGTCCATTGATTTTCAAAGGCATGAGTCTGGAAATGGTTTAAAACATTTCCTATAAAGTATCTGAAATATTAATATCTCCTTCTCTTCTTTGGCTGAAAAAAAGAAGATATTAAAAATAATATACACATTTTTCATTGAATAAGAGTAAGCAGCTATCAGCCTGTTGAAGAAACACTTTTTTTATCCTGTACTATGAGCTTCTGATCAGTGTGAACAAACTCTAGACAGCACTGTTGCCACACACTGTAGAAAAGCATTAATTTCATGATTAAAAAAATAAATAAATAAATCTACATTTCACTTCCATAATGTGTTTTTGTAGGTTTTCACCAAGAAACAGAAATCACTTTTTACTTTGCAAAAAAAGATCACATGATGGGGAGGAGGGGGAGCAGTGGCCACATATTTCACACTGATCATTCTGGGAAGGAAATTCCCACTGCTGTATGTAGTACTTGATTCTGTTACAAATGGTGTTTTCCACCCATAGTGGCAAAATTTACTGCAGTGCTTGAGATAGAAACTCCTGCAAATGTTGATATAAAAGTACATGCGGGAACGCTATTAATATAAATTTTAGAGACACATATAATAACTACCTCTCTCAAACACAAGAAGTCAGTTAGTTTTCCCTTGCTTTTATTTACCACTTTCATGAAGAATAATGTATTTTCTCCATTTTTTTAACATCTAAGTGAAACCTGAGAACATTGTGAGAACTTTAAATCCCCTTAGTTTGAAATAATCAGTTATTTATAAAATTTTATCTTTACCAGCCCAAGACATTAGTCATATTTCTGTGGAAACTGGAGTAGTATTGGATAAATTTTCTAATATTATATATAATATAATAATATAAGAAATATGCCCCAAAAAGTTGAATTAAAATAAAAACCTACCAATCTCATTGCATAGCATTTCATTCATTTTGTTGAATTTTCTAGTGATGATAAAGACAAATACAGATTTCAGAATCTAAAGTCAAGAATTTTTATTCCTTTTTTAATTTTTTTTTTAATAATCGTATTACAAGTATTCCATTTTTTTAATGCAATGGGATAAATATATTGACATAACCATAAAAAATTATTAATATCACCACTGGATGGTGTCAGGTCAAAGGAAAACTTTAAAATAAAAGACATTTTGTATACAAATACAACGGGCTATCAGCTCTAAATGAGGCTAGATTCCTCTATCTCTGAGAGATGTAAGTACTCCAAAATATGGGCTGGAAATGAGAAATTCTGAAGAAATTGTTTAATGGAATGTAATTTTTGGTTTATAAAACAAATGAATGGTTTATAAAACGAATGAATGCACTACACCAGATTAAGAAAAGAGAGAGAGAGAGCACAAACTGCAACTAAACACCACCATCACTAACAGAAAAGCAAGGATGCTGATAGAGGTGAACAACTGCAGTCAATAGAAGAAATAGGAATAGTGAATGGGCAACTGCTGCAGAGCAAGCACATGCAAAGGACATGTTAGAACATATTACAACAACTTGCAGTGACCATCAGGGATTTGACCTCTGGAGATCGTAATTTTGCTCAGTGAATGCTAATAATGTCCCCCCAAATGCATGGATGACATTATAATCTGGGTAGCAGAGTAATGAGGTATACATTTACATGCTTCAAGAAGAGATACAGAAAGTACTTGCGCTTGCAATATCTCTTACTAGAACAAAAAGCATAAAAAAGCGCAAAAGATTTCACTTTCTCTGATAGGTCTGCTGTTATTTAATAATTGAGCAGTATTTCTTTTTATGCAATGTAAGGAAATGCTCTGTAATTCTCTTAACATTTTTGTGATCACTTACCCTGCCTACTCTAGCCAGTTTAGCAGTTCCTCAGGACATGCTCAGCACATTCCCAAGTACCTGACTGCATCAGTTCCAGCAGAGATTACTAGCTTGCATTTTTTTCTGTTCATATCCCTTTTTTTTTTTTTTTTTTTTCATTTAAGAGAGTTCTTCTACAGTTCAAATATCATCTTCTTTCCCACCATTGAATTCATATTTGAAATGACTTCTAAGCATCAGTGATCTAATTGACTGTTCATGGAGCAGACTACGGTGTCCTGCTCTTTATTATGAACATTGCACACATCTATGGCACAAAGAAAAGTGACTCATCAGAAATATATTACCCTGTGTATAAGAGGAGGTTAGAAGTATTTATGTATGCTTTCGTGAAGCTTTGTGGTCTACAGAAAAGTGCCTTGCAAATGCAGTTATCCTATTTACCTGAAGGTTTTACTTAAATTTTGTCTTTTTGTCTGTAATTACATGTTGTATCATGGATATTGTTTTCACACACACATGCACACACAAAAGAGCACAAATATTTAATGTTTGAAACTAAATAGCAAGTCTTTCTAGATGAAATACACTTGTCTGTCACGGTAAATATCAAAGTAGTCTATTTTTGCTTGAACACTTTTGACAAGAGAAAACTGCAAATTTTAGGCAGTGAATTAGTTCAAGATACTCCATAATTTTTTAACTCCTCTGCATGATTAGACACCATTTTCAATGTGGAGAAAACTTGTGAGCGCAGTCATAACAGTGATAAACAAGCTGCGGAAGCATAGCTCAAATTGTGGAATAATACCAAAGCAAGACAATTAGCGAACAGAAAGAGGAGAACTGGACATCTCTCACTTTAAGTACATCCTGACAGTGAATTAATTTCTGCCATCTGCAGTGCTGGAAATTGTAATGAGAAGACACTTCTCCATGCCTTTCTCCTTGCAACCTGTGCCGTTATTGAAACAGAAGAACTTGGAAACATCTTTAAAATCCAGGGCCTGTTTTCAGAGATGAAGCATGGCAGCTAACAGGAAAACTGATGGGTTGAGACCCATCAGTGAACCCATGTGCTGGATTCCAGTCTCTGCTGTCCACTTTCCCCTATCAAGGTCGTTTCCCCTTTTCCTTCTAACAGTTGAGAAACATACATTTGTTTCAGAGATTTAAATACAATTCCTGGTTTCCATTGCTTTTTTTGTCTTGCACTCCTTCTCCAGGAAGACTGTAATGCGTTTTTGACAAATTCTAGGCTTTGCTGAATACATTTAGAAACGAGATGCTATAGAAAAATGTATCAGACACAGGGTCTCTCCTGCAGAAAGTCTGTGCTTTATTGTAACACTTTCATTGCCACCAATATTTCTGCCCCTTGGCAATCTTGTTTGTGTACACAAAGCACTGAATAAGTCACTGTGCCTTTTCCACTTCAAATGATCTGTTAATCAAATCATTTTCTGTTCAGCCCAAGCTCAGCCTTCCACTACTTGCATTTGTGCAGGGACAATTGAATTTGCCCTTTAGAGCTATTACAGTGACACCAAGTTTCCTATTCCTCACTGAGTTTCAGCAGACCAGTATTTACTGAAGTGATTCATTTTATGACAGAGAACAAGGGACCTAGCAGTCTGCTGAACACATTTTATTGCTGGGAGGTGAAATGTCTCTGTGTGTGTAGAAAACTGGAGCTGAGACCACACTTGCTTGCTAACACCTTGCTGATGGAATGCTTTCAGAATGTTTGCCCTGTTTTGTTTCATTTTTGGTTCAAGCAAAGAAAGTATTTTTCTCGATGATCTTGAGGTCTCTTCCAACCTAGAAATTCTGTGATTCTGTGATTCTGTGTGATTCTTGGTCTGAACATAAAACTGTCCTTTACTTTCAAACAAAAATCTGAGACAAAATATGTTTATAAGAAATGGTGAACCTTTGCTTTCTAATGTGGCAGAGTGTATTTGTAGGATTCAGGGCCTCTAGGACTAAGAATGGTGATTATTCTGCATATGGGCAGAAAAGAAAGAAGTATTTAAAGAAATAAGCGTTAAATGGTGATGCAACTGGTAGTCAGATGCACCAAATGACCTCTCATATTTGAAAATGTTACAGCATTACAGTTTAAAGGCTGTCTTTCCTACTCTGTATGAATATGTTGCAATGAGTACAAAATATGATCTAATTTGATATGATTAGAAATTAGAAGTTAGGAAAAAAAGGGATGAATTTTCAATACAATAGACTTTTCAAGTGCATCATATGTGCTTATTTTCTTCTGCTTGTAATATTTGTAGATATATCTATGTATATTTGCTCTTGGCACGCTAAGAATATTTTGCAGAAAATTTTCTATATTCTATATTACTATATTCTTAATTTGTTTCAAATCCAACAGTGAAGCACACATCTAGTGGGGCTAATCTATTTGACCCCAAAATCACAGGATATATTCACAGATAAATAACCATAAGTAAACAGCCGATTACACCTTAATGACTTCCACTCATCAGCTGAGGCATGGCAATCATCTGGAAGCATATTCCCAGCTCATTGCAGATATCAAGTGAAACACATTCAGTAAACAACTGCAAAGGTCTAGGAATTCAAAGTGAGTCTGAGTAGATGGCTGAGTACTCAGCAATTTTAATTATTAGGCCCATGGGGGGGGAGGGGTGGGAAGATCTAAATAATCACATCTGAATAGAAAGGCTGTCCTTTTTTTTTTTTTTTCCACTGCAGGAATAGCAAAGGTTATGGTTAGGAGCTGGTTAGATGGTTAGTTAGATGCTAGTTAGTTAGGAGCTAGTTAGATGGTTAGGTATGGAGCTGGTTAGGATTGCTGGCTTCCAAGCTGTCTCTGAATGAACCCCTGTGGATGTTTCGTAGCCTGGTCTCCAGTGTCACAAACTATGGCTCATAAAGGCACTACAGTTTTGTCTTTGTCTTGCTCTGGGTCCTAGCTATTTATCCTTTTTGTGAGTATTTTCAAAATATCACCTCCCCTACAGGCAGTCTGCAAACAGAACACAGTGAATGAATTAGGCTTTTTAAGATCTTGCATACAGTACTTTAAAACAAGAAGAGGTTTGGGAAATCTTAGTTGAACCCAAAATGGTAGTTCTTTTGCTTTGGATAAGATTTTAAGGTAATGAAACCATTATATGTCCAATATTGGGATATTTTGTCTTCATTATGCTAGACAAATGTTCCTTGTATTTGCAATACTTGACGAAATACCCATTCCCTCACTTTAATTTTTACTTGGAGTTCAAACTCATTAAAGTACCTCTGCACACACTCCTGGCAATTTTCAGTCTGAGATGGCAAAGAATAGTGAACCACTGACCTTTTTTTTTAAACCGTTTTTTTTTTTTTTTTTTTTTTTTTCTTTTTTCCCATACAGTTTGAATTCCAGGCATTTTCGTTTGGAGCAGATGTTTTCATGACAAACAACTGGTCCAATTTATCTTTTAAAAAATGCTGTTTTTGCTTTGGAAATCAATAAGGAATGTAGGTAAATGAAGAGAAGGATGGAGCATACCATTAAAAAAATCAAAATATTAATTTTATTTCTTATCTTTTTATCAGCAAACCAAAAATGAAGAGAAATAAAAATACCATTAAAAAAAAAAAAAAAGTTGTTTTAGAACAACTACAAAGAGGTTTTTTTTTCAGGCTGTTGAATTTTTTTTTCAGGACAAGAGATCAGAAAGCAACTATAAAAGAATAAAGATTGATTTTGGAAAGACCTGTGACAAATGAACACAACATATACTCTTCAGAAAAATTAAAAAAAAAAAAAGTGAAATGCTGTGATAAATCAAAGGACAATGTATATTGCAGATTAAAATGCACCAACAAAATTGAAGCAGCTGAATAGCATTAAGGAAAAACATGGCCCGTTATTACTCAAAGTTTAACATACATACACTTTCAGCCAACACACTTTTGCAAGCAGTATCAGAAAATTTGTACAGCTGTGGATGGGAGAAAAAATATTGTGATTATTAAAAACAAAAACAAACAACCACCACAAAACAACAAAACAAGCAAACAAACAAAACAAGCAAACAAAAAAACACCTGTACCTTGTCTGCTTGCTTGTATTGTTAGGAAAAAAAATATCAGTCATGTCAAACTAGGAGAACAATTCCTCTGAAGGCAAGAGAGCGAACTAATTCTGACTGCAAGGAACCACTTGATGGCTGGCAAATCTATTTAGATAGAGAAAGGGGAAACCTTTCTCTATCTAAACCTGTTTTATGCCTCTTAGCTAGATTAAGTAAAATCATAAGAAGACATGTAAATGTATATAATACTGATGAAAACGCACCTATTGAGGAATGCATGCTACTTAGCACAGGAAAAGATGTATGGTACTACCATGTCTAGAATCCACCAGACAAGAAAGGAGTATGGTGCAAGATTTTCCAAGGGGAATAAAAAAAATAAAAACATGAAAGAATATTTTAAAAAAGATTCATAAAAGGAAAATGTCCATAAAAGGAAGAGAAAAGCTTTGTATACACCATTTTTATATAAACATTCAAAAACTAAAGATTACAGGGTTGTTTTATGACTTATTGCAGAACTTTTTCTACAGGATATAAAAAGGGTGTTTGAGAAATGTATTAAGAAAGTAAAAGGAAATGCAAAAAATATTGAGAGTTCAGAGAATAGAAATGGTTAATGTGGCAACAGAAAGCATTAGAATGATTTGGCATATATTTTATAGGAAATTATTACAATCAAAATTACTGTAATAATAAAAAAAACACACCACATTTAAGAGTATTTTGAGATCTCTTTAAAATGAAAAATTTAAAATGCAAAATGAAGTGACAGGCAGAACTGGTAAGAAGTTAATTCAGTACAAGTTGTACAAATGACCACAAACTCAGAATTTGGCTCAGTTCATGGCACAGAATGAGGTATTCTCATGGCACAGAATGATAGTATTCTCACCTACAGTATACAGTAGTATATATATATACAGTAGTATATATATATATTAACATTTGAAACTCCACAGTGCTTTGATCCAAAGAAAGGTGAAGGGCAAAAGAAGTAGAACTTTAGTTTTGAATTTAATTCCTTATCCTCTCATCCTGCTATGAATATTCTGGTGATTGGGAGAAATATATCTGTGATAATTCTAAAAATGATGATAAAAACACCATTGGCTTCCAGGAAGAACTAAAGCCCAGAAGTGGTTCTGATACTGCAGGGCTTAAACCCTGCAGCTCTTTAATGTTTCCTACTTCTCTCTGACTGCATGTATTTACAAGTACATACAGAATACTAAGCAAGCAGGCAAGCGCTAGGGCTTTGGTGGTAACCAATATGTTTTTAGTAGCAGACAGGTGGGAAAAAAACACGACCTTTACTACAAAAACTCTTCTCTGCAGTACTGAATAAAGCTAGAACACAAGGCAAATGCAAACCATAGAATTTCCCAAAGTCTCATCTTGGTATGAAACATTTAAGAAACTTTTTTTTTTTTCTTCCTGTTTTATCCAACAGCAAAATAATCTAACTAAACACATTGGTTCAGTAAAAGATTTATGCTCTAAAACACAGGGTAAGTTTATCCCTAAAGCAAATTAAATATTCATATTAAATCAGCTGGGGAATATTTGTCCAGCTTCTGTGCAATAAGAAAAGAGCGAGCTGATTATGTACTCTGCTTATGGATGTTTTAGGGTGTACTAAAGGGCTGTAGTTTAGCTCAGCTCTGAATTTTAATTGAACAAACTGCTTAAAGACACAGTAAAAGGTCTCTAATATTTTTGTTATGAGTAGCTTGATGTTATAAGAGTCAGTGTATCCCCTGAGACATAGAACCAGTCTACAAATTAATACAATTTCTACTGCCTCATTTTAGAAATATTTTCTACTAAGCACTAGGTAGTAACTGCTGGCTGAAAAAGTAGGCTAAGTTTTTTCTCTCTTTCCTCACCCTCGCCCCATACTTGTTTAAGGGGATGACAAACTGGTTTATACTCCGTTCATTCCAGGATTGTTCTACTTTATTTTCATAATCTGCCAACATTGTTTAGTGTAGGACAGTCAGTGGAGAAGCATGAATATCTTTTCAGAACATGATTCAGTCCACTGGTTTTAGGCATCTATAACAGGTGGGATTAAAGCACACTCCTCAACTGCCAGTGTCTTTTCACTTATTATGAGTTGAGAAAGCTAACTAACAGAGACTGGACAACTAATTTCTACATGAATTCATTAATAAGCATGTATCATATTTCTATCATATTTGAAAATTTGAGGACATGTAAAAACCTGGCAGCTTCCTAACCTAGAAATATAACAGAAATAATGTTCCAATAATAACTTTTAACTAGGAAAGAAAAATAAAATCCTCCTCACATTTAACTTCCTTTCCCTTTTTCCTATTCTGGCAATCCTACAGACTATGTCAGACTGTCACGACTATGACAGTCATGATCAAGTTAGTGTTACAGAAAGAAAGAATGAAGTACTCTCACAGCTCTAACTGTAATAAAAATATTAAATACATGAACATTAAATATATTTTCAGTTAAGAGTTCTTGTAAATATGTCTTATTTCTAGTAAAAAAGATGATTTCAGCATTAAAGTAAATAAATAAATTCTGTATTAAAACCAAACCAAACAACAATAACAGCAACAAAACCCTCTCTAACATAATTTCTCTCCAGCCCCCACTCACCTACTCAAAATTAAAAGCTTTTGCCTTTGGGAAAAACAAAATAAAAAGAAAGAGCAATGCTTTCCCTAGAAATTAGCACTTCAGTGTTTACAAGAGCAGAAGACTCTTGTGCAGCCTACTTTCCTGTGTAGCTTAGACCTTTCTGCCACTCTCAATTCCCAATGTAGTGATACACAATATATCATGTTTTTTCCAGAGGAAAAAAAAAAAAAAAAGTCTGTGATGCATCTAGACTGAAGGTATGAACACCTGCATAACTGTAGTTCCTATAGGGCATCATAGCAGTCTTTCCAAATAAAATATTATAGTTTTCTGTCCAAGTAGTCTGGCTTTGATTTTTCACTGAAAAGTCAGTTTTTTGTTGTTGTTGTTTTGTTTTGTTTTGTTTTTCCCTGCAGGAATAAACCCATGTACTGACAATGAAAGCAGCTGTGCACCAAGGCAATATTAGAAAAGAAAACAGGTTTTCTCCCTGCCTGTATAATTTAAAATTGTTTATCTTTTTATCTTTTTCAGCTTAAGTCCTATGTAAGTCACTTGGAGTCTGTTCATCAACAGCAGTGGATTTTGGCTCCAGTCCATAGGACTTAATAACTTCAAATTTAATGAAAAGATTTTACTTGTAGAGTTCTTCTGGTTGAACCAGATTAAAATACATCTTCAATTTCATCTTGCATGCAACATAAATCCTTTTTGTGCTTTCTAATAAATTTACTACAAGGTCTTTTACTTCACATCAGATAATCTCTTCTCTACATGCTTCAACAAAAAAAGTATGTAAACATCCTTGAAGCATACATTAAGAAATTAAATAGATGATTACATGATATATTTTGCATTATTTTCTTTGAAATAGCTCCCTATTAAGCAGCTATAACTCAATGGCAATCAACTTAAAGTAAGAGGACTACATGAAAGAATTTCTCTATGAAATTGTCAAGAGTGATAGATACTTTCAGCTTGTATGTTTATGTAAAGGAGTCTATTTAAGACTGCACAGTCTGTCCATCCTTTCCCTGCCTCCATTTTTGTAGTGCTTTGATCCACTTCCTATACATTGGAAAGAGGGACAGAAATCACCACTGTCTTCTCTTGACCTCTCACGTAGGCATGGAGGAAAGGGATTCCTTCTGAATGTCCATTCTCTTTGATGCACTTTGATGCAATAGCAGTAGAGGTGATATTCAGGTGGGTAGGGAGGTGTTGCAAAATGCCAACACTAGAAGCATTTATGGAAATCTACTTAAAAAGAACTTCAGGCATTTGTAAATAATGCTTATGCCACTACAAAGATCAGACTATATATTAAAGGTTTTGTGGAAAAGCATGCCTTGCTGGAAGTTACCTATGAATGAATGTAGTTCAGAAAGAAAACAGGTGTTAGATTTACAATTGCAACATCTGTCAGAGTCTATCCTCTCCCACCCACCCCTAAATAATAAAATAAAATAAAATCTTGTTTATGCTTCAAGCTTACTAGCACAAGAGTGGCTATTACTCTGAAATACTTTCAATTTTTTTTTTAAGATCCTAGTGTGAAAAGATTTAGGTCAGATATCCAGAACTTAAGCTCTGGCTGGATCAGCACAGCTTCAATATTATAATTCTATGCTTTACGTCTATGATCAAAAATAAATGTTGAGGGATTTTTGAACCAGCAAAGATCCCATGAGTTGCTGCAGCTGAGCAAACCAGGCTACCAGGATGTCTATGAGAAGTTCCCATGACAGTGTTCCCACATCGCCCAATTGAGGAATTTAGAAAAATATTGTTGCCAGTAGCTGGCTTCACGGATGGGACCTACATGACTGCTAATCAAGGGGGTTGTTTTCTTGCAGGTGGGGTTGTTTTCTTGCAGTTGTTTGTCTGAGTGCTTTTGACCAATAATCTTGTGTGAGACACCATCCGCCCCTGTTAAGTTTGCTGTAAAAGTCAGGCTATTCGGGTAATAAAAGGGAGCATGATCTGACCATACTAGTGTTTGTCGTATTTTCGGCCATTCTTCCTGCAACAAATAAATATAAATAATATAGGTGAGCTGCACTGGGTGAGGCCCTGCCTCAACTGAAGTCAGTGTGAATCTATAGCAACATCTAAATTTATAACTAAAATTGTCAGTGCTCATTTTCTATCCCTGAGGCCATCCGGCATGGTCTGAACACAGCACCTCTATTAAAGTCTCCCTTAAACAGGGTAGCACAACCAAGACATTTACTGGGAACAGACCTTAGCTCACTCAGCTCATGACTGTGCACAGAACTTTTCTGCAGATTTCAATTAACATTGATCAAAGAATGCCAGGAGTTATTTTAATAAATCTACAGTACAGTTCAAGTCCAGTTCCCAAGTCCAGTTCCCATAGCACTCCTTAGTTAGAATATATATCACTGACATTAAATCCATGGCACAAGTCATATATCATGTTCAAGTGAGTAACAACTCAATATCGTGTTTTCAAGTGGAGTCCTATTTAGCAGTTTGAAGTTTTGAGCTTAAATTAAAGACATAACCAGGACATATAGAAAATACCTTGGTTTTACTACATTTCTAATCATGAGTGGCTATCTTGATTTTGTGATGTTGCACAATTTTCTAGCGTTTCTGTGTGTCTTTACTTGGCCTTCTGTTTAGAGCTTTGCTGTAGCAAATGCCTCTCTCCTCCTACCCCTTACTCAACTCTGGTATCACTTTGATCACTCTGGTATCACTTTGATCACTGGAAAAAAATAAGATGAAACTGTATACAAATGAATAATGAAGTAGCAAAACTAAAGCTTAATATATCACAAGCACATAAGAAAGTATATTAAATTCTGTTTTCAGTTTTGATTATTAAGCAAATATTTGACATTCCAGCTGCCCAGATACCACAAAACAACTGTCCTCTGCTTCAGTGATTGAGTCTTTTGGGATGACTGTGGAGGTTACCTAGCCACCGGTAGATCTATTTACCATTTGGGGATCCTACTGTTTTGGGGTCTTCAGCGAGCTGAAAAGTAGTGACAATAGTGATGATACCCAGCATGCTATATTACATACGCTGTGAAGGTGATGACAAAACAATATATTTTACTGACATTAAAAAAATGTAACAAATAAACATAAGACACCAAACAAATTGGTAGTCTAACATTTTCCCATATGACATACATGTATGTTGCCCTGTTAAGAGAACTACAAAGAAATACAAGATCCTGGGGAAGTCCTATAAAACCCATATCAGAGCTGCGTAACAAGCTCTGTGTTAGCTTTTCCCAGGCTCTGCCAACTTCCTCTGAAGGCTGGCCTTTAGTCTCTGCTTTGGGATTGTTGCAGAATGCGAAAGAAAGGAAAAAGAGAGTGAGCTAACAAGAAATTTCAAGTGTCTCTTTAAAAACATCTTTGGAGAATTATTTCTAAAATACAGCCCTAAAGTCCAAGTGGTGAATTGCTAAGAACTTTTTCTCTTATCTTTCTAGGGATTGATTTGCACATATCAGAAGAAAAATCCTATCTTGCAAAAATGGTAGAGAATGTCAGGAATTCCCCCAAACAAGTAAGAAAGTTACTTCAAATGAATATAAGCAACTTCATATAATAATTCTGAAGGTGGCTAATGAAAATATGCAATATCCTCTTATAATATGAGATAGGATTGCATAAGGATATGCAATATCCTCTATAATATATGCTCTTGACAAACATAAATTAATTAATTATTTTACAAAACTGCTCTAAGGAAAATAAATGCAGGATTCTGATGGAGAAAGACAAATCCTTAACAGGGAAATAAATAGAATTGTTTTGAAAAATATAACAGACAATCAGAAATTTTGAAACGAGAAATTGAGAAATAATTTGCAAGCAAATGTGTGTTGTTGAGAATAATCAGTAACCTCCAAGTGGAAGGGGCATGGGAATAAATTGTCAAAATGAAATACTAGAGGCATCCTTATAGTTCCAAGAAATTGTTCTTTACCAGGAAGTTTATTGTATTGACCTCTAATGTTAATATTATTAAAATTCATGAATATAGTCCTAACTGCATCTTGTATTTGCAATTAGTTTGATATTGACTTGTTTCATCTTAGGATGAAACTTAGGAACTTCTTAGGAGAAATGAAAGATTATTTAATAAATTTAACTTAAATTCTTTTAAGGTTTTAACTACAGTATATGGAGATGTATTCCTTTTCTTCTTTTTCTTTTTCTTTTTCTTTTCTTTTTCTTTTTCTTTTTCTTTTTCCTTTTCTTTTTCCTTTTCTTTTTCCTAGTGCTGAACTTTGCATGTAAGGGAATAGCAGTAAAACAGAGGAAGAATTCCATCATTCTTCAAACTACAGTCACTCTGCCATCTATAACTGTTTATGCTAATAACTGAGAATTGACTGTATCTATCATTGTATCTATCATATCATGTATCTATCATAAGCTATCATTTGTGAATGTTAAAATCTCATTAAACACAAAAAGCTGAAAAGTAAAAGGAAAGCTGAAAGTTATATGAAATATTTTCAATAAAAGCATGTTTGAGAAATACATCTTTGAAAAAAAAAGTAATATAAAATTTGGATGCTATTTGTTTAAAATATCATAATGATTATAAGTACATATTTACAGTCAATAAAAATATTTCTCTGTTTTGCTATATAGTGTTTTGACAGTAGTTAGCTCTTCTATTATGCCTCCTTGCAAACATTAGATCTGTAAACAGCACTAGAATTGCTACCAGCATCCCTAACATTGAAATTAATTTCTCTCAAGATACCACTTTGCAGTAGGCAATCGTTATGGTAGGATCAAATCACCTACTTCAGACACTTTATTTGTGCATGAGGTTTAAGTGGACAGATAAGCATCCCTTTAAAGTAGGTGCCTAAGGCCCACTGCAATCTGCTCTATCTGACTTATGATAGAGGAGGAACCTCTCTGACTAAATTTGAGCACTGAAGCTATGTAAAGACTCCTTATCTGAGCTCTTCTAAAGGTACATACCTTCTTTTCTTAGCATACAGTGATTTTAGGCTTTTACTTTATCAAGACATTTTCTTGTGCTCCTAAAATATAGGCAGGGCTTTGATTATGTTGATCCATACTCATTGTATATATTTAGGATATTCTTCTTGCTTGATTTCTTGATTGTGTGCTTTCTTTTTTTTTTTAATTTCTCAGGGAAAAACAAAACAAGCAAAACAAAAACAAAATAAATAAATAAAAAACACACACACACACAAAAAAAAACAAAACACACACACACACAAAGATATTGCCTGATGTTGACTCAAAACTGCACTTAAGAACAAATGAGACTTCTATTACAGAAGCCTGGAATACTTGGTATTACTTACCACTAAGATTAAAATGTCTTCCTTTTATAATCTTTCAGTATCAGGATGTTTTCATTAGCTGTGCAAGTAAAAAAGTGATTTCAAAAGGAATGTTAGGGATATGCTAAAAGTAGACCTACATTATTTTCTTAGCAAGGAGAAACTCTTTTCATTTCTATTTAAGCATGTATGTAAATCAGGATTAGAGGTAAAGGAAAATAAAAAGTTAAGTGAGCTAGAAAAATCTTTATGTCCAGCTATCACCATACTGACAACATCCTCTGCCAAGCAAAGAAGTCACTGAAGAATGTCTGCACAGCATCACATCTGAGGCTAATGTCAAGGCAATCTATGAATGATTAGATGACTGATTCATGGAAACTTCAATAATATATAAGAAAACCCTACAGGTCGGTGCTTATAGTTATGTCAAATGCGTGCTTATGCCTTTTCCTCAGTCTCAAATAGAGTACATTGTGTTTTAAGATCAATTCTTATTGCAGTTTTCTAGAATAATTAGTTTTTTTGTTTGTTTGTTTGTTTGTTTGTTTTTTTCTACAGTGAGGGCTGCAGCAATTTTCAAAATGCACTTAAGAGGCCAATCTTTGGACACACACTTTTCAAACGTTAGTCCATGTTTTTATCTGATATGGGGGATATGTGTGACCATAAGAACAGAAATCAAAATGACACCACAAATGTTATTGAATGAATATTTGCTCAGAATTTTACATTAATGCTGAAGACAACAAACTGATTCAGTTTGACTTAATATTTGTTAACTCATAGATTCAAAATATTGAACAGATTGTGAAAACTGTTAACATTACAGATAACACAACTACAGACTTCTTAGAAAATCACAAAGTTGCAATATTGTGCATGAAATAACTACTTTCTTTAAGAAAATAATTTATTTTCCATAATCACTACATATAATCTTATATCAGTTACTGTACATATATTTTCTTGCAATGCTCTGGCTGTCTATGAATACTGGATCCACAGATGCCACTTTTGCTGCTATAAAGGAGTGAATACAGTGTAATACTGCCGTCAAATCCTGAAATTCAAGTTCCTGAAAGAGGAAGCAAGAGAAAAAAGAGAGAAAACATGATTTCATATTCAGGTCTATAAATTTTTTACATAAATACAGAAAAGACTAATCAGCAAACGGCAATGGACTTTAAATGAAAATTTGAACCTTTAAAGGGAACTGTAAATTTAAAAGTGCTAAGAATATAAGATGGATATCCATACCTCATTCACTGGAAGTGCAGTATGTCAATTTAATTTTCACCCTCTGCTGCTTCATTGTTTACATTTCACTCAGCTTAGGCAATGAAAGCATTCAACTTGCAAGAACATTTAAATATCACCCCATGTTTTAAATTATTTGAAAAGTTAAAGGTGTTTGGGAATGATGTGGTTTCAAGTCTCAGCCAGGGGAGGCTGATGAGGACACATACCTTGGCAGCCTCTAAAGGAAGGAAGCTAGAAGGACAGAGGCCAGGTGGAAGCAAAGATAAACTCATACCACAGCTTGCACATAAAAATAGGGCTATTTGAAATTCATATGCCCCAATTCAGCAAGAAAAATACTCTTAACCAGGTCTCAGATTCCCTTGACTTTTTATAAAATATTTCACCTGTGCACAATGGACAACATTTCTCTTTCCCAATCTCAACAGACAGAAATGGACCGATATTCTAACATAATAACAAAAAATATAGTATAAAAAGCATGTTAAATTTATATGATGTTACTCTTTGTAAAATCTGCAGCTGGACACTGGGTATAGTTTTTGGTTTGGGGAGAACACATTTGATTTCAACAGGATATGCATTTAAAGGTACTGGTTACATAGTAGCTTATCAGGGAATAACCTATCTGCTTATTTTTAAATGAAAATTAAAGCACTGAACTTCTGATTTTCCTATTACAGTATTTTACAGTATCTCCTAAACATAATTGCCTTAGACAGAACATTTGGAATGTATTCCTGTTCAGGAAACCATTTTGCTATCAAAGGCAACTTTGTATTGGCCATTGCTGGCAAATTTTTGGTAGTGGGAAGACTGCATAGGCAGCCTCTGTAAGGAGAGCAAGTTGTTCCAGGAAAGGTTTAGGTTGGAAATTAGGAGAGGAGATATTTCTTCTCAGAAAGAGCGGTCAGACATTGGAACAGGTTGCCCAAGGAGGTGGTGGAGTCACCGTCCCTGGGGGTGTTTAAGGAAAGGTTGGACCTGGTGCTTAGGGACATAGTTTAGTGGGTAATATTGGTGGTAGAGGTTGGACCAAACGATCTTGGAGGTCTTTTCAAACCTTGATGATTTTGTGATTCTATGAGAGGCTGGGGATGCCCCATGCCGGACACAGCTGGTTCCAGCTGACTCCAAAGGCCCCACTGCAGGGCACGGCCAGGCCCAGCACTCAAGATGGTCGTGATTAAAAATACACTTAAGAAAGGGCAGCAAATTAAAAAAAAAAAAAAAAAAAAAAAAAAAAAGCAACAAGGACAGTGCAGCAGAAAGTGGGACAGTGCAGCAGAAAGTGCTCCATGGTAAACACCCTCAAAAAGACTGCAGCCCATTGGGGACCCGTGTTGGAGCAGAGGAAATGAGAAGGAAGGAAGGAGCAACAAAGGAATAAAATGAGAATCGAGAAGTGTCAGAAAGAAACCATTGCATCTTAACCCCAACTTCATGTGCCACCTCACCAGAAGGCCTGAGTATATCTTATAGCAAAGATGGGGGGAAACTGGGAGCAGAGGTCTCTGAACTGGGGAAAAGGGATGAAAGGTGTTTTTCCTAAGTGTTTAAATGTGATCTTTCTTTCCCAGCACCTGAACCAGTAATTAAATGTCTTAATTTAAGTTAAATTTTGCAAGATATATTGCAGATGATGATGATGATGATGATGACGATTATTATTATTATTATTATTATTATTACTTCTGACCCACAAATGTGCTCATTTCTGCTCTTCCCTTGCACTGATGGTGGGGCAAGTAGCTGAGTGGGTGGTCAGCTGCTGGGGGGGGACAGCCCACCGCAGGCACTGTCCATACTCAGGGACCTCCTAACTGAAACTACTGGAAGTACTCCTGAGAATGAAGAGTTACTTACATGAGTAATAGCTTCAGGATCTGCCCAACCTTGCTAAAGAGGACATTCTGAAGACACCTGCATTAACCACACTTCTGCAACAACTTTGAGTGTTCAAGGAACCAAAGGAGTTAACAAGAATATACCAGAAAATGGACCACTATGATGAATCTCATCTGTCTGTACTACAATATTTTTAAAAAAATACTACAGGTAGTCAGAAACTGTTTTTCTGCTTGTCCAGATGTGCAGTGTTCATTGTAAGATGTTTGGCATTTGAGAGATTTTGAGAGATTTATTTTTTCATCATGGAATTTTTATTTTTCCAGTATTCCTTACTACCCTACTTCCAATATTGTTGTGATTAAGCACTTCCCTGAAATATATAACTTTTATATACCTTCTTCTTTATTCTCCTTTTCAACATCTTTATTTTACTGACTTTTTATTTTGAGGTAGTCGATTCCTTCAGAAGCTAAAGATAATGGGACAGGTGTCCTTGTAAACATCTGGTATATGAACATTTGGTGTATGAACATACTGTTAAGTAAGTAACAGCCATAGTGATAGATACCTTTATTATTTTTAATAAATATTTTATGTCTCTTTGTTATATGATCGTAATCATACTGTCTCCTCTTCTGTGGCAGTAAAGTATTACCAGAATACGAGGTCATTTTGTACATCTCCACAGAAGGCAGATAATGACTAACTCAGGTGCTGATACACAACAAGTAATACTGTGATTTCATTACGGGAAAGCAACCTGTAAGCATTTGGCAAGATTCATAAGCCAGACTAACTATGTTCACATAAAATATGTGATTTAGTTTAGCCATATTTCTTTGCTTCTGCTTGGTAGATTCCCCAGTTTAAGTGTACTATACTTTGTTTTTAAAAAACAGTTGTACTTGGCTCAGTAGAAATAAAACCAATCCGGATGTTTTAAGTAAATAATAAATAAATAAATAAATAAATAAATAAATAAATAAATAAAGCAAATAAATAGTCTGGTGTGATACAGGACACAATGTTCAATCTAAATACAGGAAAAACTGCTTGATTTCCCTCTAAGACAAATGCTAATAAGAGTTTTCATAGGACAAATGTGGTCTCCAAGAGCCTGAATGAAATTAACTCATTGGGGATTTCAAATTATTTAAAAAACAAACAAACCAACACTTTTTTTTTTTTTTAAATAAAATGATCAAAAATAGAGGTTCATTGTTCATTTTTCAATACTGACTAGGCTACAAGCAGGAGAACACAAATTGTAGACTCTTATTCTACCTCACATTCTGCAGAATAGAACAAAGTTGGTATTTGCCTTTTTACTGTTTCATTCAGGAAATAGCCAGGGATTCTGGTGGAATTATGAAGCAAACAGGATCAGACACATGAAAAATAAAAAGGTGGAAGAAGAAGGTGGCAACAGACTTCCAATATTTGAAGACTCTAGTTCATGATGAAGATGAGTATATATATTTTTTCAAACAATTGTGCACTGTTTCCTTACAAGCTCAGGCACATATAGTTTATTGTCTCAGGGATTTTATTTTCCACTAAACAAATCTATTATTCTCAGACAAATGTAATCTTCTTTTACTGTCTACTTTTCCAGCATATTGTGGCAATAAGCAATATTACCGTACAACAAGAGTAATGGGATCATATTCAGCATGCTTCCAGGATATGCTCATAACACCATGATACCCATGGCATCATGGCCTTACAAGTGCCTTTTGCACTATAAAGGCCTTACAAATGCCTTCATGCTCAATGAAACATCCAAGAAAGCTACAGAAAAGTCCTCCTCAGACACAGTAACCTTTGGACAGAGTACGTTTTGGAAGCAAGCACTCAGAGATTGTTCTCTCAGTGCACACATAAGCCTGGGAGAACAATGCTTTCATCCCCTAAATCCTACACAGAATATGTAAGCAGAGGTATTTGGATGTATATAATAATTTGTGTTTAGTGGTTCATTACCAGACAAATAAATTTTAACTTTCCAGAATCTTGAATCATAAGAATTTTGTAATTCTACAGCTTTGAGAATTTGTTAACATAAATGAAATGACTCCCCTGTCCCTTCAAAAATTTTTGAAGTTTTCCTACAGCTTTTAAAGTAAAAATAGGTGAATTCAGACACTATGCACAGGCCATTTTTCATTTGAATTAATAAGCCATTATAAACAGATTACTATAATTGGATCTCTTATACAATGTGCCTCTGCAACATTTCCTTGCTTATTTTCCTTCCATGCAATGGGAGAACGTTTTAGTTTTTATGAGTAGATTTTAAAGAAATATGTATTGCAATAAAAGTCAGATATTCTTTTATCTGAAAGCAGCTAACAAAGGAGAATAAGTTAGAGATGCGTGACAAAAATTAAGGAATCTTAAACATTGCATCTTGATTAAATCAAGGTTTAGGGAGGTGTGCTGTTATTCATTTTTCATTGCTCTTTACTACAAAATTCTGCTTTCTGAGTGTATAATTCAATGGATTTGAAACGCAATGCAAACTGCTAGGTGACTTCCCACTACTTCCAATCTCTAGTCAACCAGCACAAGTTTATCAAAATGTATTCTGGAAAATGTTGCTACCTGCAACATCTAATTGCAAAAAAGTTCATAAACCCTTATGCCTTTAAATGCTGCACTTGGTTGCTTCTGTGTGAGCAGATAAATATACCTTAACTGGAGTAAAACAATCTGTCAATTATAGAAGTTCTCTTAATTGTGTTAAACAACTATGGACCCCCCTGTACTTAATGGAAATTAAACTGAAATTAAATTAAATGGAAATTATATGGAAATTATGGACACTTGGAAAGTAAATTTCCATAAATTTCCATTTATATGGAAATCTTGGACACTTCCAAGATTCTAAATAATAACAAACACAAAACACCCTATAATCTTATGAAAACAATAGAGGCATAAGCCAACACAACCAATGAACAGGCTGTGCAATTTATTATGATTCATATCTAGTTAAATAATAATAAAAAAAATAAGATAACATCAAGGGAAGTAGCAAAACTCTCTCAAACTTCTGTTTTTGTGTACTTGCTAGTTAATAGGTTAAGAAATAATTGCCCTAAAAGAAGAAAAATCTCTTGAGAACTAATATCAAACCAAGCACTTCAGTAATGTGTAATAATTGGCATTCAGTTGCTGAAGTATTCATTTGGGCCTCATACTCAACATTAGATCTCATTGTAGAAGAAAAATGAAGCGTAAGTGTTGGTTAAAATCCTTTGAGCAATTTAGACCATGTAATCTTTATTCTGATTTTTTGGAGGCATAAAGAAACAACTTCTATTTTGATTGATAGATATGGTCATAAGAAAACGTTTCTTAAAACATTTTATTGTTATTTTATTTGTATTTTATTGACAATATATGTCTATCATAAACATTAATATAAAATTAATGTAAACATTCAGAAAAAAAGTAGTGCCATTATTTAACTCCCTTTGTATTAAGTTTTACACAACTAAAATCTAGCATACACACAGGACTTTTAATAAATGCTACTCTGTATAAAATACTATAGAATAATGTATGTGTTCTCAGCTTAAGTCAAAGTTTAAATCTCTTGAATTATAATATTTAAAAACAATAAATTATAAAATACAAAAGCACTCACATTAGTCTTAGATTTGCTCCAAAATTAACGGAACTCATCCAACAATTTCACCTTAGGTTCTGACTGATTCATTCTGACATTCAACATATTGAGTGTCTGAAGCTAAAAGAGCTCAGAGCCTTTTACAAAGCTTTTCATTTCCTTTCTGCAAATATATTCACTTCTAAGCTGTACATATTTATCAAGAAAAACAATTAGAGATAGCTAACACAGACTGTAGGCAGGATTTCAGACTGCTCTAACAATATTATGTGAAGAGTTTTTGGATAAGAAAAGAGGAGAGATAGGAATGTGTCATCAGTGGGAGTCAATCCAATTCCCCTACTGCACAGTGCTCATTGATTCTATCAGAGTACAGACCAAACTGCGGCAGTTCCTCCCATGTACCTCAGAATTTTGTCTAATCTGTTAAAATTAATCTTTTGGATACTTACAATATGATCTTATTTCTATATAATATAATTTACATGCAGTTGAAAGAGGAAAAGCATTGCCAAACCTGTGTTTTAAGTGAAGACAGCACTCTGTTTTCTCCAGATAACGCTGCAGGTCCCTCAGAGGGATTACTTTTAAGAGCGGTACTGTTTTCGGAAATTGTTATAGAACAAGGTAGCCAAACAGGTAGCATAATTAGCTTTATACATGTAATTTAACAGTTAGCTCACTTCCCTTATGTTCTCTAACATCTTCACTATTTTATATTGTTTTCTATTAGGGTGAGATCATACAAAGAGAGAAGAACTCTGAAAGTATTCTGTTGCAGGGCTCTGATATGGTCAACTGCGATAGACTGTGTTAGATATGGTCATCAGAGAAGTAATGTTCACCCTGAGGCCTGAGAAATCCAATTAATCACAAGAGTATTTGACACAGTAGGACATAAATGCGGGTGGGGATGTGGTGCTTTGTCCCTGAGAGACACTTGATGTCTGCACTGGCTGCCTTCACAACCTTGAAGCTGTCTAGCAAGGGGCAGTCGTGTATATCCAGAACAGATGTTGGGGTACAGGCCTGTGCCCCAATTTGAGGATGGAGTTAGATCAGAGAACTGGTGTTCTGGTGGTGAATATATTCTTGGATGAAGATTACAACAGGGAAAGGGGAAGAGGATTAGGGGTTTAATTTGGAAATATGGATTTGGTGAAAGATAGGGATGGCATGAGGGACAGGGGAAATGTAGATACTGCATTGTCAGAGGACATGGAGACAACGTCTGCTAACAAGTGACCATCTGGAGTATGGTTTATAGGGTGCAAATTTTTCTTTTTCAGGTTTAGAATGTAATGTGATTTTTAGTTTAGTTTTGTTTTGTTTTGTTTTTGTTTTGTTTTTGTAGAAAATAACACCAATGATACTTCTTTCTAAGAAAAGAATCACTCCAATCTCTATTTTTTAAAGTAACATACCCAGCCAGGCAGATAACTGAGTTATCTGCCCTGCATCATCTAACTCCACCTATCTGCTTGCTTGCCTCATCTGTGACTGCTGTATTGTGTTTTGTTTTTTTTTTTTCCCTTAATTACAATTGTCTATTTTATGTGTATTTAGAAGAATCTCTGCATGTCTAATATTTCAATAATCAAGGCTATTTCAGTTTTCTATATGCATCCTAATAAGCAGTTAAGTACAGCAAAGGCACTAGAAGGAAGACAGCAAGCAAGGAAGAGCATAAAAGATTGGATTAAAGCAGTGGGAAGACAAGACTACAAAACTGCCTGCTGGTACTGAGAATATAAAATATGTGCACACTGCACTGACCTTGATCATTGTACGTGCACAGCCAAGTAAGAAAAATGTATGTTTTTGCTTTGCCCACCCACCTATAACAGTTGGATATATGATATATCATAAAGACTTTAACAGGCCTGTTGCACCACTACCACACACACACTTAAGTTTATTGATTACTTCTGAGAGATGTTGAATCACTATTTGAACAAGATATGAGCCTGTATTGTGTAAAGGCTCTATCTGTCAGCGTCTACATTTTCTGCACCTGTGCATTTCATGACTTCTTTAAGGACATTGGTGAGTCTTAGTGTTTATTAATTGTTGACATGAGTACAACTGTTACCACTGCATTCTTCAGCATGTTATTTCATTCTTTTTGATTGAAATGCTAACCATTCTTTTTTTGGAAAGTAAAACAAAACAAAACAAAAACAACAACAACAAAAACAAATAATATCTAGGTTTAAACTGTAGTCCTCATGGGAGTCAAAACAGAACAAGAAATTCTAAATTCAGTTCTAAATTTTAGAAAGTATACCACAGCTTGGTTGCCATATAATGGTTGAAAAGAACAAATGTGTTAGTACTGTGCAGCTTAAAACTGTTATAAACAGGCAAAAATAAATTGTTGGCTATGGAATGAGGTATGAAAGCTTGCTCAGCTGTAAATTTTTATTTAAAACTCTTTGTGAATATTTGTGACTATTATTTACACACACACACATGCAAATTAAAATGGTGCTCTTACCTTGTAAGCATAAGAACTAGATCCATGGTGCCAAAAATCAATGCCAGATAAATTGCAACTCTATCTATGAATCGTACTTAAGTTTTTTAAGTGTTCTACAGGGACCAAGAAGAATCAGATGACTTTTCAGTGTCAGCTTCAGTGATTCCGACTGCCACTGTCTACTGTCAAATCTGGAATACGTTTAAATGTGGCATTGGCAGATGCAAACTTTACTAATGCATAAGAAAGGCATCTGAAAAGTTGTTCTGAAGATGCTTGTCTAGGAGCAGGCAACTAAATTCACCCCTTCCAGAAAATATTAAAATTAATTTCCAACAGCAATCAGACTGTCCAATACTGTCAAATGGGTAAAGTCTTAACTGATATCCATCATAATCTTGCAAATGTTTTTCAAGCTCTCAAGATGTTCAGTAGTAAACTACCAGACTTCAGCAAGAAAAGACCCATATTAATAAAAAAACAGAAGGGCTTGAGTGCTAGATTATGGTTTATTGATGCTAGAGATTAATGTTGCTATAAAGAGAGAGCTTTACTTGGACTCTCTTTAATATCCCATATCTCTCAACTAATGTGGAATACATTTCCTCTCAGGTGCATATAGTAAATCTAAAGACAGAAGCACAGTTGCTGACTTGTCCTTGATCACTCTTCTGAAATTCTCCTGTTTTAAATAAAAAAGGATTTGTTGCAAACTGTGCTGCACAGTCTAATTGCAAAAGCATATCACAGTGTGCTCTTGTACAACTATGTTGAGGCTTGAAGTCAGTGAAGAAAAAATACTGTATGCACTCTGATAAATATGCAGGGTTCTTACGCTATATGCATAACAGACAGGAAGTGCATGAGAAAAGCAACATTTACTTGAATGCTTGAATATGGCTCACAACAGACTAGTGAAAATATGATTTATTTTTGTATTCTTTCTTCAATTAAATATTTGTGACCAAGTTGGTAAAAGAGGAAATGCAGTGAAGAAAGATAAATAAGGTCTCTTTCCTTTCTCAGTGTGAATGAATTGCTAAAATATAATTCCATTTTTCTTTTCAACAGAGGATAGAAACAAAACAAGATGAGAAAAAAATGCTTATATGGCTCAATTAAAATATGCCTGGAAAAAAAAAAAAAAGATCTTATCTTCCAGGTAGCTAGAGTTAAAACATGAATACAATCTTAGAAATATTAGTAACTCTTTTTTTTTTTTTTTTTAAAGCAAGTGTACTTGCCATGTAGACTCAGAATATCTAACGTTATTGACATTACTTGGAACTTTGTCTGTACTGGACCATGTGTTCAGGTATGTAAGTTATATACAACTTTGCCAAATATAAAATGTTTTCGCCGATATTTACTATGCCAGCAACAAAATTACTCTTCAAAAGAAAACTTTAGGCAAAATTCCTGAGACTTTAAAATTTGGCAGGAAGACAAGATTTGCATCAGAGGTTGTTTTTTATTATTCCTGTGTAATCTATCCAAATTTGTTAACTGGAAAATTTACTTGTCAAGATATTATTTTTGCTGAGCATGTTCCAGCTTCAAACCTTCACCAGACAGGAAATTAAAGGAGTGTGACTCTTGATCAGGAAAATTTGGGTATTTTATATTCTTCTAATTTTTCAAGCAACTGATGGAACCTACTTTTTAAATTGCTTTTTCAATTACTCAATTGATTTTATGGTAACTTAGGTTCTATTTACCAAAATTACTTATGAGAATATCACATAAAACTTGAATAAAATCGAGACAAATCATGACTATTGTTTCCTCCCACAGCAGTTATCCTGTCAAAAAATGGAAATGAGGCAACTTTAACAGAATCTCATTTCAAAAATCTACCTTGCTTCCTACAATTCTGTTATTTTCTCTATAATTATGTAATTACAAATTGTTTATTCAATAATCTTTGTGTTTATTTAATAATGTTGTATTTTTCTACTATCAAATTGAGGCTGACTGGTCTATATGTTTCTACATCTCCCCTTGGTCCTTTAAAGAAAAAAAATTATCTTTCTGTAATTTTACTTATTTACCTGGACTTCTCAAACACAACTTCCACTGCCTCCTAGTGTGAAAACTATTATTTAAAAATACTCCAACCATTTTCCCTCCATATTCTGGCTTTTCTTTATAACCCCTTGATCTTGTAATGTGGGATGTAATTTTTTTCCTTTTTTTTTTTTTTTTTTGATAACTGAAGCAAACAAAAAAAGCACAGAATGTACCCTTCTCGTCTGCTATTTGCTCAGTTTACGCAGTAAGCTATGAATTATTATTTGCTTTCATGACTTCAGCTCTCCCCGCTACTAAAATATTCACAGATTCTTCTTCTTCTTAGGCAAAGTGCAAGGTCTACATATAGTCTGGGGCAATCCCAAGCACAAATACAGACTGGGTGGAAAATGGATTGAGAGCAGCCCAGAGGAGAAGGACCTGGGGATGTGTTGGTTGATAAGAAGCTCAACACAAGCCATTAACGTGTGCTTGCCGCCCAGAAAGGCAACCGTATCCTGGGCTGCATCAAAAGAAGTGTGGCCAGCAGGTCGAGGGAGGTGACTCTCCCCCTCTGCTTTCTCTTCTGTGACTCCACCTGGAGCGCTGCATTCACCTCTGGGGCCCACAGCATAAGAAAGGCATAGATCTGTTAGAGCAGGTCCGGGGGGGGAGGGGGGGGGGCATGAAGATGATCAGAGGGCTAGAGCACTTCTACAAAGAACAGCTGATGGAACTGGGGTTATTTGGCCTAGACAAGAGAACGTTCCAGGGAGTCATTACAGCAGCCTTCCAGTACCTAAAATGTAGCAGCCTTCCAGTACCTACAGGAAAGCTGGGGGGAAACTCTTTGTCAGGGATTGTAGTGATAGTACAAGGAGTAATGGCTTTAAAGACAGAAGATTTAGATTAGATACAAGGAAGAAATTCTTCACTCGGGGTGGTGAGGCACTGGCACAGGCTGCCCACAGAAGCTGTGGTTGCCCCATCCCTGGAAGTGTTCAAGGCCGGCTTGGAAGAGGTTCTGAGCAATGTGGTCAAGTGCAAGGTGTTTCTGCCTATGGCAGGGGGATTGGAATTAGATGATCTTTAAGTTCCCTTCCAACCTAAGTCATTCTGTGAATCTGTGTGTAATGAATATGTTCCATTTGGCTGAAGAGGTTTAAGAGCCCCTTGCCAAAGGGACATGAAAGGGCATCTGCAGCTCAAATAATTACAAACTTTTGATTCAAGGAAGAGCACACAGACATATAAACTATATATTAATGCCATGGTCCAGGAACACTTCATAACTAGTCTTCCTCCCCCTCCTTTCAAAACAGCTGCAAAGCTACTCCTTCATAGAAAAACATTTACATGCTATGCTGCAAACAGATTTTTTAAGAGCTTTAAAAAAAAATATCTGATTTCCTAAACAAATAACATGCCGAAATTACATAGGTACACACTTGTGCAATTTTCACATTTGTTGAAGTGGTGGATACCTCAAAGGAGCTGAATTTCTAGAATTGTGTTACAAGTTGCTGATGTGACACATTGGGAGGTCCTGGCACCACCCCATGCTGAAGTGAAGGCAGGAGGATCACTGTCCTTTCCTGCCCTGACCAACAACTGGGGTAGGGGTCACTTGGCCACCCATTGAATATGGGTTGTCTAAATAGTTAATAGACACATACCTGCAAACTATCTGCAACAACTGCTTTTTTTCCCATTATCAGGCATTCTGCTGACTTTGCAGGGGTTTCAAGGATTTGAAGTGGTATTATTGGAAGTATTAAAGGAAGAGTAAGTACAGAGAAGTATTGAAATGGGAAAGTACAAGGGGAAGTTGTAGGGAATATGAAGGACCTGAAGAAGAAACAACTGACAGGAATCTAGGACTTACTAGTGCCTTTGAATTGAAAAAAAAAATAATAATGGAAAAATATATTGTTCTTCACATAAAACTGAAGTGCACAGGAAGAAGCACTTTGCTCAAAATTTGTAGGAGAAAAAATACCATCTCTAGCTAGTAACCAAGATGCAAAAATGGAATTTCCAAATGTGATTTTTTTTCCCAAAGATTTTATAAGCATATAGAACTCAATGTAATCTGGAAAAATTTTTTGCAACCTTAATGCTACTGATTACTGCCAAGTGAACATAAGTCATCTGTATCAAGCTTTATTTCACATGTAGTGGAAATGAAATTTCTAGTATTTGATGACATTTTCTATTCCTGATTATTGGCTGCATTTCACCATACAGCAACATCTGGCTTTTTCAGTACACTAAGCTGAGGCAGTTACTGCAGTATGTACTATGGGTATTAGAGATGTATTATGGGTATTATTTCATGATTACTCTCTAATTCCAAAGTCTAAGAAATAATACCATTTAGAAGTGTAGGGACATATACTTGACCCCAAGCAGAGATACAGGCTGGGAGATGAGTGGTTAGAAAGCTGCCTGGCAGAGAAGGACCTGGGAGTATTGGTTGATAGTCAGCTGAATATGAGCCAGCAGTGTGCTCAGGTGGCCAAGAAAGCCAACGGCATCCTGGCTTGTATCAGAAACAGTGTGGCCAGCAGGGCTAGGGAAGTGATTGTCCCCCTTTACTCAGCTCTGGTGAAGCCGCACCTCGAGTACTGTGTTCAGTTTTGGGCCTCTTGCTACAAGAAGGACATGGAGGTGCTTGAGCGGGTCCAGAGAAGGGCGACGAAGCTGGTGAGGGGCCTGGAGAACAAGTCCTACGAGGAGCGGCTGAGGGAGCTGGGCTTGTTCAGCCTGGAGAAGAGGTGGCTACCTTATTGCACTCTACAGGTACCTTAAAGGAGGCTGTAGCGAGGGGAGGGTTGGTCTGTTCTCCCACGTGCCTGGTGACAGGACGAGGGGGAATGGGCTTAAGTTGCACCATGGGAGATTTAGGTTGGATGTTAGGAAGAACTTCTTTACTGAAAGGGTTGTTAGGCATTGGAACGGGCTGCCCAGGGAAGTGGTTGAATCACCATCCCTGGAGGTCTTTAAAAGATGTTTAGATGTAGAGCTTCGGGATATGGTTTAGTGGAGGACTTGTTAATGTTAGGTCAGAAGTTGGACTCAGTGATCTTGGTGGTCTCTTCCAACCTAGATGATTCTGTGATTCTGTGAAAACATATGAACCAAGTATCTGGAGCAGGGAGGCTGCATAGTTCTAGCACAGTCCCATTTAATGTGAAATCTTAATGAGAATAGAAAATCTTAAAGGATAGGTAAAGATATTATCTGTTCTACCTTTGTGATATGGTCATTGCAGCAAATTTTCACTTTATAGGTCATTTTAATCAGTATAACTCCAGGTAATAGTATTTGAGAGCTTTCATAGATCTTCATGGTTGTTTTTTTGTTTGTTTGTTTTGTTGTTCATTTGTTTGTTTTTTGATTTTTCTTTGACTTTTGTCCACCAAATCCCAGCTGAACCTCACTCTTGCCTTCCTCTTCTTTGTCATATCAAATCAAAGTTCTCATTCCTTTCAGAACGTCATGATTGAATAATTCTGTCTTCACTTATTTATGTTTTATTGAATTATTCTTCACTCTGTTTATTCATCAATGATCTCTACCTTAGTATTCCATTTCTCCAATTTTCATCCAGTCCCTTAAGTTGTGTGTACAACTGCAAGAAGCTTAGGATCACAGAGGAGAAGCTGAGGCCAGATTCAGGCATTACAGCTACACCTCACAATGATAATTCAAAGTACAACCCTGAATTAGAAACTGCTGAAGTTCAGTTGGGAATCTGAATTCTAAGTTTCACAACCATATCATATTGCCAGAAGCAGAAACAGACACCAGCAGTATCTCATCTATAGTAGTGACTGGCTGTCACCACAACTTGATGCCAGATCCCGCAAAGCTCCTAAGTCACAGTAGAACCAATAGGTTTCAGGAAGTGCCTGGCCTCTTTTTTACTATTTCCTAGTAAAAGTTACACAATATTTTATTTTCTGCATATCTTAAACATATTTGCTTGAATTTGTCTACTATGCAGCAGCTTAAAATGTATTTAGTCATTAAATAGTTTTATTTTTCCTTTATCCTTGTCAAAAGCAATTTTAAGGTACCGTATGACTACAGGTAGGCTAAACAACTGCACTAAAGAAATCATCTTTCTGATATAGTGAAACACCATCAAAACACAGCTCAGTAACAGACTTGTACAAATACTGCAATAAATTTATAGATGTTATATCACTTTATTTATTGTGGAGTTTCTACAGAATAGGAGAAAAAAAGATAAACTGTGATTTGCAGTTCACCATTTGCAAGTGCAGCAGTAAATGAAATTGATAATTCCATTTCATTTCTTACTAAACTGAGAAGGAATATGTCACTTACCTTTGTCTCAATTTGTTTGGTGTCTAGATTCTGAAAAAGCAGCTTTACTTTCGTTTTCCCATCATCTGAAGAGCCTTTGAGCTGAGAGAATTTAAACCTCCACAGCACGTTCTAAAGAGAAAGAAATTTGATTAAGGACTCTGTTACACACTGTTACCTAGAACTACAGATAAATGATTAATGTTTTTGTATTATGATGAAGCATTAGGGCAGTAAACACAGTGCATGATAACAGGCTGGTTGCAGAGCAAATAAAATTAACAGCTCTGTATCACATGTGGGAACAAAGGATACAATAATAATACTCACTAATTAAAAATTTACATAGAAATTATCTGAAATGTAAATTTTTCCATTGCCTACATGATATAATATCAATATCCTTGACAAAAGCTTAGTTTTAAAAAGATCCGTTAGGATATTTGTATCAGTTTCAGTATGAACACAATTCTGCACCATATCTTGATCTGTCATATTTCAGCTGGCTCATCTGCATAATGTAGATAAATGTCTTACATGAATGATGCAAAGCTGAATTCACCTTGGCCAAAAAATGTGTAAAGTGATTTGAAAACCAAAGATAAATATGAAATAGAGATGCAAAAACTTTATTATTGAATGTGGTCTTGTGAAGTACAAAAAATATGTTCTGTGTTACACAGCTGTTTTCTAAAATACATAGGAAATCTAGGACTCTTGGTCTATTTTATGCAGGTTTATTCATGGGATCTTACTACTGCTGGCATATCACGGATTCACAGGAGTATTTTAATATGTATAGAGATACTTTTCAAAACAAAACAAAACAAAACAAACAACTATTAGATTGCATCCAGACCTTCTGCTGATGTTTCCTTATACCTATAGCATTAATGAAAATTTCACGTACATGTTGAAATGTGATTCAGTCCCTGGACACTGTTAAGAAAACACGATTTAAATGCTTTAAAGGCTCTTTCAAAAGCAAACATAATCAGGGAAAAGTTTGCTATGTTTCATTTTTCAATATACCTGCCTGTAAAATATTTTCTTCATATAGACCAACGCTATACCTTCACTTATAAATTTTCTGACTTTTTCTCTGTGAATTTTTGCAATATCCTGTAGATAACACTGACTGGATTTGAAGTGGAATAGCTGCTCAGTGAGTCAGATGCAGTTACAGAAGAAGTCCCTTCTATGTAAGTTCAGACTTTTTTCACTGTCTGAGAGGAGAGTTATTCTGCTAAGTTTTTAACTATTTCTACATACACTAAATATTAAACTATTTCTACATATTCACAGAATCACAGAATTTCTAGGTTGGAAGAGACCTCAAGATCAAGTCCAACTTCTGACCTAACGCTAGCAGTCCCCACTAAACCATATCCCTAAGCTCTACATCTAAACGTCTTTTGAAGACTTCAAGGGATGGTGACTCCACCACTTCCCTGGGCAGCCTGTTCCATTGCCTCACAACCCTTTCGGTAAAGAAGTTCTTTCTAACATCCAGCCTAAAACTCCCCTGGCGCAACTTAAGCCCATTCCCCCTCGTCCTGTCACCAGGCACGTGGGAGAATAGACCAACCCCCACCTCGCTACAGCCTCCTTTAAGGTACCTGTAAAAAGCAATAAGGTCGCCCCTGAGCCTCCTTTTCTCCAGGCTGAACAAGCCCAGCTCCCTCAGCCGCTCCTCGTAGCACTTGTTCTCCAGGCCTCTCACCAGCTTCGTCACCCTTCTCTGGACCCGCTCAAGCACCTCAATGTCCTTCTTGTAGCGAGGGGCCCAAAACTGAACACAGTACTCGAGGTGCGGCCTCACCAGAGCTGAGTAAAGGGGGACAATCACTTCCCTAGCCCTGCTGGTCACACTGTTCCTGATACAAGCCAGGATGCCGTTGGCCTTCTTGGCCACCTGAGCACACTGCTGGCTCATATTCAGCCGACTATCAACCATCACTCCCAGGTCCTTCTCTGCCTGGCAGCTCTCCAACCACTCATCTCCCAGCCTGTAGCTCTGCTTGGGGTTATTGCGCCCCAGGTGCAGGACCCGGCACTTGGCCTTGTTAAACTTCATGCAGTTGACCTCAGCCCATCGGTGCAGCCTATCCAGATCCTCCTGCAGCGCCTTCCTACCCTCGAGCAGATCGACACACGCGCATAGCTTGGTGTCATCTGCAAACTTACTGAGGGTGCACTCAATGCCCTCGTCCAGATCATTGATGAAGATATTAAAGAGGACCGGCCCCAGCACTGAGCCCTGGGGGATGCCACTAGTGACTGGCCTCCAACTGGATTTGACTCCATTTACCATGACTCTTTGGGCCCGGCTATACAGCCAGTTTCTAACCCAACGAAGCGTACGCCAGTCCAATCCTAGGGCAGCCAGTTTCTTGAGGAGAATGCTGTGGGAGACGGTGTCAAAAGCCTTGCTGAAGTCAAGGTAGACCACATCCACAGCCTTTCCCTCATCCACCCAGCGCGTCACTTTGTCATAGAAGGAGATCAGGTTCGTCAAGCAGGACCTGCCTTTCATAAACCCATGCTGACTGGGCCTGATCGCCTGCTTGCCCTGCAAGTGCTGCGTGATGACTCTCAAGAGGATCTGCTCCATGAGCTTCCCTGGCACTGAGGTCAAACTGACAGGCCTGTAGTTTCCCGGGTCTGCCCTCCGGCCCTTCTTGTAGATGGGCGTCACGTTTGCTAGCCGCCAGTCAATTCGAGTCCTGCAACATAGTTAGTAAATTCAAGGGAAGTGTTGGATTATTCCTAATTTAGAATATGTAATTTGGAACAGAGCAGGAGACCTGCTTCCTTCAGATTAGCACTTTGGTAAATTATTTATTCACATTGTTGCCAGCTACTACGTTATTATGCCTTGATGCCTTTAATGGTAATAATTACATTCAACTTGATATATCCTTGTTGTGACTAAATCCCCACTCTTCTGGGTGCTACCAGAACACAGAAAAGAAGAAATACCAGCCTGAGAGATGATTAGAATGATAAAGGAAAAGTAGAGGTTTTGTATTTGTGTCATTAGTCAATGATTTTCCTTTTTTAGTGGATATGGCAACACTTGAATTAATGACAACTGGTAAGCGTGATAATCTATACATTGAATGATGAAAGCCTCACGAATTTCAATTATTTTTTTGTCTGTGTGATCTTTAGAACCCTACTCATGGTTTGAGAAGGAATACCCTATGCACAAACAAAACAAAATGTGTTTATGCATTTGTTTATACAAATAAAAAGGTATGAAAAGCCTTATTTCATCTCCTGGTTCCCTGCAGACACAAACATCATTGACTTCTTAGATTTCTCAATATAAAGGATGAAAAAAACTCACCCCACCAACAATGCTATGGCATTCTGCTGGTGCTTAAAATTCATGAACAAATTTTAACTGGGTCCAGAGGGCCTAATTAGACCATCTGAAAGGTATTCTTAAATAGGTTTGGATCTAAATAGGATGGAGCAATGTTCACTATATACTATAATTGCTTAGATGGGGATGAAACACAAACAATTTAGCAATAATAGGCATTGCTGAAGTCAACAGTTGACACTGAGTGGAAAAGAGAAATAGATGGCTCTGGAAAGAAGAAAATGCACACTTGGGGATCCCTTTATTTTGGATAAGCGGCTGGAGGCATGGGATAGGGAAGATGAACCAACTAAGCCAACAGATAAAGAAAATCTCTATGACAAAGCAGTAGCAGGATGCAATGGTATCTCTGTGATGGGCCCCAAACGGTATATCTGAATGAGTTAAGTCCATGATGACCATAGAATAGACCATGTATGTAATGAAGCAATTATTTCAAACATGTTTGAGAATCCCCCAAAACTGTTCTAATGAAGAGTTTTCTAAAAGATGCATAAACTCCTAAGGAAAAGTTCTTGCCCTTTCTATTTTGTCATTTGTAATGTGGAAGGCCTCTTTAAATCCCTTTAAAGACTGTAGTAAATAACACTTTTTAATGAGTGCATGAACTGTTTGCCCCAAATTTGAGATCCACCTTAGAGCTGTAGGTCAGACCAGATGAATGTGCTTCATCTTAATAAGCCTGTATGAGTACCTGCTGTGCTTTAAGTGGATTTTTTTTATTTTGCATCAATAGATGACCTTAATTTGAAGTTCATTGTCTAGACGAGAAAATATTTATTTTCAGCAAAATTTTTGTGTCCCTAATGAACTGCTAATTACTTGACCACTTCAACAAATTAGTCAGTCTTGGTAAGAAATATTCTAAAAAGACTGATTGTGTAGCAACACCGTCAACTTCAGACGACCATTATGGGCAGTATGAATGAACAGTGGAAGCTGCCCATTACTGCCTCACACAGGCTTGAGGATACAGAGCAGGTCCATCTCTCATAGGCATGAACAAGAAACATGCATGAACTCTCCAGAATTTACACAGTTTAACAACAGAATTAATATATCTAATGTTATCTTTTTCCCCTTTTAGGTAAGCATCAAAGGTTAATCAAAATCCTCCTCACTATATATATATATATATATATATACACACCTATATACACCTATACAGTATATATAGTATAGTATATATATATATATATATATACACACACACACCTATAAATGTATACCTTTGACATTGGGTTGAAGTCCTACCCTTTCTATAGGTAATACCTTGGTTCTACTGAACGCAGTAGGAATGAGATTTTAGTTATGACACATTTACTGATCTTTTGAAAAGGAGTGTCAATAGATTTTATTCTTTATTTTTTTAAAGGTGGGAGTACACTAAATCAACCTTCACATTTAAAAGAAACATCTTCCATAGTCTAAACTAATGAGATGATTACCATCTCTACTTCCCCTGTGGCTACATGCAAAATGTGCTATGCAGAGCCTAATTTCAGAATGCAGTATCACCAAAGACAAAGTAGAATATGGAAACATATTTTCTGAATTATTACGCTACTCATAGGACATGTAAGGCAACTAGTCTAAATTTTCAAATAATCATCTTGGTCATTATTTCACTGCATAGGGATCTCAATAAACTTGTACATTTTTGCCAAAATACCAAAAAAGCCAACACATGAAAACTAGGTAAGGTATCAATGTTTCAAAATGCAGTATCTTTCATCTTAATTTAGAATAACTGATTAGCATATATTATAAAAATCATTTCGGTTTGGATTTGATCATATTTTACAGGACAGATTTTCTACTGTACAGCTCTATTAAGGTGGAAACATTTTTCTTTATGTAAGTTTGCTTTTACTGGCAAATAAATTTATAAATTTAGTTAGAATCACTTCAAATTATATTTAAAATAGTAGAATTATAGATATGGTTTTGAAATTGGAACGTGCCATAAAGCATTCCCTATAGTCACTTTATATAGCCACTCAATTTTTCAAGGTAAGTGAATTTAATCATATAGATTGGCTTTAAAATGCATTTGCCCTTGTTCTGTTTAGTTTAGATATAGCCTAAATATCTTATGATGGAAGAATAATTCATTCTATTTTATATCTGTAGCTTCAAAACAAATAGAACCAGGTGAAAGTTCAATATTTTTCATAGCTGGTAATCTTTTCAAAATCTTGAAGTTTCTCTGTTACTAAGAAACCAAGTTCTCTGCTATATATAACCTTCTTTTTTATTGCTTGGAAAGGAAATTACTTTTTTTTATATCTTTCTCCAATATCTATCTTTACATGCTATGGCACAAGTAGATAATCCTTTTCTAGTCTCAAATTAGAGACTAGAAAAGCATTTTGGAGGTGCTTTAAAAATAAAAAGTACATTATATTTGAGGAAAAAATACTCCACATCAATATAAATATATGGTTACTGATAACTTCAAGAACAGTAGAATAAAGCAGTTACGTTTTCTTTGTGTTTTGTTTCTTTTTTTTTCATCTTACCTTTGTTTTACTGTCAAAACAGGTAAATCCCAGAGCAAAGTCGACAGTGAAACATAGGGTATCGCCTTGCCAACTGCACATATATGTTTTAGACTGGGAAAAAACAAAACAAAACAAAACAAAAACAAAAACAACCACACATGAATTTTAGGAGAGCAACCATCATCTCAATTTATCACATAAAAATAATACTTCATATGATTTTGTGTGTGTGAGAAGACACTCATCTAGTAGCACTGGTACTTGCCTTATCGTATCTTAAAATTGTCAAAAATTTCTGACTAAGTTTGTATGAGATCTGTAAGCTAGAGATGAACTGGAGATCTTCTTTATATCAAATCACTCTTCTGCAAAATAAAGACAATGTTCTTGAAAGCCATTCCTTACCAAATGCAACAGAAAACAAAGTACAATCTGACTATTTTAAAGCTATTGGAGAACTGCATGGACCGCACCTATTAATGACTTCTCACGTCTTCTTCAGTAAATACGGGGGTAACACTGCCTAAATGTTTAATGATTGCAGTCTAATTATAAAAGAACTGTCTGTCTACTTGATCTCTCTGCTTGATGTAAAGTTTGAAGACAGTCTTTTACTTTGCAACGTCTTCGGTTGTAAACTTGGCTCACATGTCAGTGACACACCATGATGGTTCATATTGTTTAAAACAATTTAGCAATTACAATAAATAACTAGTACTCATTATTTAGCACTGCTACTTGTTAGATACATAGCCAGTGCTATATATATGCCAATTCTTCAATCTCCTTTCAATCTTCAATCTCCCTTAAGAGGGAGTACAAAAATTCTGTTTTATTAAAAAAAACAACCAGCCAAAGAACCAACACACCAAGAAGTTTTTGTTTTAACTTCTGAAAAAAATTTACATCAAAAAATCAATTAATGCTCTTTGTGTGCATTTTTAAAGGCTTTGGTCTCTCCTAGATTCTGAATGTATGACAAAGTATGCTGCTGATGTAATATGACAGAACTTAATGATATTCACATTAAAGTAAATGGCAAAAAGCCCACTGCCTTCATCATGAATAGAGGTCAGAATGTGCCTTGAGCCTTTCCTCACCTCACCTTATCAGCCATTTCATGATATATAAATACCCTCAGTCTTTATGATTTTTTTTTTCCCCCAAGGGAGCATTATTTTGCTCTCATTGATATTTCATAAATCACATTGTTGCTTTACCCTTAGACATTTGTTTGCTGGAATTTATTTATTTTTTTAACTGGATAGTTTCTTTAAATGCAGAAACATGGTATTAACACAAGAATTGCCTAAAGGAGATTGCAGGAAGTAATGAAATTGCTTAAGTTGAAAATTGTCCCATGAAGTTGTTCTTCTTCTTTTTTTTTTTTTTTTGCATAATCTAAAACTTCTGTTTTTAGTAACTGTGAAGTTTTCCTTATTCCACTACTTAAAGAAATATTTAGAGTTACACTAGAGTAAGAATTTCTGAGTTACAGACATGACATTTTGTAAAGGATTTTGAAAGGGCTGGGAATGAATTTCATTTATTAGTACAGACTAGTATTATAATCAACTGAACAATGACAGATGTAAATTATTTCTGAATAAACTATTCTGCTCATTAGTGTTCAAAGATCATATTATTTGGTATTAAAAAGATTTCAGTGATTGATAATCAATCAGAACACTTTTTAATTCAAATATTTATGTATATGCATTTAATATATTTAACTTAAATATTCCCACATTTTATTCAGTAATTGTAAAGTGGTATTAAGCATCAGTCTTAACTTATTCTCTTTTATTATCCAATTTAAATAGTTAAAAAGCTGGGCTCTGACTCACTAATGCAGTTTTGAAAATGTATTAAATTAGATTCCCCCCGTGAGTAAACATCTAATTGCTCTGTCACACATGGTGATTATTAAAATGAACTATTTACAAATAATTAGCCCAAACTATTTTACAAATATTAAATATTTGCAAATAATGGAACTGGTTTAGAAATGATTTGCAGGCAAACACTAAAGGCAAACAGATTATGCTGCATTTTCAGTGTGATAACCATTACAAATAAGGTTTGTACTTAACCAAAAAATAATAATAATAAAAAAATAAAATAACGTTTTCTTTATAACAGAAGTAGTTTGAGTTTTGCCATATAAGAGAGATAACGGCAGGTATTAAATTTAAAAACCTGCCTCTGGCATTTGCTCAGTGACTCTGAACAGGTTCTCAGATAGCTCTAATAAGGACCCCTATCCCCACTTATTCACACTAGTACAGAGCACTATCCTTTCTAATTCTTGTCTTTGGAATAAGCTTCCCATATACTTGCAATTATGTGATCACCCTTGTTTATCTACAGAAGTTGTTTACATAGAGGTTTAACAATAGAAATCTGATCTTAGCTGTCTTCAATGTAATTTTCCAAAAAAACATCTTAGGACATATCAGCCAGCTCTCTGCAGGTGTTCAACTTGAGAATTCACAGTTTAAGCACCAGTGAGGAAAAATATAGGTTATTTTAAGCAGTCTTCCTTACCAATTGGAAATGAGATTTTTCTTAGCTTAGGTCTAATACTGGTTTATCACAGAGCACTTAGGAATTGTAAATAGCTGAGAACTTACAAGGTATCAATTTAAATTTTGCATTACAATATTTTCCTATCATTAAGCTATACTCAAATAGTCACATTAATTTTCATTAATTTACACAGTTCATGTATATATGAAAGTTCGAAACTGTAGCAAATGTGGCATAGTGACAACATTTGGCTTACACTGCTCCAGAGTAGGTGTAAAGTTTTCCAGCTGTAATCTTGGTATCTCTGATGGTAACTGATTATCATAAAAGCCAATGGTTACAGAGACTGGGAGTTTAAGCCTGATGAACTTTCTTTAGTAAAAAGAATTAAGCTATTAAAAACAAGGCATCACATCTGAACTGCACTGGGTCAGAAAACTGTAGTATATATCCCAGATCAATTACTTAATCTCTTCCAAGCACAGGTGAAGTGATATGTGGAATAATCATTTGTAATGGAAGACAATTACAAAACTCTGTATCTTTTTTTTTTCCTTTTTTTTTTTTTTCTTTTTCCCCCAGGTATCAATATCATAATGCATATACGTGTAACTCATGAAAAGATCATTAAGTTGACAATACGACTGTCCAAATAAGGGAAGAATGGTGTTTATGACCCATTTGCCAAAGGAATTTGTTAGACTCCCTGTGCCTACTCAGAAACTGGGTGAAAGTGTGACAGCATCATGGTAACAACACACTGTAAATGTAGGCAACATCAAGCAATACTAACATTATTATGCACTAATTAGCATTATCTCACATGCTGGTATTACCAGGTTTGAGCAGTCCTGAACACACATGCTCTCTGCCTACATCTTGTCCATGCCTTCAGACTGGGTCCTCTTCACCAGCAGCTCATGTGGAAATGAGCAAGCCTCTCTGTTCCAGCAGCAGTAGGGGAAGGCTAAAAGCTTTTCCTTCTAGATGATGGAATTCCCACTTGTCCTCAGCAAATCACTAATATAAAGCCAAGCCCTTGCCTTTACATAAACTGCAAGTGAGATTCTTAGAGGGGAGTAAGAAGAGTGGGTAGTGTTTCTGTGGGAGGTAGTCCTGATCAGACAGTCCTGGAAGCTAAATGATGGGAAAAGAGATCCTGTGCTTAGGGGCAGGAGGTGTCAGAGAGAGTAAGTACCCTTCTAATGCAGCCGTCAGAACAAAATGAAGTCCCTATGTTTATCCCAGGGCAAGACTCCAGCCCTGTAAGGAGGTCGCATCTGGACAGCTGTTCATCTTTCATCTCCCAGCTACAAAACTTTTCACACATACACCCCACTGCATGACAGTACAGTTAACTAATTTTCTGATGCTTGGGAAGCTTAGCACTTTTTTTTCCTTTTTTTTTTTTTATTATTTTTATTTATTTTTTTCTGTCCACATCACCAGAGAGTCAATTAGTATCTTCCACGACTACACACACATCCTGGAATCTGCAGGAGGTAATTAGCACTGAAGGCTTGGGTCAATTATCTCTTAATAGGAAAAACAGAAAAACTTCTCTAATGCTTATCTTCCATCAGTTTTTAAAGCACGGAGAGAACAGAGGACAAGTTGCTCCAGTACTCCAAAACAAAGACTGGTGTAGCATTCTGTGTAACAATGAGCAGAGACTTTTAAAATACATTCAAGGATGGGCCAATTCATTTCAAAGCTGGCTATTATGATAAACAGTCACAATGACTGTTTCCCTTGGAAAGAGGGAATGTGTTTGTGAACAGATCTGGTAACTCAACACGACGGGCTTTAAATTCCATTCATATGTGTCAGGTTCCTAAGTAAAAAGGTAAGGAAGTGCTAAAAACAGAGAACAAATTCAGAGGAAAAGACAAGATGGTCGTTCTTATTTCCACTCAGACAAGGGTGCAGAGGAATATGACTCAAATTTCTGTACAGTGAGACACAGAGATGGGGACACAAACAGAATGAGGGATCAGTTTGTGTGTAGGCACTGGCCTATGATATGGTTGGAATGAGGCCACATTGGAGTACTGCATCCAGTTCTGTGCTCCCCAGTACAAGAAGGATAGAAGTATTGGAGCAAATCCAGAGGAGGGCTATGAAGATGATGAGAGGACTGGAGCACCTGTTGTACGGTGACAGCACTGTTGTACAGCACTGGACCTGTTTAGCCTGGAAAACAGAAGACTGAAGGGAGATCTCATCCATGTGTATAAATATCTAAGGGGAGGGTGTCGAGAGGATGGAGCCAGTCTCTTTTCAGTTGTGCTCAGTGACAGAACAAGAGGCAACAGGCACAAACTGAAGCACAGGAGTTCCTGGCTGAATATGAGAGGGCACTTCTTTACTGTGAGAGTGACAGAGCACTGGGACAGGTTGCCCAGAGAGGTTGTGGAGTCTTCTTCTCTGGAGATATTCAAAACCCGCCTGGACGCCATCCCGTGCAATGTGCTCTAGGTGATTCTGCTTGGCAGGGGGGGTTGAACTAGATGGTCTCCAGAGGTCCTTTCCAACCTCATCCATTCTGTGATTCTGTGAATTAGAGACTTGGCAGGTAATAGGCACCATTGCAGCTGAGCCATAGCTGTTTGTGAAGGAGAAGCAAGGAAGAAGCAAGGAAGAAGCAAGGAAGAAGCAAGGAACTCTCCTCTTCTTGAGTTGTCTTCTGTGTAAAGGGGTCCTTGACCACACAGAGCCATAGTATAAAGCAAGAAGGAAGTAAGTATACCTGCCAGATCTGAGGCCATCTAATTTCAGCACAAGCATTTGGCTCTCCTGCCTAACCTGAAGCCATAGGTCATTTGGGTTGCTTCGGGGACTACAGTCCAAATGCTTGTAAATAAATCTGTACATGCAAAATATTTTTGTGGTTGCTGGAATATGTGCTTATTAAAATGCCTTTGCTGAATGCCCTAATGCCTTTGAAATGCCCTAATCTGTCTACATTCTGTCATAGGTGTCCAGTGTAACACCTCTGGACATTTCCATAACATTCAACCTTTTAATATTTGTCTGACTTGGGACTGGATTCTGTTCCCAGATTGCCCAAGTGACATAGGGGTTCCATTTGTTTGTGTCTTTAAAATAACAACTACTAATAACGACTGCTGGTTGGGATGCTGTGTTCGTAGATCATCAGAAATGTTTCATAGTAAAAAAAAAATAAATTCATATAATTTTCTAAAGAATCAGGGTGATCAGTTCAGACAGCATTCCTTTTCCTAAGATTTCACTTATTTCCTTGGCAAATAAAATTTCCTACAAACAACTGAGATTCAGTGACAATGCTCATGTAAGGACAAGGGTAAGAAAAATTATATATCATATATTCCTTTCAATGGAGTTTATTTTTATGACTTTAGTGTTGTTGTTTCTAACGCCCAATCAAGTTTACAATTTCAAAATTTCAGCTGAAACCTGGCTATATTTTGGTTATTTTTTGTCTTGAATGAAGAGAAGCTCAGTTCTGCATTAACTACTGTTGTTTGCTATACCATTCATTCATACTCAATATATTCACTCATTCTGGACTAAGTTATGTTCAATTAAGCAGGAATTCTGGTGTTCTTTATCAGCCAAAATACATGAAAAAACTACACAGTCTTCTATTATAATTGCATACAAATTTGGCATGTATGTTATTTTGCTTATTTTCCAAAAAAAAAAACAATTGGAAAGTAGACAATATCATTACACTTTATTGCTTAAATTTTGTATTTCCCCTACTGTTCTGTCAACTACTTTATAGATGTATATAAGAATTTGCACTAAGATGGTCTGTAAATGTTCATTACATGTGAGTGGGAACACAGACACCGTTTCTCAGTATAGTCATGTTGTACAGTTCAAAACATACTTATTTTATAAAAATAAATAACAAAAATAACCAGACAGCAAAGATCTGGGCAAGAACCATATCCATATGCATAGAGTATACATATTGCATACATTTCTTATTATTCATTTAAAGTTTAAAATGTGCTATGCTTCTGTGTAGAAATAAAACATTATCAGTAACTGTGAAAATATTAATAAAATTTTTACTTTGCTTAGAGCTAGGTAGTATTTGCATTCAAATTAAATTAGCATTATTTTATTAATCTAATTATTTTTTATATTATCAACATCTATTGTTTTCCAGAGACAAGCCATCCCAATTACAATATAGAATAGAATGTAGAATAAACAATACAATTGATGAGAACAGTTTTATCACATTCAGTTAAAACTCCAGATACTATAAAACAACTATCATCACCTGGTTCTGATCTTTTTCATTTTTTATAATTAAATGCCAGCTGATATATATAGAAAACAATAACAAGAATTTATGCATTTAGCATGGTTTATTTAGTGATGATCCAAAATCTGACAGATTTAATGGAAAAATTCTTTTTAGCTACTCAGTACTTGTCTGTTATTAAATGTCCAAAAAACCCACAGAGTATTAATGATCAGCCATAATCAAACTAAGAAGTTTTCCATACTAAAGGTGTTGACTTTTCAGCAAAGCCCATCATCTCATACAGACTAGGAAGTGAGCTGTGTACAGATGTTGAGGAGGGCCAAATTCTAACAGCCTGAAGTGATTTCTTTGTCATACTGTATTAAATTGGAGAGTAAGGTAGTAATTGAATTTAATTGTAAAGAGATTTCCCTAGAAATCAATTACTGGCCAACATATCAATCTTATTAACAGAAGACTCCTGTGTTACCAATTTGAACTGATAACATTTTAATATCTTCCAAATATCACTGGTATTTGTTTTTCCCTGTATATGAGAGCAAATACCAATTTATATTACATTTAACATTTTCTTTAGTCTTTCTGTCAGTATGGATATCTGGAGAGAGCATAAAAGCAAACAGTTATTATCGTTGTACTGAGAAATAAATCACAGGCCACATACAGAAAGTGTATTAGGAGACAGAGAATTAAAACCCTTAATTCTGAAGACAGAGTGAAAAATCATCAACAGCATTTTTGTACAGCAGTACCTGTGATGAACAGAAATGCTATTTAAACTCTGAAATTCCCAAAGTAGTTTAATTTAAAATATATGTAATTTGGCTTTCTAGAAAACCTCTGATACTCCATTTGGAAAGAGAAAAAAAATAATAATTAAAAGAAAAAAAGCCAAAAATTTAAAAGATAAAATATACAGTACATTTAAAATATGAAATACATTGAAAATATTCTCACTCTGAATCCACAAGACATGAGAAAATAAAATGACAATGAAATCTGAAATTCATCAAAAGCACAAAAGTTTTCAGAAATTTCATGTATAACAGACCTTTGAAGCTTGGGTGTATTCTTGCCCTACATAACTTCGCAAAAGGATCAATGCAATAATTTATTTGTGTGCATGAATGAGCACTATCCTGATTTAAAAATGTGTCAGATCCACTCATTTGGCCATGCCTTTAAGGAATTTATCATGTCACAATTAAAATTTACAGAAATGTGATAATTATTGATAGATAAATTTAAAACCTCTTTATTAAAATATAAACCTGGTTAAAAGCATTCTTGTAAAACAAAAACGTTCCTACAATTTCTGGAATTAATGCTATGGGAGTAACTGCATCAAATGCCTTAGCATGACTTTAAACTTTTTTTCTTGGTTTGCTGCGTATTAGTAGAAATGAGTACAGTGTCTTGTAAAAGACAGCGTTCTGATCTGATGATTTCAAGAAGACATTATACCTTTTTTGGTTGTTGTTTTAAACACAGATGCATACATGTGGTTTAGCATATATGTATGCAAGACACACTAGCACTAATAGCAAGATTTTTCTAAGGACTCAGATAATGGCTTATTATACTTTCAACAAACTTCAAATAAAGCTTCTGTTGATTTTAGTAGAAGCAGTGCTTTAGAAACAAACAAACAACAACAACAAAAAGAAAACACCTATGTTTAATACATTCACATTTTTTACTGGAACTCTCATTGGACAGGAGAAAGAAGCAAAAGACAAAAGAAGACTTGCTACATCCTCTGCTGAGCAGGCAGGTTGTGGCTTATATTGGTTGTAGGGAGAGGCAGTGTGAGAAATGTGGGTAGGAGGACAAAATCAGAGCCCAGTGGCTTATTGGTTATCCTCTTCTAGCAGTGAGATTTCAAAATGTGTTCTTAAACCTTGGCTTATGTCAGAACAGATTGTGCTTCCTCATCTGAGGAAGAACCATTTTCTGGTTTTGTAGTAACTGATTTTTCCACAAGAAAAAAAAATACAACTATGAATTAAATACCCATAAATTGTCCCACATATATTTTTACATACCTGAAGCACATTCACAGTCATAGTAATCAGGCTGGCACCATTCATTTCAGTGGAAATCTACTTCAGCAAAGGCACTGACTTGTTTTTGAGACAGTTCTTTATTACATAATAAAGTATTTTTCTGGTGATTTATAAACATCTGAATTTATAAAATGCTACTGATTTTGCTGTTCAGAAAAGATTTTAATTAGAAGTATCAACAAGAGACATTACCAATTCAATACCAGAACAACTAAGCAGTTCAAGTGTTCATTACCAGAACAATATTCAGATCAATGATGCTTAGATAGGGATTTTTTTTTTCACCTGATTCTAACAAAGAAATCATAGGTAGAGAACAATAGAGAACACCAACTTTTGAAAACAGAAAGTAAGATATCAAAATGCTAAGGTTACATTTCTCTATAAATTTGAAATTCCATTAGAGTAACTTTACACTTTGAATTCTTTCATCCTTATTCAAGTCTATAACACAATCTGGAAAACAGTAACAAAATTAGACTCAAAACACATCATTGTTATCTAAATCTTTGCATTTATAAATAAATATAAATATGTTAAAATACAAGCAAGACTTTGGATTTAGTCTTTCCATATCTGTAATTTTAAGAACATATTATTTTCAGAAATGTTGGTGTATCTTCATGAAAATCAACATTTCATATTAATCATGTTTAAAATACAGAATATGTTAACAAGATTTTTTTCACAATCATTGTAAATTACTAAATTCTTATTGGAAAAAATGCAAGAGAATTTATCCGCTGTCTGAATTGCTCAATTATTAATCATTTTTATAAATATATTTACAATTAATCCGTATAGTTCTCAGCATATTTCTTTGGGGGTTGGAGAATTGTTTGTGTGTTTCATTAGTGTGAAAATGAATTTGAAACTAATAGCATTTCTAAAGATGACCAATTAAAAGCTTTCTGTACATAATGAAAACAATCTAAAACTTAATTGTATAATTAAAGCACTCAGTTTACTGAGTGCTTCTTGTAACAAACTCATAAGTATCTTTTAATGATCCTATAAATCTAACCTAATCTAACTGCTTTTTATTATCTTACCTAAATTTAAGAAGGATATTCAGTTTATTTTTTAGTTTGTTTCAAAAATAAGAATGAGGTATCTTCTGAAATTATTAATATGGTGGCATTTCCTGTATTTAAGGTATTCCTATATATGTCTGATGCTTTGTCATCAGAATATAAAATTGAGATAGCATTGCCAGCTGTATTTAACATTTTTGTATTTAAAATAAGTTATTTGGAGCTTAGAAGTATTACATTGTAAACAATCTTGTTTTACTCATCCTCTCAGTTGACCATAAATAATTAATACATTCACAAGCTGGAAATGACAATTATTTATTTTCAGGCTGCCTAATTTCTGCTTTTTTTTTTTTTTTTCCCCCATTGAAGTGGACTTCTCTTCATAGAATCATAGAATCATAGAATATCCTGAGTTGGAAGGGACCCTTAAGGATCATCAAGTCCAACTCTTGACACCGCACAGGTCTACCCAAAAGTTCAGACCATGTGCCTAAGTTCACAGTCCAATCTCTTCTTAAATTCAGACAGGCTCGGTGCAGTGACCACTTCCCTGGGGAGCCTGTTCCAGTGTGCAATCACCCTCTCTGTGAAGAACCCCCTCCTGACGTCCAGCCTAAATTTCCCCTGCCTCAGCTTAACCCCGTTCCCGCGGGTCCTGTCACTAGTGTTAATGGAGAAAAGGTCTCCTGCCTCTCGACACCCCCTTACGAGGAAGTTGTAGGCTGTGATGAGGTCTCCCCTCAGCCTCCTCTTCTCCAGGCTGAACAGGCCCAGTGACCTCAGCCGTTCCTCGTACGTCTTCCCCTCCAGGCCTTTCACTATCTTCGTAGCCCTCCTCTGGACACTTTCCAACAGTTTCATGTCCTTTTCATACTGTGGTGCCCAGAACTGCACACAGTACTCGAGGTGAGGCTGCACCAGCGCAGAGTAGAGCGGGACAATCACCTCCCTTGACCTACTAGCGATGCCGTGCTTGATGCACCCCAGGACACGGTTGGCCCTCCTGGCTGCCAGGGCACACTGCTGGCTCATATTCAACTTGCTGTCTACCACGACCCCCAGATCCCTCTCTTCTAGGCTGCTCTCCAGCGTCTCATCGCCCAGTCTGTACGTGCAGCCAGGGTTTCCCCATCCCAGGTGCAGGACCCGGCACTTGCTCTTATTGAACTTCATGCGGTTGGTGATCGCCCAGCTCTCCAACCTACCCAGATCCCTCTGTAAGGCCTTTACGCCCTCATTTGAGTCCACAACTCCTCCAAGTTTGGTGTCATCAGCAAACTTGCTCAAAATACCCTCTATTCCTACATCCAGATCGTTTATAAAAATATTGAAAAGTACCGGCCCTAAAATGGAGCCTTGAGGGACCCCACTGGTGACCGCCCGCCCAGTCTCAGAAGATGATCTAGACTATCCTAATTCCCAAATTTTCCTAGATACAATCAGTGTGTGTTTTGACCACAAAGTTTCTGAGACATCCAGTTTTCTAAGCATCTCAGAAATTAGGTAGTCAGAAGAGCCAGATTAGTTGTGATACAAGGATGAGTAGAAAGATACTTCACCTGTGCCCAAGTCCCAGTGGGAACACAGTCTCTAAGATCTATTCTGATTACATCTAACTTGTGTTGTAATAAGATCAAATTAAAACACCATTTAAGAATGACAAAGAAAGACCCAGGAACTAAACTTCTTTTAGGATGCTTGGATCCAAACACCACAAATTTCCTTTTCTTCATTTTTCTCTAAATCCAAAATTGTCAATCATCAGACTTGTACATTTTACTCTACTAAATACCTTCAGATGGGGCTGTTTTCACACTTCTGTGCAGCTTGGTCACTATACAGCAGAAATGAGAGGACTCCAAATCACTGACCAGTGCACTCCACTGTTCACACTTGTAGTTGCTTCCTTAATGTTCACCTCTATGTATAAACTGCTTTATAATGCTAGGTTGCTAAAATATTATTTGCCTTAGAAGCAACAAAAGATTATTGCAGAACCCAACTTGAAGCACATGTGTACTAAATGTGGTGCTGACCACATTTTAAGGGTCCACATTTTAGGTATTTTTTAAAAACACTTGGCATGCATAGTGAATTTCAGTTGTTTTCTTTTCTTATGAAACTATCAGTCTACTTGGTAAAATGTATTATAGAAATCTATGTGTATACTTTTCTACTATTCTTGTTGTGCAACATATAATCTCACCTGGATCTTGGGCTTTTGGAATAAAATCTTTTGTCCATAAAATAATGTCAACTGGCATTCTAATACATCTTCAGTTATATTACTTCAGACTAAAAATATTGTCCTGGTTTAATAACAGAGTAGTTATTATATAATATACTAATAATATACTTATTACATTCTGACCCAGGTGATGGTCCTGTGAGATTTTTATTTTGAATAGAAATAATAAGACCTAAACAACAACAACAACAAAATTGAAAATATATGTATAGGCTAAGATATATATATCATAATAAAACAAAACTAGGTGCAAGACTGTATTGCTGTTCAGTAGAAAAAAAAAATGTTTAGAAGTTGCTTAGAAGCCTTTGACTTAAAGGAATTTCAATGGGAGTTTACTGTTATCTCCAGTAGGCTGAGAATAACCCCCCAAATATATAAATCAATTTTGTGTCCTTCTGGAGCTGCTCCAAATATGGAATATACTTTATTCCTTTACTTCATTATTAATTCATTTAATTTGATGAAAATGTAGTTTTTTAAAATGTCAGTGTAGTTATTTATTTATTTATTTATTAACTTTTCAGAAAATTAGCACATCCAGAAGGTTAGGAAGTAGTGTCTTCCTACAGTGAATATATTCATATAGTCACTATTATATTGATATTAAATACAATATAGTCAGTTGACTATATATGCACCTGAAGGTAAATTCTGAGAGATACTGCTTTCCTGAAAAGATTACTGAAATCAGTTCTGTATATTTTCAATTAGTTCTAGTGAACCCTTTCAGAGCATTTTTAACACAAATACGCATGAAAAATTAAGTAATAGTCCAGAACAAACAGCATGTAGTTTGCAGGAATGATGAGACTGCACAGACTAATTTCTTTACTTTTATGCAATAAACAATATTACTTTTATACAATAAACAGTATCTGTTTCATGGAAGACAACTTGGATTAGAAATGAATTAAAACTGCAGAACGGATGAAATTTAAGAAAAGTTAATACAAGGAAATTTGAAAAGAAGAGAGGATAACAAAAAGTACCCACAACCAGCAACAAAATCAGAGGTAGGCCATCAAGCAAAAAAGCGAAGATAAACAAAGCTGAAGAAAATAATTGTGGAAACAATTTCTTTAAAATAATTACAGGATTTTGTCGTTTGGTTGGTTTCCTCTTGCTTTAATCATCAATAAAGTGGTTTTAGACTTGTCAGGCATTTCATGTAGATCGTCTTGAATAACATACATGTACAGTGTATAGAGAAAAATTTTAAAATCTGACATAGGAAGCTCACAAACTAAGGATGCTGTGATATATGTTACTTTCATGCCTGTCATCTTTCATAACTGTGCAACACTGCTCATGTTCACAGATTGGCAGGACAGAGTAATATTGAGAAGAAATTTACTGTTGCTTACAAAACAGAAAAGGAATTAACTAACCGCATTTGTTTTAAATATTGCTTTATTTTTTTTAGGAATATTAATCATGGTGTATTAACAGAAAACCAGTTTTGAAAATAAAATGAAAGCTTCATATGGGAATCCTATAGAAATAATGCCCTGGGCTTGAATGCACAATTATTCCTAATAATCATTGTTGCAGTTAGTCAGGAACAGACATAATCAGCAACCAATTCTGCATCGCAATGAGCCAGTCTGGCTTACATGTTCAGCATCAAGAATCTCATTATGAAGAATTGTTTGTTGCTAACTCTTAGGAAAATAAATAAATGTTAAAAATGCATACAAAAAAGATAAAACAGCCAGGGAAGTTGTTAATAATTAAATGTTAATGAGAATACAAAGGGTGAAAAAAAAAGGATACTTGTTTTGTACATTCATGCTCACACAGTTTTTGGATTTCCAATCATGATTCACATGACATGAATTTAAGTGAAATATGATTACATTGTTCATGAAAAATGATTGGTGTCTTGTTATTTTTAAAGTATTTTCCTGACAGGAAGAATTTATTTCATTCCAGAAACTGAATTTCACTCCTCGTGTGTCTCTTATCTCATTCATATCCCTGTCCTCAACAAATACCTATTTTATTTTGACTTCCAGAATTTGTCTGTCAATGGAAAGAAATTGTCTAGAAGTAATTACCTTTTTGCACAGAAAGTACGCATTCAGCAAAACCTCTCAACTATTCTATTATGAATGGTTAGAGATCAACATCTGACCGATTTTAATTTTTTTTTTTGTCCAAGAAAAGTAAATGCTTTCACGAAACTAGGTTAGCCAGCACTATGGGACAGCACTTGCAGCATCTGCAACACAGCTGGAAGGGAAAATTTACTTTCATGTTTAAAGTTTCTAGATAAATGATGAGAGTATGTAACTGTGCCTCCTCACTATAAATCAACTGCAGGTTTTTCAGAGATGCTGCAGTGGATAATTTTACCTTTAGCAAGCCAGTACTAAGGGTCAAAGAATTAGTAAGAATAAAAGTAAGAGTAATTTAGAGTTTTGTGGTAGGATCATGTCTGTAAACATTTGCAGCTTGAAATAGGGCTTTAGGATACCTGAAATGTAAATGATGTTGTGAGGGGAATTTCTTCCTGCCCTATCACATTCTTCCCATCATTTAAAACTGGTAACATTTTCAGAAGAAATGTATAACAAATCACAATTTTGAACATACCATTGCACCTTAACATTGTTTCTCTTAGACTGTGTAAGGACAGAATTTTCTCAGAATTACTATTCTTATAAAAATACCATAGCCAAAGAACAGGTACAGGATATGGTTAACAACAGCTCTGACAAAGACAAGACTCTAATGGCCATTGAAAGCAAATAGAAGGAAGCCAAGTTTAAATACGAATGGCTGAAATGACACAACCCCGTAGCTGAAATGGCTGAAATGATATCCAACCCCACCCCAAACACTTATGAATAAAAATGAATTTCCCGCTGCAATTATGTTTTTTATTCTTTTTTTTTTTTTTTTTTTTTTTTTATGGACAATCTAACCTATAGGTTACAGCTTTTAATCTTCTGAGTACTGAAAAGTTAATTCTTTTTCTATGGCTTGGAATAATCTATGCAACATTAAATTGCATAAATATATATGCAATTTAAGAATGCATATCATTCATGCTGCCCTTGATATCTATCTGGAAACCAGGGCATGCAAGCAGTATTCATGTTTTGAAGGAAGACTTTGCACTGCTTAAGAATGACCACACCACTTTTCAGCCTAGTGACACAGCAGTTTTCAGCAAACTTTTATGCATACAACTGAAAATTAAAACGATAATAGACATGGAGACTTAAGCATTGAAATCAGGATTTTAATAGAATGCCTCTCCTGGAGGTTTCAGATAGGTTAAACCAATGATGGAAGAAATATTAATGGTGTTTATGGATATTGGTCTAGCAGTTTGTTGGATTGAAAAGACAAAAGGTCATTGCATAAGCAAAAGAACATCTCTTAATTTAAAGTTTGTTAGCGTGCAACATAACAAGAAGTTTTGAGTTTCAGCAATAAACTCTTCAGAAAAAATCAGTTACAGAACAAGTTGATATCCACCCTTATTGCATTAATTCTAAAGAAATATTATCTGCTTTTTATATGATAAATAGGATAATTGAATGGTTGGTCAAACAGATGCACCATAATTTCTTGAAGAATTTATGTGAGAAAATATTTTATGTATACTCAGTTAGCATTATGATTCCCTCCCTGACATGCACGATTTTTCAGGAAGAATCCTTTTATTTATTTATTTATTTTTATTTTTTCTGAAGAACTGCATTCCTTCTCAGAGGTGCAGGAGCAACAGCATCACCATTACAAAATCATTTTTGTCACCCCGTCAGTTCAAAGAGACAACTAGAATTGTTCTATGCAAGCGCCTGCAAACCTCCTTAGTATCCCAGAGACCTGGAAATTTAGAAGAGCTGATTCAACAGCTACTCTAAGACTCCTGTTCCTCGCATGTTGTGTTAATGCAGTGCTGTGATCCATTGCTCCTGCTAGTGCAAACATCTTTAGGAGGTCCTTGTCAATCAGCACATGCCAGATCAAGCTTGCATTTGCACTATGGAAATATGTTTATCATTAGAGAAGGCCTATACTTTTAATCCATATATTCCCATACCACTGAACCAGTTCACTTGGATCCACATGTACAGCAAACAACTTTTTTATGTAACAATACAGAGTTGCTTTAGTCTACAACTTAACTAAAAATCCATAGATGTTCTCTGTCCTCATGTCACAAAATATCTTCTTTAGAACAACATAGTTACTTTAGGATGATTACATTCATTCTCTGATCTCACTGATCTAATCACGCTGATTCTAATGGGAACTTAGACACCACAATGTTAACAGACACATATTTAGACATCTATACTAGAGACCCTAACCTTAAACACCAAACCATTTAATGGGAAGTGCATCCTCAGGTCTAATGAAATAATTGGCTTGAGAGAATTTTACTAACCAGGAGAAACTGGTAACCTGTTGTTTAATATACAGAATTTAAGATTTAATACAACAAACTTTCCTCTTTTACTCTGATTCTTCCAATTCTTCCAGTGTTAACATAGTCAGCCCCAGTTTTCAATTAACAATGTAAAAGCAAAATATTTCTGTTTTTGAAAATAGAACCATAATGTAAAACAAATGTACCTTATGTGAGGTTTATGAAAATGTTCAATGTAGTCTACAAAATCTCCACGAAAATGTTTTTCAGTGACAAAATGTATCAATTTCCAGTTTTATGTAATCAAGGTCAACTATACTCACAGATTGTTATTACACAGGCATACTAGGCACACTATCTAAAGATTTGTTATACTTCTTTTACTGATGAAATGGCTCCAGGATTTAAATTATTCATTACTTACCCCAGTTCTTTGAACTTCCAAGAAAATTGCTCTTTGAAATGATTTCTCCCACACTGCCAACTCGCTGCATAGCTCTACATTGAAATAATGACTCTTGCCATGTCCAACCATAACACTGAAACAATATGGCCTGTGGTCTTCAAGATCAAAGTCCTGATGAATACCTAAATACAAGTTTGCTTGTAGCCAGCAATCATCAGCAAGCCAGAGCTGAAAGACATGTTTCAGTATGTGATTCTTCATCTAGCAAAAACAAACAGTTAAAGCAACATTGTCTTCTGTAAGTGATGGGTACTTGGATATGTTACATCATTACGTTAATAATTATCTTGAAGAAATATTCTGAGAATTAAGCAACACTGGCAAAGTCAATTTCTCTCACTGCTTCTTATTCACCTTACCTTGTATCATGTAATCTAAGCTACTTCTGTAGTTCAGAATTACTGTCAAAGTTGTACAAGCAATGCATACATAATTTAAAAGGAATTTGTAGCAATATGTTCTTTACACTGAAGAGGAAGGGAATTCCTAAATTGTTTGAATACAGTTCAAGAGCTGTTTATCAGCCTTCTAGCAGAATATAACTACGCCATTTTAATTGGGTTCCAAACTGAACACCCAGAGATGCAGTAATTTATCAAGCATATGGGCTAATTCTGGAAATAATGATGCCAGCTTTCAAATATTCCCTAATAGCTGCCAGTGCTGCTTTGCAACTACAAGTGGAATGAAGTGAGTTCCTGTCATCACCTTCAGGATGAAAAGGATGAGAAATTTCATGTTAGTCTTTCATAATATAAAGTATCCCCCCTAACAGAAGGTTTTGTAAATGAAAATAAATTTTTAAAAGAAGTTTCCCTAATCTTTCAAGTGTTCACTGACTAACATAAACATAGAGAAAAACAAAATTCTATTTCTATTTCCCTATGATGACATGGGGCAGAGAATATCGAAAATAATGAAGGAATTTACAAATAGAATCTTATTTCTTATTTTCAAGATTTAGCTGCAAACAATTTTATTTCTCCAGTACTTCACGTTAGGTTTAGGAACTTGAGTCAAACAGATCTGAGATAAAAGCAATAGTGCTGGACTGGACTTAGGTGGCTTTGAAAAGACCAGAACACAGCTCTCTACTGGTACACAAGTCCTAGAATCTTGTAGTAAGGATAAACCTTTTGAAGAATCTTATTTTCCTAGGGCCTCTAACAGTCTATTATAGGCTACCAAAGCCTGAAGCTGAAACTCTATGCACATAAAAAAAAATCAACTGGGACTTGTACAAGAAAATGTAACCTGAAATATTTTGGTTTATGTAAGATAAATGTTTAAAAGTTCAGGGTCTTGCAACCCTCCAGCCCTAGATGCACGCACAACCACCCTTACAGGACAGCAGTGAAGATCGACTTTTAAGTAATAAAAAACAGAGGTAACAAATCATCTACCGGTGCATGTGTACTGCTTCCATTAATATGGATTCAGCAAACAGGATATACTCACATGGGAACTGAAAACGTTGATTGTGCTAGTGAATTATTGAATAACATAAAGCTAGCATATGTAACTCTACGCAATTTACTCTGTTAAGTTATGGATGCATTGGGGAATATCTCAGAGGCAGCACATAATGCCACCAGGGCACATGATGCTGTGTTGTCACAAAAGGCCCTACAGCTAGCCTAGCAGAGAGGTCTTGAGGCACTTCAAAGCTATTTTTTGCCACTTCTTTGGACTGGTAAAAAGGAAACTGAACAAAACAAAACTGAACAAAAGGATAACTGCACATTATCTGGAGTAACAGTTATGAAGCCTACGCCTGCTTCAAGACTCAGTACTTCAATTAGACTCCTAGCAATTAGACTAATGCATTTATATTTTATATTTTATATTTAGAAATGTGATGTGTGAAAATACTATGCAATAAATAAGTAAATAAAAAAGATAAAATGTTTTTTAAGACAGGCTGTTTTTAAAAATATATATAATGTTCTTGCCTCTGAAAAATACAGGTTTTCAGTAACAGTTCCAGTAAATATAGAGTGTGAAGCAAGCTTAGGAGGAAACACGTGATAAATGAGAAACATTTAAAACTCCTGGTTGTTACCACTAAATGCCCATGTATGTGCAAGTATGTGATATATAAATTTGAATTCACATATTTGCATACGTATGTGAATACACATACACATATGCATACACACATAACCCTAAAATACAGCAAACGTTGATTTTAAAATGCCATTCCTATATGGCATTTTATATTCTTATTTTCCATTTTCAACTCTTATGGCATAATGAAGATAGGTAAGAAGCTTTCATTTAAGTGAGTAACAAGGGCATCTTCCTTATAACCAGCTTTCTTAAGAAAATACAAAAACACTCTACATCACAGCTTTGCACTAGATCTTACAAGCTCCCCAAAATCCTTAAAAACACTCTCCCAAACTGCAGTTTTTACAACATAAGCTCCACCTTTCAGTCTGCAATATAGAAACTTTAATTTCTTGAGATTATTTCCATCTTGGATTTGCTCAGTTGGCCTCGCTGTCATTTATATCAAAGAATCTACAGAAAAGAGGTTAAAGTGTTGAATTTGAGCTTTTGCACTTTAGTTAATGTATTCATGAAGACCAGTAATTAAGCATTCATTTATTAAAATGTCAAGAACATTAAAAAGTTTAATCTTTGGTAGTTTATTTCCTACTTCTTTTTCATAATGAAAAAATATCATAGAATTTACTTTAAAGACAATTTTACATTGTCCTTGAAATTACCAGAATATTCAAGGAAGGAGTGAGTTTCAAATCACTAATATTTCAAGGAGAAAAAAAAGAAAAAACAAAACCCATGACAGCGTAAAACCTTTTAAAAAAACATAATGAATGTTTGCTTTATTGCTGCCCAACTTATTTATCTGGAAAAATGTGAATTTTAAGAAAATTTAAGGAGACAGAATCAATAAGCAGGGTTAAATTCTCTGCTTTTTGCAGCTGTCTCAGTGCTATTCAGAATCTGAAGTTACCCATAGATATCCAGTTGGAGATAAGGTCACATTAAAATAATACTATTCACACAGAAATAGGGTTGAACTCCTGCAGCCTGTGCTCTGGAGCTCAGCTCTAGTCCTGAATTTGAGGATTGCCAGATTCTTGTCATGGCACTGGCCAGGACTCTTCCTTCTCCCACTTCTGCTAAAATCATGACCCCCTGCCCAGTGAAAGCAGGCTTATAACAAAATGAAGACAGACAGTGATGGGCTGGAACTGCTGAACTGTTACAACTGCAAAACTGGCAACTGACATCAGGCTCTGCTAGCAGCCAGTTAATGGCATTGACACCTCTGGAAAATGCAGCTATCAGCTCATAATTGAGAGCAATCTTCCTTTTTATTTTGTTTTGTTGTTTCAGTTCCGTGTGCTTATGGCCCTGTTTTTAACTCCATCAGGTTTCCAATTTATTTATTTTAAAATCACAATTCACAGAATTGGTGTAGGACATATGCCCTTGTTGTGGAAAGTCAGATTAGTACAAGTAGTTTGAGCAGTCAGGACATGAAAACTCCCTGTCACCCCAGGGAATTATTTAAACAGACCGCTAAAGGTTTGCCCTAAATCCTTCCTTGGGACAAGCTAAACAGAAAACATGACAACATCTCTAGATGGTAGAAAAAATAATTCTATAGTGCACAAATGGAACATTTTGCCCTTTTTAAGGTAAAACCAACTATAATGTTATCAAATTAGCCATGATCTAAGAATGACAGAATTGTCTACTTCTTATTACTCAGACTCGAATAAAAGCATTTTTATGTACATCAGGAATTACACTGAAAGCATTCTTCATTACATTCACTTAAAAAGCTAAGCTACTAAAAATATACAATATCCACAGTCATTATGATTAACTGTTATTGCATTTGACTGGTTCTCACACAGAAAAAAAAATAAAAGTCTCCAATTTAGAAGAATTTTATGAACTGGCTCACTTGGAGCTTAATCCATTTTCCAGTGTCTTATACAGGTAATGCAATGGCCACGCAAAAAGGTTTTATAACAACATAGAAGATATTTATATGCTAGCTACTCCTAGATGTGATTGAATTGAGCTCATAATTAACAGGAAGAGGCAAGGTTTTTTTACTATATAATGTAATTGTTAGGAAACCTACCTTGTGAATTTTAAATAGAACCTCACAGAGGTTATAGATTTTTTCAGCTCGTACCCAGTCTAGTGTGCTTACCTATAATATCAAAATACAGTATTAAGAACAAATTCTTCTTTATTCTAAAATCATATAAAGATGAAAATATTATAAAGATTTCACCAATCATTATTCTATCAGATGCTTTAAGTATAAGCAAGCGTTAACTACATTTAATATCCAACATCTAGAAAAGTCTGTCAAATAGTATTCAGTTTTTCCAGAAACAGCATCTACATGACTTTTGCTATAATTAAAAGGTATTATATACTTACATTGATTTTTTTTCCATTATTACTACCGCATGATGGAAACCTCTTTGTAATCTCTGTGGTGAGGTACATAAGCATATTTATTTTAAAATATGCTAACACACAAAACCTTCTTAAACCCAGAGGCATTCAGCAGCACATCTCAATTTAATAAAACTCTTAGAACCAACAGACCCAAGATCTGTTCCTAAATTCAGATTTGAGTTTATATACAGTAGGCCATCAATATCTTTATATCTATATTACAAACTGAAAAGGACTATGTGTTTACAAAATTTGAATTTAAAATCTTGTCAGCTGTGTGCTTCATAATGATAGAAGATGTTACTACATGTGTTTTTTGTTACATTATTTTGTTCATATTACAGGCTGTTAGAAGTTAAGAGTTGGAATGATAGTTGAATATTTTTCCTAAAGTCTAGGTCATGACACAATGTGATAATCTGTTTTCTTTTAAAAACAGTATCTAACCTACATAGGTTAAGAAAAAGAGAACCTATGAGTATGAAAAATACCAAGGGAATACACATTATTTTGATTACATATTTTAGAGCAAAATACTAGCTCTTGGTGAATGTATAGGAAGGTCTGTATAAATATATGAAAAATGTGACTAAACTGAAGCTTTTAGCACATGGAAGTAAGTATTTTGGTGACTGCAATAGATGCTTGGATGCTTTAAAATACGAGGCAAGATGCAGCTTTGTTTTCTTCTCCTGCCTTGCCCCTCAAAGGAAGAAAGCAGAAAATGTCACTTAAATTATTAGCAAAAGCAAAATTTGGCTACAAAACATCCGACTTCTGTGGAAGAAACATAATCAGGAAAGAATGGTGTAATAATGCATTATATTTTTCTGTATTGATAATAGCACAAAGCTCACCTATAGTATTTGAATCTTGCTCCTGTTGTTTTGTACGAAGAACTGCTTTTTTTTTTTTTTTTTTAATATAACTTTTACATTGGATTACCAGGTCTTCATGAATTCTAAACCATAGGAGTTTAGAAAACTGTGAGTCGTAATAAAATGGTGAACATCCAAACCAGTACAACACTTGGGAGCAGATTATTGGGACATTTACTAGTTATGAAGTTATTTCATTGAGTGCTGCCAGAGGAATAAAGTGAACTTGGTTTTAGTTTCTGTCTAATCATATATGCTTTTTATCTGCACCAATTGGAACCAGTGAACATTATTATCAAACAGCCCTTTCTTTCTGTGTGTTTCAAAGCAGTGTTTCAGAATTTACCTGAATTCTGAAGAAGGCAATCACCTTACCTAAATTTAGGCATCAGAAAGATCTAATTTTAATAACTGAATCCGATTGTTAATTTAGTTTTAACTTCTGTATATTGGGGAAGAAAAAAAAAAAAAGTTTCCTCACAGCTCTCTTAGCTCCTTTCCATGAGACTGATGAACAGACTTCGGGAATTCTTTTTATCTTCAGTCACTGAATGTAGAATTTGATAAGTTTAGATCAGATCTTTACACTCTACATGATTGAATTTGGATGAGATGAATCACCTACTGCAAAAGGGACTGAAGATTTCTAGGAGAGAAAGTTCTATCACCACTTCTTTTCAGGGTATAAAGGGACTCAAAATCTAGGGTTCACTATTTGAAACTTTTTATATTTTAGCAGTCAAGTGAGAAACATCACTTGAATACAATGCATGCAGTAAAATAAGTAAAAGTATATAAAAGTCGTATACTTAATCTTTCTGTTATATTATGAGCAATTTCTCATTACAAATTAAAACTTAAACCATTACTTAATGCTAACTTTCAAGGTTAGCAATTTCCTTACAGAAAGTTTTTTTCAGACTAGAAAATTAAAGCAATTTTAGATAGTAGATTTGTAGTCCCATCACCTCATGAAGTATAGGCATTTTTAGTCACACAGTTCTAATTTTTAGATTTCCATTAATCATTTCATTCAAGTTCCATTCACTATTTTGAGTTTTGCTTTTTAATTATTGCTAAAAGTAAGCAATCACAAAAGATTAGAAACAACTGAAACTGAGAAATTATAAAACTGATTCATAAAGAAATATAGTTTTAAACATGCTCACATACAGCAAGTACTGAAGGTTTTTGCTTGATCCTTTCTACAGGATATATATATATATTTTTTAACTTGATGGCTGTTTTTAAAATAAAATAATTAAGTATTACAGGTTTTGGACGATTTTTGTTGATCCTCAAAGGGGATCTTCATGTTTTTTGCAAATTAAGGTTTACAGGCTAGAATGGTGGCCTAGTTCATTATTTGGTCTTGAATTTCTGAAAAGGAAAGATTCTTTCCAATCTCAGTTAAAAACAGGAGAATCCTTCATTCCTGTTAGTGGTTAGGCAAAACATAAAAGCGTAAGCACCTCTTCATCTGCTGTTGTGAAACTGAATTTAGTGACATGGGCTATAACCTAAAAACTGTTGAGACAAGACTCAACTTACATTTCCTCACATCTTTTGTTTTGATTCCTGAAGATTAATTTAAACTGTTGGAGTTCTTTTCTGTTACTAATGATGCTACCATGGACAATGGTTATACTGCTGTTAAATCCACTCTGAATACCCCCATTATCCTGACTACTGCCTTCTCCCCATTATCCTGTGTATTTCTTTCATCTTTTGTTTCTCTGTAACCTCTTATGACTTTTTCAGCAGAGATAGCTAATGATCACAGATCACTACCAGCACCTATATAAGTCAAGATTTTCTTCTACTGTGTATATCAGAGAAATACTACAATACGTAAAGATGAGTGAAACTGTCTGAATATCATAGTGTGCAAGGTCACCAGGAGAACATGAATGACATTTTGAGGAGGTTCCCCTTAAGGAAAGGAAACAAACATAATACAAAGGGATACTGGAATCCAAAGAGACAGTTGACATTATTACAGTTTTCACCCCAGAATAATCATAGTATGTTTAAGTTTAAAATGTAGTTGTTAACAGTTGCATATCATCACAAATTATCTTATAATTCTAGTTAATGAGAAAAGCTGGAAAGGATCAGAAAAAAAAAATCACAAGAAGTGCAATATATCTAAATTTGTTTTAAGGGACATTTCCATTTATTAAAGGTTTATCCATCATCACCCATTTAAACGTGGGTTTAAATGACATGTCGAATAATCATATGTTGAATTACAGAATTATAGAATATTCCAAGTTGGAAAAGACCCACAAAAATCACTGAGTTCAACTCCTGGGTCCCCAAAGGATCACCCAAAGAAACATTGTCATATGTTTGAGAGCACTGTCTAAACACTTGAACTCAGTGCTATAAACACTTCCCTGGGGAGCCTGTTCCAGTGCCTGACCACTCTCTTGGTGAAGAACCTTTTCCTGATAGGAAAATGTAGGTAACTAAGATAAATGTAATATTGAAACATATTCCCAGACATTTCTAAAAATGTATATTCAGAATGGCTTAAGGAGATATACTTTAATTCAAACAATTTAGTTCTGGCAATGTGTCCAAAAAAGTAAAAAATACATGATAATACCAAGTAGAATTCAGCTAGCTGTCACTTTAATTCTTGTTTGTCTAACACATAAATTTATGACCGTGAGTAGCTGAATGCTGTTATTTACAACATTGGATAATCAGTGAATATCCAACTCCCCAGCTAACTCATGCATTACATGATGAAAAATTGCAAAGGCCGTAGAAAATTTGGGTTTGTAGGTATTTTGCTAATTAACTCTTTCAGAAAGATCAAAAAATAACACATTTGTAAACTCACAAATAACACTAAGCAGAGATGAAAGGGAGCATAAGTGCTCAGAAGACCAAAGAGATAACAGAAATGAAAAAAAATAAAATTGTAATCTGAACTTACAGTCTTAAATCCATAATGAGAGACTGAAATAAGCACTTAAGAGTTACAAAAATGTTAAGTATTCAAGAAGGACTTTTAACTTCAGTGTGAGTTTCTGTAAGCATATCATGTTTTCAAAACAGACATCACAAAGGATTCAAGAAACTAAAGGAAGCTACTCAATTCTTCTTAGACCAAGTGATCTATAAAAAGTTACAATTTAAAATAGGATATAGAAAAAAAAGTTAAATTCATTTTGCAATATACATATAGCAAGCAACAAACTGAAGAACAGCTATTCCTTAAAAGAGAATTATGTAATGAAACCAATCACAAAAGATTTGCATGCTTATTCAGAGATCAGCACTAAACGATTGTACTACGCATGTGGCAAATAAACGGCTGCATTTAAAGGAGTATCACACTTCAAAGCATCCAATTCACCTAGAAATACCAAAATGATAGAGACAAAAGATTGAACATTTTCTGGTCAATAGCAGCTCTTTTCACTAGCCTTTTCACCAATCAAAAAAATGAGCCAAGTCTAATTCTAAAAAATTATAAAAAAGATAATAAAATGGAAAAAATATATTGAGAAATGTTCTTGAGACAAATTGTGATATAGCAGTATAAGAAGCCTAAGGATCTGTAAACCAAGTCAAACTAGATGCTACAAAACACACACTAAAGAGCAATCAGATCCTAATAAAGACGTGAAGAAATAAATAAAAAAATAAAGAAAGAATTTGTACATAAAGTTAGAAAGTTCACCAAAAGCATCCATGGTCAAGCATCCATGGTCAAGTCTATGCCCTACAACTCATTGCCACCTCTTTTCTGTTGTTATATGCACATACAAAGCACTGGCATGAACCTACGGATAACAGTCATGCTAATTAAATTATGAATGCTTCTCTGCAATGTTTTTCAAAGATGAAACACTGATAAAATACTCTATATTAGTTTCATAATTATTTCTGTTACTTACACAGTACTGTTGCATTTATTCCTTTTCTTTAAACTTAAAACGCAGGATATGCAGTAATTACTTAACTACCTTCACATAAATCACTTCAGTACTATTTAATCACAATGAAAAAGACAGTTTTGTAATTAAGAGCAACATAACAACTCCAAAGGCATGGCTACTTTAAGACCTGAATTGAAAAACAATATTGATCTGTGAGTATGACAAAAAAATCACTCAGTACCATCTTCCCAAACATATAGCACATATTCAATAAAAAGAAAACATTTCATTTTTCTGTAAAGTTTCAATTAAAGAAACAAAAAAGTTTGTTTTTAAATGATAATTCTGAATGATGTCTCCACAATTTCTTCTAGGATATGAATTCAGAACACTTTCAAGACCTGAAAATTGACAGAAATGTATCAGATGCTTTTAGAATGTACTAAAATACTGCTTGTATATTAACATATCTAAAATAATAAATTCTATTCGTGCTGTGGTGTTTTTCATACGCGTAGTTTTCAGAAATGTGCCATAATCCAGATACAATCTATAAATTAAATCTTCAAATTTCTTAAATACTGTTAGATGAGCCACTTCAGGGGTGCATGAAGACCTTTCTCTAGTGAGCAACATTGCTGACATTTACTTTTATTCTGAAGATTCTACATTTTTAGAAACAGCATCTAAGATACTGTTGAAACAGAGTAAAAATAGACTACTTTACATAGATTCTTTCATATTATAAAATTAACATTTGCTCTACATTTTTCTTGGTTCTTGTGCATGGTTAACCATAGCTTTTCATTCTTATGAAAGTTAGCAGCTGTATTTACATTCATGATCTTTTACACACAAAGAAACAGAAAAAGAATAAAAATTGCACTAGATCCTTTTATAAGCAGTTGTAAAGTTGCAAGTAAGGTAATTACAATTAAAGATGACGTGTACGACATCTACTTTGTGTGGTTTAGTACGCAAATAGCAATACCACCATAGATACATCTCAAAATAAAACATAGTGGAAAAATCTTATCTACCATGTTAATGTTAAAACATTTTTATTTTTGTGGTAGAACAATCCAATATTTAAAAAAAGAGGTCAGTAGAAGTAACAATAAGATCAGCACCATTAAAAATGTCTGAAAATAGTAAAGCAGCTCACTGCATGGCTTTGTTGACAACCGATGTTTCCAGCTACAAAGCTGGGACATGACATATCACCAGCGTCTGGGCTGTGGGAACTCCCCCTGGGGTTTGGCAGGGCAGGGTCTCTCAAGACAGGGTATATGACACCTGTAGTGGATTGACCCCGGTCAACAGCTAAGCATCCATCCAACTGCTCACTCACTCACCCCCACCTCCAGCAGGAGAAGGGGGAGAATAGAGCAAAAGCAAGAAAGCTCACAGATTAAGACAAAGGCAGTTCAATAATTGGTGGAAAGAGAGAAAAAACAAGTGCAAAAGAAAAACACACGCACACATAAAAAAAAAAACAATACAATCATACACCACACACACCACACCTGCCCAAGTAGACCGATGCTCAGTGTCCAAGCAACTTATTCTTTTAAAGACAAAATCTCTATTTTTCATTGCTGAGTTATATAGTATGGAGTATCTCTTCTGTCCAATTTGGGTCAGCTGTCCCAGCTGTGTCCCTTTCCAAACTCTTGCCCACCTCCATCCTACATGCTGAGGAGGCAATGTGAGAAACAGAGGAAGCCTTGATGGTATACAAGTACCGCTCATCGACAGCCAAAACATGGGTGTGTTATCAGCTCTAATTTAGCCACAGATACAGAACACAGCACCGTAGGGGATGCTATGGGGAAAGTCCCTTCCAACCAGGCCCAGGCAGAAGCCAGGCAGCTGGGGACACTGTAGAAGCCGCAGGTCACTGGGCTGGGGATGGGGCAGAGGCCAGGCCAAGATGGCAGAGGTCAGGCCTATGGGTGGAACTGGCCTGGTGGGGCCATCGCTGGGCATGGCAGGGCTTTGGGGAGCTGGAGACTGGCCCTGCTGCAGCCTCATTGTCTGACAGCCCTAGGTGTTGACATGGAGTCCTGGCTGTCATGGACAGTCAGGGCTGGAGGTGCCCTCAGGACCCTGATAATCAACTTCAAAGTGTGAAGTTGAACACACCTTAGATTCAGCTTTGAATTCTCAACTTGTGTGGTTGCTGGAAACTTCTAATTTCCTGGTTTGCCCCGATACAATAAATCAGTGGCATGATTAAATAACAAGGCCAATGGTCTACAGATTTTTTATTATTAATAGGCTCTGTCATTAATATTTTACACTCACTAGTGTATCTGATTACTGATGTGACATAACACAATGACTAAAGGGTCACCTTTGTGCATTTTTCTGAAAAGCCATTGTTTCTACAAAAATTTTGCACAGAAACAAAATAGGATGTAGTAGATACTGTCAAATAACATGGTAAAATACTATTAAACATTCATCCTCATTTGTCTGTTCTTTTGTAAAGTGCTGAACATGATAAATGAAGCAGTTTATGCCCAATTAGTATCATGTAGATGGATAGTTTTAATTATATTGATAATGTTTCTTCAAAAACAAGACTAAAAGCAATAACAAAAAATTATAAAGGAAAAGCATTTATGTGGTGTGTTATTTATTTGTTTAATATTTTTGGTTTGTTTTTGCATTTTAATTGGATTGCAGTAAAACTATGACAAAGTGACACGCTGGGTGGATGAGGGAAAGGCTGTGGATGTGGTCTACCTTGACTTCAGCAAGACTTTTGACACCGTCTCCCACAGCATTCTCCTCAAGAAACTGGCTGCCCTAGGCTTGGACTGGCGCACGCTTCGTTGGGTTAGAAACTGGCTGGATAGCCGGGCCCAAAGAGTCGTGATGAATGGAGCCAAGTCCAGTTGGAGGCCAGTCACTAGTGGCGTCCCCCAGGGCTCGGTGCTGGGACCGGTCCTCTTTAATATCTTCATCAATGATCTGGACGAGGGCATTGAGTGCACCCTCAGTAAGTTCGCAGATGACACCAAGTTAGGTGCGTGTGTCGATCTGCTTGAGGGTAGGAAGGCTCTGCAGGAGGATCTGGATAGGCTGCACCGATGGGCTGAGGTCAACTGCATGAAGTTCAACAAGGCCAAGTGCCGGGTCCTGCACCTGGGGCGCAATAACCCCAAGCAGAGCTATAGGCTGGGAGAGGAATGGTTGGAGAGCTGCCAGGCAGAGAAGGACCTGGGAGTGATGGTGGATAGTCGGCTGAATATGAGCCAGCAGTGTGCTCAGGTGGCCAAAAAGGCCAACGGCATCCTGGCTTGTATCAGGAACAGTGTGGCCAGCAGGGCTAGGGAGGTGATCGTCCCCCTGTACTCAGCTCTGGTGAGGCCGCACCTCGAGTACTGTGTTCAGTTTTGGGCCCCTCGCTACAAGAAGGACATTGAGGTGCTTGAGCGGGTGCAGAGAAGGGCGACGAAGCTGGTGAGGGGCCTGGAGAACAAGTCCTACGAGGAGCGGCTGAGGGAGCTGGGCTTGTTCAGCCTGGAGAAGAGGAGGCTCAGGGGCGACCTTATCGCTCTCTATAGGTACCTCAAGGGAGGCTGTAGCGAGGTGGGGGTTGGTCTGTTCTCCCACGTGCCTGGTGACAGGACAAGGGGGAATGGGCTTAAGTTGAGCCAGGGGAGTTTTAGGTTAGATGTTAGGAAGAACTTCTTCACTGAAAGGGTTGTGAGGCATTGGGACAGGCTGCCCAGGGAAGTGGTGGAGTCACCATCCCTGGAAGTCTTCAAAAGACGTTTAGATGTAGAGCTTAGGGATATGGTTTAGTGGGGACTGCTAGCATTAGGTCAGAGTTTGGACTCGATGATCTTGAGGTCTCTTCCAACCTAGAAATTCTGTGATTCTGTAATTGAATCAAAATTCAGTTTATTGACTTAACATATAGAGTAATCATTTTTTTGCAGGGGAAAAAAAACACAAAACCTTTTCCCAGATGTGCTAAATTACTATTACTTGGCCACTTAAAAATAATGTTTGAAGTTAATAGGAATCCCTGGTTTTAGAATTACAATCTAGAGAAAGATAAAATGTTGCCTGTTGGTTTGTCTTAAGGTTCATAAATATGGTTTGAAGTTTGTACTTCAGTAAGGTAAAGTAGACGGCATACATGTAAAGGATGAGATTTTTTTTGGATCAGCTGAAGAAATTGGGAGATTGACCACCTTCTGAGTAATAATGGTACAGAGCTGTTTAATTGAAATTGCATTCCAATTCCACATATTGTTCTTTTTGATTAGCTAAAAAAGCAAAGGCTTTCTGGAGAGAAAAGAAAGGATAAAAAAATACAATGTGATAAGTATGGGTACTTTTTTAAGAGTTTAGAATTCTACAACTCATTTCTGTTCCATTCTTGTAAATTAATTTTCTTACGGTGATTTTTTTTTTTTTTTTTTTTTCCCAGAAATATTAGGTAAGTCATCTGTTGTGAAATAGAATTCTCTTTACTAACTATATAATAAGAAACTATCAAAGCAAGATGCTGTCATTTGTTCAAACTGTACACTTAGCATTGGATTCTCTCTAACAGTTCAATCCCTTGTTTGTACGCAACATCCACATCTACTATCAGTATGGACGGTGCATTTCATGACACGTCTTGTCTTTAAGAAGAAGGAGTTACTAGCAACTCATTACATCTCCAAAAACGTCTTTGAATTTGTAAGATAAAAAAATTTGGCTGTAAGTAACCAGTGAAAAATATGAACTTAAAAACTTTAAAAAGTAAAAACAGTATATTCCCTATAAGGAATTCTTTTAGCTAACCAGATCTGGTATGATTTTCAGAGGACATTGAAAGATGTTAAATATCTAAAGCTTAGTGAAATTCAGTGGCACTTATGGCTCTAACTGCTTTTGAAATCTCAGCTGACAACTTCTCTTAGTAAGGAAAAATAAACCCAGACATAACAAACAGGTTTCCATATACAATGGAACTGTAAAAAAAATATATATATATATTTTTTTTTTTACCGGTGGAGTACTGAAAATGTAGAAGGATGAACCCTTCAATGCCAGAAACTTGAATTTGTAGAGCTGAGATGAATCAGTTCCTTCAAGTCTCTCATGTACCCATCCCATATGTATGACCTGCAAAAGAAAATAATTTAAAATGAAAGCTCTATTTTTCAGTGGGTCAAAAATATATCTGAATAGATTAAGTCTTTCCACAAGGAAGAGTGGTCATCTTAGATTAGGATGCATCATCTTCTTTATGTTTGCTTTCCCACAACTACCTTACTGTTGAAGCCTTTAATCATGCTGGTGTGTAAAAGTCCTTCGAAGTACCTTTACAATACAGGCTGCCTGAATTTTGCTCCGATCCCAGTCAGCAAAAGTTTTGCATAGATTTGCATACACTGTGTGTCTATCTCAGTCGCAGAGAATAGGTGGAATTTAATATGTAAAAATTAAGTAATTATTATAAAAGCAGATGTACCAAGACAGTGAATCTAGCAAAGTTAGAAGGTTCCATTAGTAATCACCATTTGAGAAATCATTGCTTGCGTCACAGCAGACTCTCACTTGAGCCAGCAGAAAACCTAAATATTATATTACATAAATATTATAGCCAGCAGTTTATATGCAACATGATCCTACCCTTCCTATTGCACAGTCAAAACCTGGAAATACTAAACAAACCTTCAGTTGCTTACACCTCTAAAGAAATACATCTGAGTAAGTCACTAGATTTACCTGAAATCAAATAGCTTTCTGTATGCTCACGTTTGCCATTGTTAAGAAATTGTCTTTGTCATGCTAATTGTCTTACAGAATTTATATACTTTTTTTAGGTATATTTTATCTCATGACCATGATTTATGTTCTGGTAGAATTAAATGCCAACATCATTTGTTACAGAACTCTGCTCCAACAGTATTACAATACTTTAAAAATATATTTCAGATAAATTAATTTTAAGATAATATAAAATTAAGCATTAACATGCTTCCTTTCTGAGGTATCTGCAAATTTGTAAAGGAATAATCCCATAGTGTGGTAGTAGGATATCACAAAAGTAGTTGCCCATCAAAAATAACCTAAATGTATTAAAAATGTTTTCATATTTTAAAGTTTTTAAAAAGAGCATATTGCCCTTGAAACAAGAATTGGACTCTAGAATGCTCCACCAATCTGAATATAAAGCTATTGCGTTCTCATTTTCATTTAAGGCTACACTTATGAAAAATACTGAATTACATAGGGATTGAAATGTCATAACACTTGCGAATATTTTGAGCCCACTTCTGCTGGAAGTCAGTAAACACACAGACTGAAGAAAGCATTCGTTACATTGTATGAAAACTTTAGCATTTGTGCTATGGATAGATTTTGGGAAAAACAAACAAAAACCACACACACACACAAAAATAGAAAAACTAAAAAAAAAAAACAACAAATACTTTTCTACTGAAACCTTGGTATGTTTATGTGTCGTTGCTACTACTACAGAGCACAAAGGTGGAAAAAATGGATAAGGATAAGCTAATAGTACGTTCATACTCTTGTATCATGAGGATTTCACACATTGTTCTCTAGTTTTTTATTATATGAAGCTTATGTCTCTTACTAATCTATTTGTTTAGAAATAATTATATAGATTAATATGTTGAGCCAGACACTGCTTCTGCTATACGCTTCTACTGAGGTCCAGTATTATCATTCTAAAGAGTAAACAGCACAATAAATACAGTAGCCTTTTCAATTCTCACTTTGCTGTTTTATAAATCCAATATGTCTCACCAAAACTTTGCATCTATACTAGTCAACAACAGTTTAGAAGCAAAATGTTCAGACGCATCATAATTCTAACAAAATATACCATAGTATTGCTGATAATCTACGACAAATTGTATCATATATTGCTTTTATCAGCATGGTAGTATAATACCAAATAACTCAGAAAACAACCATATCCAAAACACAGGACCTAAACATTATTCTCCTTTACATTCATGAAGTCGTGTTTGCTGACGTGCAAATGTACACAATTAACTAACTTGTAACAGTATTACTTTTTTTCTAAAAAAATAAATTACTGATTAAATTGATAAGCAAAGGATTTATCTCACTATTATGTTTTTCATTACCATCATTGACATCACCACCGTCACCACCATCACCACTTACTCTTAAAGGAGCATTCACCAAAGAATTTTGGAATTGCTCACAATGTCAGATGGCAAAACTGTCACAGATAGTCTTCAGCTTGTCCAGGCCATTCATCAAACATCATATATTAAAACAAACATGACACATCCCAAGAAACATAACTATATATCTTGTTGCAAATCAAAGATATTTACTTAGTACATTAAAACAAGTTCTTATCTGAAACTCAGGGCAGGATGATATCAGAGGACTGCAATTCCATACAAGTGTGTTTTCACTTCCAAATAAACTTGATTTTATTTTGCTGACAGTAGTTGACAAAAAACACAGGTTGGCCAGTAAGCATTGGTTTTAAGTACCAACAGTAGCGCAGAAGACAACAATAACCTTCTTTTGGTGAACATTTTCCATTTAGAGAAAGGGTATTGAATTTCTCTAACTTGAAATAAAATGAGATTTCTTTGCAATGAAAATGTGCCTTATGCCAACCTCTTCCATCTGTAAAATGGTCTTTACTTGTTTTATAGAATGTGTGCGAGACTGTCGCTGTTGTATTCTTACCTATGACTGCAAGATGCAGTAGGAGTAGCAAATATTACAGCCCTGATTTAGTGTAGCACTTATCTTTTAGATTATTCTCTTGAGAATGTACTGAGCTACAATCACAGACCATATTTTCTGATTAGCTGCAGAGATACTTTTTGGCATGTGTTCAAAGTTTTTTTGCTGCGATGGAACTGATTATTTATTTTTATTGTAGTCATACCATACTGTGACCAGCCTACCTGTGGTAGACCAGAATCAGCTTTAAATTTGATTCTCCACACTGCAAACAGATTTTTATAACTATTAGCATCTATAAACTCAATAGTAAGCTGGTAACCTGTTCTACAGAATCTTTCAGAATCTTTTTCAACCTTAGACCAAAGAAAAAGAATGATTAAAAACCACATTCATTGGATTAGCTTTTGGGGGAATGTGAACCCCATTTTGAGAGAATGGTACTTCTTGAGGGAATGGTACATTCAGTGGTTCATTGAATTATTGCAACATTGTAACATCTCTCATTTATTTTCTTATTCATTTAATTTTTTATGGAAAAAAAATACATGGATATGGAATAACTTCACCTATTCGTTGTACTTTATCAAAGTCAACACAAAAAACAAACATCAGTACTTAAGTCACTTTTCAAATACATTGCTCTGAATATTAGTCTGCTTGACTGAAACAACCAACAAAAACTCCAGTTCCAGGAATCAAGAACTCTAATCAAAAAAAAGCCTGAATAACGTATCATTACAGCAAAGAGAGTCTTAGAACTATTAAAAACATGAGAAGACCCTTTTTGTTTCAAAATTTGATTATAATTACCAAGAAATATCAGACATTGATCAACAGTTCTTCAGTTTACATTTTCTTTAAAACCTTTACTTAACTGCACCTCATCAAAATAGTTTGTGGAAGTAAAAAACAATTATATGCCTCGCAGCAAAAATAAGGATGAAATGGCCTGATGATTTTTGTCTTACAAAAGAAAATAAAAAATTATGCACAAAAACTAGACGGTATGTTATAATTCAGTGTAATTTGAAAACAAAACCAAAACTAATACAAATGAAAAACAACACCAGAAAAAAAAAAAAAACAACACACTCTGCAGTCTTTTAAATCACAAGATTATAGTTTATATATTACCACCATAAAATACTTACCTAAGTGTTAAAGGTGTTAGTAGACAAAATGTCTACTATTCATGATCTTCCTAAAAAACACTGAAAAAATGAATGTCTATATCAACTTTGTCCATTTTTTTTAACACAGATGTGAAAAAATTCAACAAATAGAATCAATTTGTAGATCAATTCTGAAGTCAGAGAAGAGTATCCCTGAAGAATATTAACTGAAGTCTCAGTACATATATATATTTAGGAAGAGAATTATAGTACAACTAGAAGGCATAAAAGCTTTTTTTTGTTTGTTTGTTTGCTTGCTTGTTTTAGAGTTTTTGTGTATTTAGGAGAAAACCAGGGCTTGAGTTGATTTATATGCAGACCGCTGCACCAGATATGGAAGATTGAATGAGATACTCTCTAGGGGAAGAAAGTCAGTCAAGCTAGGTAGCAGAAGAATGATTACTATTGAAAGATTTGTAGTGAGCTCAGTGGATTTAGAACTGTATTACTGTTATTTGGGATAAGAGGAAGGCAAACTAGAAATTAAGCACTAATGACTATGAAAAAGAAGAAAAGCAAACGTAAACCAAAAAGATAAAGGAAAAGATGCTCAAAAAGGAGAAATAAACTAATTTGTTAAGACAGGAAGAAAATATAAAATTAAAAGAGAAAGGACACTATACAGGTGTAGAAAGTGAGAAACATAAATACAAGAATATTTGGAAGCAAAAAAAAAAACATAAAGAAAAAAGAGTTCCAAATGTATACTTCAAAAACATAAAACACTGAAGAAGTAAAGAAGGAAAATATAATTTCCTTCTTCAGAAGGTTTGCTTAAATTTTGCATATATGCATACATATATTATGTATAAGTGCATCTTTTTTATGGATGCAAAAAAAATCTAATATATTTTTTACTTTCACTCCCCATGTCTTTCTTACTGACAGGTTTATTTCATGGTTATTTTGACCATATGAGTGGACAAAGAATAATTATTCACTTCAAAAAAAGTTTGTATGGAACAAAAGCAACCAAATGCTGGTACCCAGTATCAAGCTATTTGTGTTTCTTTGGTATGTAAGTGAGATTATAATTGAGTCTCAGTACGTGGGTGGGATAAAAATTGTTCTGTTACTTGGATTGAAACCTGCCATTTTATTTCTTACTGAGTAATAAGGCATAACACTACAAACTGTCCCATTCTCAGCACTGCTTTCACCACTCTATTCCCATACTGCATAACCAATTTGAAACTACCATTTGAAACTGCATGGAAAATTACCCATACATCATCAATGTATTATTAAGTTTCTAGTGTGTTCTAACATACTTTGCAAAAGTTCCTGTATGAACAAAATGAGCAATGGCACTCATTATGAGGAGATAAAACAAGTCAGTAACAAAATGTAATCCAATCATTGCAGATAAATGAAAGTTCTTATTTGCACTTATTGTTTTCCTACAGCAATAAAGCATCTTGATGCTGCAATGACTAGAAATTTAACATGTGTTACATTTAATAAAGCAATTGGTACGTTTTGTGTATAGTACTTTTAGTTAAATGGTTAAGAAAAGTAAATGAAGCATAACACTCAAGAGGGAAATGAAGAAAATCAAGTAGATCTCTGATGTATGAAAAGTCAGAACAGATGGGTACACTCATGTAATCAAAGTGGGATATGAATCTACAACAGATGCCAGCTTGGTCTGCAAGTCAAGAACAAGTGTACCATGAAGCATCGTGGAACAATACAAAATTAAGAAAGCAAAGAGAAGTACATCTTGAGGTAACATAAGTAGATGCTTTTGGTCTTTCAAAAAACAAGTGGGTAGACTTGTTTTAAAATTTTACATATTGGGAAGAAAAAAAATCTTACAGGTTTTCTCTATCACCTTTTGTATTTGTGTGCCTTTCACATATACAATGATCCCCCCCCCCCTCCAAAAAAGGAATGCTAGAAGTTTTGATTAATGGTTACAGAATGTTTGCTATTCAAAACATAATGTTATAGAGATGAAACCACAGAGGAACTTAGAAATGATGACACTCAGTGTTTTACATGCTTCATCTTCAAAGCAGACTTTCTAAGCTCCAGCTAGGCACAGCTTGAACACCACAAATAGCAACATGTCTGTACTAAGCGAAAGGAAACTATGAAGACTGATATGTATGTGAATTCATGAAGCTTCCCAGGAGTTAGCTGCTGATGCAAAATATGAATTCGGAGTACTTTGGTTAGTGAAAATTGTTTTGCCTCTTCGCTTGGTTTAACAAGCAGCCGACATTGTTCTCTTTGATGATATGATGATATCTAAGAGTCTTTCTGGAAAGAAGTTCCACACAGAGTCATATGCTGATAGAGGCCTCTGGAGGTCATCTAGTCCAACACCATGCATAAAGCCAATGTAAGTTAGTTTGCTCAACGATCTGTCCAAATGACTTTTAAGTATCAACATAAAAAACATATAACAGATGACATAACACAGTTAACATAATAGCAGGTGGGGTTTTTTTGTTTGTTTGTTTGTTTTGAATATCAAAGATGAAGATTCCATAGTCTCTCTGAGCAACCTGACCTGGTGTTTGATAAGATTAACAAGTTTCAGTACTTGAACACATTTGCATCTTCTCTTCCTGGGAGACCATATTTGTGTCTAAGTTAGTGAGCTGGATAGGAAGATGGTCAAGTTCCCTCACTGAATCTGGAGATCATGAAAAATGGCTATCACCAAACAAGACTCATATTCTGTAAATGTTTTAAATCTAGTTTTAAATCCTTTTGCTTTTGTTTTGAAACAGTTCAATGTTTCTCATATCAAAGCCAAGTAGTTTTGCCTTGACTTCTTAGCCTCCTCATTTGTGTTTTTTCTCCTATTTTTTCATGCTAGTTCTTCCAGTTACTGTGTTTCTCTGTCATTTTCATGGAAATCATTCCACAGCTTATGTCGTGCAAGAATGTAGAATTAATGAGAATTAATTGCACCTGAATCTGAATTTAATTTTGCCTAATTAGATTTAATTCTTTATCCATGCTGTACATTTGTTCATTTTCTCTCTCCAAAAGCAATATTCATATCACAACAGTTCGTCTGTTGTGATATGTCTTATTTAACTATTGTGATTCTTATTCTCCTACACTAGCAGATGCACAGTTCTGTTATGATTCTCATATTATACTAAATCGGTAGAACTATTTGTTCAGCAGAAACTGTCCAAACTAACTAAAAATTGAAAGCTCAGGTCCTTCATATTTGCTTTGTTGTTTTACATGCCTACTCTATATTTTAGTGATACTACAACAACATTAAAGTATACCTAGAAAGCTATTCTCTTCCTCACCAAATACTCAATTTGTTTCTTCTGCCATTTTGGAAAAAATAAAAAAATAAAAATCTTTCAAACTACATCTGTTGCAAAGGAGTCCTCAGAGAAGAAAATTCAGTCTGAAAATGAGTTTCAGCTTCCTTCTTCCTGTGATCCCCCAAACAATCACATAACAGTTCTGCTTAAAATTGTGTTAAAATAATTTTAGTTGAAGAATCATCCTGAAGGAGAAGGACTGGTCTCATAGTGTTAATCCAGCGAAATAGCATTTCTATAATACTGAGTGGAAAAGAAACGTGTTTTAAAAGCTGTTAAGAGCATACTCTAAATTATTTCTAACAATCCGCAAGGCAGAAATATAGAGTGAAAAGGAGAATAAAGAACAATTGTTATATTTGGTTTTTAGATGTATTCTAACATCTAAAGAAGACAGCTTAAGCAGAGAACATGATTTTTCACTGAAGACAGAATTACATTGTTCCATGTACTGCCAGATACACTGTAAATCCAGCTGAATGCTAGAAGATGCAGTCAACATATTAGGGTAAGGGACACTACTTAAATACACTCCTCTGTATATGTTAACTTAAAAGGGAGTAAGTTTCTTTCATCTGACCTATTCTAGAGTTTCTAGAATCCAATGTTTACAAGTCTTACAACTTTGAAGAGAAATCTAAGATAAACTATTTAATTAACATACAAATATGGAACATATATGAAGCGTGGACACTGAGAAACGTGTTTTAGAGAACAATATGTTCAGAAACACAACCATGGTGTTCAAAATTGGTATTCAATATTAAGGACTGTTTTTTTCCAGAAAGTTTGGCAAATCTCTTGATTTTTTTTTTTTTATCTGCATCCTCCTCCTCTCTAAAATCAGTATAGTAGTAATAATTATTTACCTCACAGAGGCACTACATATTAGCTAATAGACTATAGGTTGAAAAGTTCAAGTGCTTTGAAGTGGTGCTTAGAACAAGTTGTGTTTTCAGTGAAAGAGCAGAGGTCCAAGAAAAATCTCTGAAGCAGATCAAGAGAATTTCATTAGGAATTGTGTAACTGACCTCCCATACAAATAAATTTAAAACAATTACCAGGGAAATAACCTTTACATTGTTACTTTATGCTTGAAGAAATTTAGTCCTGTTCCTTTTCTACTGGTGTAAAGCTGTTGTTTGCAAGAATTGAATTTCTCCATATTAACAAATAGGAGAAAAAAAAATGGCATATAATGTAATCTTAATTTTATTTTATTTATTTTTTTAATAAAGAAGGAAATTTGATCTTACAGGACAGCTTCTTTTCATCTGCAGCATGAAGCCAAGAGAAGGTGTTCATGGTACACCCAGGGCAGCAGTTCTGCTATAAGGAACAAACCCTCCATATCTGAAAAGTCCCTTATTTCAGAATTCGGATTCATACAATCATCAAAAACAGAGAGGAAAAGAGTCTTCTGAGAAATTTAGTAAATTATGTCTCTGCAATGCAGGCCTAATGATACCTATTTTGTTTCTAACAGATACTTCCTTATTGGTCTAAGGATCTCAAGTAAAAGTGCCCTCAAAATTTCTCCCATAATCTCCCATAAGTTTATTAGCTTAACAAGTAATGAGGAAATCTATTCCTCATGTCTAACATGAATCACCATTACCGTGTAAGAGTTTTTACCCTGGCCTGACATTAAACTGATGAAGTAATGTGAGAAACTGCTGGACATTGTGTACAGTGCAAAGCAAGAAGTGGTTGGCCAGCTCAAACCCAAGGGTAAACTAATTAAATAATGGTGTAAACTAGCAGGTGAAATATATGGACAGGAAATACAGGAACTCAATTTGAGAGAAGAATGTCAAAAGATAGAGACAATAAGGGGGCTGGTTTACTGGTTGTTGCTAGTATCACAGCCAAAAGCTGAAATACTCAAATAAGCATGTAAAAATCATAAAAAAGGAGAAGCAGAAATATTATAATTTGGCTGGGTTACTTTTCTTGGGAGGGGGGGTAATAGGCAAACAAAAAGAAAAAATTTAAAAAAGAGGCAGATAATCTACGTGGTTGGGGCTTCTGCAGGGTCTGACTGACAAGCCCTGTACTTGATTACAACAGGCTGATGTAAAAATAAACCATAATAATAAATCTGTTGACTTGTTGACCATATATCTGACTGGCTTCTGCAGTTGGGAATCACTGAAGTGTCCCCTCCACCCTACCTGCAAATGCAATGCAATGGAAGATGGACCAAAGCTCACTAACAGAATTTTTTTCTCCATATACTTTTCAAGTATTTTCCAGTAAACACCTTTTCAGTTGTTCCTGTGGCCTCTGACATACATTTGCTGATTATACTTGCTTACATGCTGTACTCTAATTGACTTCCGCCCTGTTTTTCAGACTCATTTTTCAATATGTCAAGATCATTCTTATGTCTAGTGCTATTCTTTAAAGCCTCATGTCTGCAAAATTAATAGGCTTACTTTTGTTAATACACCATAAAGAAAATATTCAAGAGAACTGGATCCAGGACAGGTCTTTTCAGGACTTCTAGTCAATACATCATTCAGTTTTGAAAGTGAACCATTTATACCTATTATTGGATTATCTAACAAAGTTTGTATAACCAAATCTTGATAACACTTATTTAAAATATTGTTGTGTCAAGAAATGTCATAAGCCTTACTGAAATCAAGATATGTTGCAGCAAACACCTGTCACCCATGTCACCCATCCACACGAGGAAATTAGATTGGTTGTCACTATTTATTCTTGACAAATCCTTCAGGGCAGTCACTCATCTGTTCTCTCAGATGCATACAAATATTTTGCTTATTTATTTCAAATTTCTTTCTAGTGATTGATGTTAAATTGACTAGTCTATAATTCTATTGCTTTTCTTTCTTTTCCATTAACACCATGATGCTTGACCCTTGCTAGTCTGGTATGTCATCCTACAAACATACTTTTTTCAAGTATGTTAACCACAAAAGGAGGTCAAAGGAAAACATTGGACTCAGACTGGGTGAAAACATTGAACTCAGACTGGATGGTCACCTTACAAGTAAGGAAGGGGAAATGGCGGAGGCATTTAATGCCTTTTTTTTTTTTTTCCCCTCTATATTTAACAGTAATGACAGATCTTGGGCTGCCCAGACCTCAGAGTTGGAGGACCATGACTAGGGGAGCAATAACTTTCCATCTGTGGTCACTGAAATTGTAAGGGATCATTTGTATCAGTGTAACATTCACATCCATGGTGTCTGGCAGGATTCACCTCAGAGTGCTGATGGAATTGGTGATAGTTATAGCTGGACCCCTCTCAAGCACTTACCAAAGGTTGTAAAGTCCAGTGAGGTCCCTGCTGACTAGAAGCTAGCCAGTGTTATACCCATCTACAAAAAGGGCATGAGAAAAGATCCAGGACACTGCTGACCTGTTAGTTTAACCTCAGTCCCTTGAAAAGTTATGGAGAAGATTGTCCTGGGGGCTATTGAAAGACATTTAAATAACAAAGCAATTATCAAGCATAGTCAATGTGGGTTCATTAAGGGGAAGTCCTACTTTAGTAAATTCAATCTTCTATAAGGTCAGTATATCTGCTTGGGGGATGAAGGGAAGGTAGCAGATGTAATCTTTCTAGATTTCAGTAAGGCCTTTGATACCATGCCTCACGGAATCCTTCTGGAAAAATTATCCTGCTGCGAGATAAACAGGTTCGTGCTACAGAAGGTGATGAACTGGCTCTACAGTAGGGCCCAAGGTACAGTAGTGAATGGGGCTACATCTGGCTAGCAGTAGGTCACTAGCAGTGCTCCCCAGGACTCAATTCTAGGGCTGGTCCTGTTCAACATTTTTATGACTAAGCTGGATGCAGGATTGGAATGCGTCCTCAGCAAGGCTGCAGATGACATCGGACTGGGAAGTGCTCTTGACTCTGGCAGGACGAGGAGACTTGGAGAGGGATCTGGACTGAAGCATTCAGAGATCTAAAACAGCATGAAGTTCAACAAAGCAAAATGCCAGGTTCTGCACCTGGGATGGAGTAATGCTGGACACAGGCACAGACTGGGAGACAAGTGGCTGGAGAGCAGCTCAGCAGAAAGGGATCTGGGGGTTCTGGCTGACAGCAAGCTGAACATGAGCCAGCAGTGGGCCCTGGCAACCAAGGGAGTAAACTACATTTTGGTGTGCATTAAACACAGCATAAAAAGCCAGTCTAAAGAGGTGATTCTTCTACTGTATTTATTGTTGGTGTGGCTTCACCTTGAGTATTGTGTGCAGTTCTGGTCTCTACAATATAAAAAAGATGCTAACGTCCTTGAAAGCATCCAGAGGAGGGCAACAAAGCTGGTAAATGGCTGGAAGGCATGTCCTGCGAGGAGAAGCTGAGGACACTTTGGTTGACCAGTCTGGAGAAAAGAAGTCTGAGAGGTGACCTCACTGCTCTCTGAGGAGGGGAAGTGAAGTGGAGAGGGAAGCACCCATCTCTTCTTCCTGGTAACCAATGACAGAACATGCTGGAACGGCACAAAGCTGTGCCAGCAGAGGTTCAGACTGGACGTTAGGAAAAATTTCCTTACTGTAAAGGGTGGTCCAACATTGGACCAGGCTTCCTAGCAATGTGGTTGATGTCCCAGGCCTGCAGTGTTCAATAGGCTTTGGAACAATGCCCTCGCTATATGCTTTAACTTTTGATTAGCTCTGAAGAGGTCAGGACTAGATGATCTTTGAAGGTCCCTTCCAACTGAACTATTCTATTCTAAATTTCTTGAAATTTCTTGATTGTAGCTCTGAGATTACTTTGACCAGTCTTTCAAATACCACCAGCCAAAAATACCACCAAAACTTTCTTCCATATTATAATCTGAGATTTTACCATTTTTGCTATTACTAATTGCAAGAAAAACCTGTTGCAGTTGACCTTTTTTACTGAAGGCTGACTTCTGATATGCTGAGTAGAAGACAAACAATTTTCTTTGTCTTCTTCCAATTAATGCACTTAGAGGGTAATTTTTGTTACCTATTTATTCCTTGCTGGTGCATCTTAATCTGTCCTAGCCTTCCAGGTAGTCATATGCTATGCTTTTATAATCATTATTTCCAGATTTCATCTTCTGTATGATTTCCTCCAGAGGTCAATGAAGAACTCATGATTTAGGCATCTGACTCTTTCTTTATGGAAGAGATATGTCAGAAACAACAAAATAAAATGATTCAAACCCCAGTTAATTCAATTACTGAAGTCTTTGCAAGCCTTGACTATGGCTGTGAAGGCCAATGAATAATTCTGGTGAAGTATCTCTGCAGTGAAAACAGATTCACAATCATTTTATGGGTTAGCAGAGATACAGATGTGAAATTTTGGTATAATTTAGTGGGAGTTTCACAACTACAGGGCTGCAGATGCAGAACGCATTGTCTCTGAGACACCACCACACACAAACCTGCTAAAAAACACAAGTGTTTGAACAAGACTCCAAACTTAAGGGACCTCACAATGCTCTAAATTACTGATTTTTATAAATACTGAAATCCTCACAATCACTACAGAAGAAAAATTAAATATACAGATGCATACGTAGATAGGGAGTTCACCTTTTCTTTCAACTACAAAAGAATCAAAACAAAGAAAGGAGACATCACAGGAAGCAGCAAAAACCTGTTTTATAGCATAAGAATAAAATATATAGTTTTAATTAATATTTAATCAATACTTTCCTATCTCTACCAAGAATAAATCATATTATTTTAGTGCAGGACAGGACAGGAAATGTTTTTTATTATTCTCAAAAGAATTAGAAACAGTAAATGAAATATAAAAACACCTTGAAAGTGGTGTTTCTGTACAGATAATCACCTAATTTACCGTTTTATAAAAAATATACAGAAATCCAACAGTGTGTGTCTTTTTAAAAATTGAGTCCCCAATCTATGCCTGCTAATAACACTGAATCAAGTGCTTTCAAGTCTGTAGAGCATTGTAATAAATTATATCAGGCAGAATCAAAACGTAGTATTTGGAGAGTGGTGACTCAACAGCCTTTGTACTCAATAAAATAATGTACAAACTGGCTCAATACCCCTCTATCCTTGTGGAGCACCAAAATTCTCTAAAAGTATCCAATGCCTAGATGTTATCTGAGATCTACACAGGTTATATATACAGAGAGCCACAGCTTTATCAGTGGTATTTACTGAACACCTTTTAATTTCTTGTAATTTCTGTATATTTGTTAAATCCTTTTAGTCCCTAACTAACTAGTAAAGCATGGCTTAGGATAACTAACACAAGAGGATAATACATTTTTTTGCTGCTGTCAACCCTGCCTTAAATTTTCAGTTCCTGAAATTAAGTTTCTAATTGTATCTTCTTTTGCTTCCATATTCTGCATGGAAAAAGCAGGATAAGTGCTTCCTAACTTTAGGCACCTACCTTAGATGATAAGCTAAGAAGCTACTCTTACGACTCCAGTAGAGCAAAGACAGAGAAAAGGCTCCTACAAAGAATAATTTAAAGCACCAAGTGCTATATTTCAACTCTCAGAAAAAGAATAATTTTCTGCACTAATTATGTGGATAGTTTATGGACATTAACCTGTTAATTTAGGTGTCATGGTTTTGGCTGGGACAGAGTTACTTCTCTTTGTAGAGGCTTGTATGATGCTATGTTTTGGATTCTTTTATGAAAAATAATGGCAATAATACACTGATGTCTTAGTCATTGCTGAGCAGTGCTTACACAGAGCCAAGGACTTTTCTCCTCCTTGTGCTGCCCTGCCAGAGAAGAGGCTGGGGGTGCACCAGGAGCTGGGAGGGGACAAAGCCAGGCTGGCCAAAAGGGTGTTCCACACCATGTCGTGTCATGCTCAGCAGTAACAGCTGGGGGACAGAAGGAGGAAGGGGGGTACGTTGGGAGTGATGGTGTTTGTCTTCCCAAGAAACCATGTGGCATGATGAGTCCTGTTTCCCTGGGGAATGAGAAACTGCCAATGGGAAGCCGTGAATGAATTCCTTAGTTTGCTTTGATTGCACACATCACTAGTACAGTGTCTTTATCTCAACCCACGAGCTCTTGCACCTTTCCAATTCTCTTCTCCATTCCACCTGGGGAAAGTGAGCAAGTGGCTGGGTGGTGCTGAGCTGCCTGCTGGGGCTAAACCAGAACATTAGGAAATCAACCTAGATAGTTAGGGTTGGATTGCATGATTGCCCTCAGTATTTAAAAAAAAAAAAAAAAAAAAAAAAAAAGAAAAAAAAAAAAGGAGAATGTCTTTTTAAAACTGTAAAATTACACATTACGTATACCAAAATTGATATAAGTAAACTTTAAATAGTTTCTAAGTAACTTGTAGTAGACAGTTTACCCAACAACAGACATTCAGATTTAATACCTTTTCCCCTAGCTTTCATAATCACCAGTTTTTCTTATGGGTTTTATTAATAATTAAAAACCACGGCAGAGAGATCAATTAAATGATTCCTTCTTATACAGAAGAGGTATTTGTTTTGGACTGGGAGTAACTTCTGATCATCTGCCATATACAGAATTGTTTTTGTGTTTTTTTTTTTCAAGTTCATTTTTATTTCAAAATACTGACCTAAATATAAGAAAATAATTTAACACAGGAGAAAATGTTAACGGTTAAATATTTTAATAACTTCTTGAAAAGTCTATAAATTTCCAAGTACCTTTTCCAAATACGATGACAAAACAGTGACATACAGAAAGTGTACAAGCTGTCAAACTAGTAACAGATATTTCTTTCTTTCTGATATGAAGCATTTTAACTCATCTTTTGATGTCTGTAATAAAACTTCATAAATAAATTTCTACAGGAGAAAATGTTAAATATTAAAGACAGCTTGCCTAATTTTCGCTTCTTTAATCAACAAAGCCAACATTTTTGGAAACAGCAAGGATTGGACACTTTCTTCCTGAGTAATGGTACAATGCCAAATTGATGCTATGAAAGCACATATAAAGTGAAGTTTTCTAATAACATATTCAAAGTGCTTCCCAGAATTACAGGATTAGCCTGGAAAATGCTACAATTATGTTTTACAAAGTAAAAGAAAAAAAACCTCTTTACAATGCTATAAAAAGTAAGAAGGCTTCCCAGTATGGTAAATTCACCTTGGGTCTTTGGGACATTTGGCTAGCTGGAGCAGAAGCAATATCTCACCAGGCTGAGCTCCGTAAATCCCAGAAAAATGCTCATGGCAAACGTAATCTGAACAGCTTGACATATCCAAACCAGATTGGTTTCTTAATGCACTGCTTGGCTATCTGTGCATGATATGCAATATAAATACAGAGTTAACTTGTCAGACTCACTGCAATGATACTGCATGCAAACACACTGTGCTTTCCACAATATGGTTGTAATTTATGTTGACCCCTCTTTCATGTATATACATTATGTACTAAAAAGGACAGTTCAGAACTTAAAAACACAGAAAACATTGTTTTATAATTTGCAAACGGGCTAAATGTGTGCATGTAAGCTCTTAAATTTTGCAGCTAAACAATAATTAGAAAAATCAGGTAAAATAATGAAAGTCTTACCTGGTCTGAGGGAGAACAGCATTTATTTGCCATTTTCATCTATGAAACAGAGATGGAATAATACTCAGAGTTATTAATACGCTGATATGAGGAGTTTCTCAATTAGTACTGAGGTAGTTACTGAAGACTGTATTAACACTTTCAAATTATAAGAAAATATATAGTTCCATCCACAAATACTGGATTTATACTATTATAGTAAGTTTACAAAACAAAAAAGACTGGAAACCTTTTATGTAAGTTTTCATGAAATCCTTCACAAAAATTTGCATTTATGAATTTAACTTTTCCACTCTGGGTAAAAATATTATACTGTCCTGTAGACACCTCACCTAAGAAAACAAATACCATAGTGTATATGACATGTTTAAAAATAAAAGGAATATTGCTTAGAATATCCTTTAGTTTATTGTCAGTATAAAGTTACATATCTTTCTTCTCACTGTTCAAATAAGAGTCCTGCTGATTTTAGATTTTCTTTGGCAGCCATAGTTTCCACAGATGAGTGGTGGACAAATCCTGACAAATATTCCCTTCTTTAAAGTGAAGTATTAGTAAGTGCAGTAATGAAATGGAATAAGACTAAGTGACTGTATATATAGTCTCCTTTACATGCAGGGTTATAAACTGCAAAGAGTCAGGCAGCTGATAAACACTTCCAAAGGATCTTGTCATTACACAACCTATTTTGTAACAAATGAAAGGTTTGTGATAAATACCAAAAGCTACAATTATGAACAGGAGAAGTTACAATTTCAACAGAAAAAGAGCAGAAGAAATCCAGGGCTCGCTCTTGTATCCTGGCAAGAGCAGATTTTTAAGATCAAATCTGCAGAAAAGCAGAGCATGTCTGTAGTCATGTAGCTTAGTAAATACAGTGACACCATTACCTGTTATGGTGAGTCAGTTCTGGACAACAGCTGAGGGCCCACACAGCTGCCCTCTTTCTTCCCCTTTCCAGCAGGAACAGGGAGAGAATAGGAACAGGAAAAGCAAGAAGACTTGTGGGTCAAGATAAAGCATATTTAATAAGTGAAGAAAAAAAAAAAAAAAAAGTGATGTAAAGGCAATCCCTCACCACCTCCTACAAAAAGACCAATGCCCAGCCAGTCTGCCAGCAACAGGCACCAGGGAAGACAAATGCTCCCCCAGCTTTACTGCTGAACACAATGATGATGATAGGGAATACCTTTTTGGCCAATTCGAGTCTGGTATCTCAGCTGTTTCCCTTCCAAATTTCTTACCCATCCCTCACTGAGGGGCAGAGGGGGTTAGAATAAGAAAAAGAGAAATTCTTGATGCCCTACAAGCACTGCTCAGCAACAGAAAAAAACACTTTTAAGGTATCAATGCTGTTTTAGCCACAAATGCAAAGCACCACAACAGCTGCTATGAAGAATGTTAATTCCATCCCAGCCAGACCAAGCACACCTGTGAACGGCCAACAGGCTTTGTGTAATGCGAATGACAGAGGCCTCAATATGTGTAAGGATTTGTCTTGACTTGTCTTGGGCTGTCTGAAGCTATTTTACACCTTGTTTAGCGATAAAATAACAATATAATGAGCTATATAATAGACTATTGTCTATTTTGTTTTAGCAAAGTACAATTGTAGGATGTAATGATATATATGTGTATATATACACTTGTAATTAATAGATGGCAATAACAAGTTGTTATTCTGTATAGAGTTACCCATGACTGCAAACAAAACAGCCTTAAAACACAATGTGACGTAGAGGAGTTTAAGATGACAGCAGGAGCCTTCACTTTACGGACACAGGCAGATACAAAGGCCCAGGCCTATATGAAGTCATCAGTCAGCCCTAACCCATCACGGGCCCTCGGAGGGATCCTGCCATGCTCTGCACCACCTCCCCACCACCCTAGAGGAGGAACAGGGACAACCACAACAGAGACAGGTCACAGCCTACAGGTGCGGGCACATGTACCATAGCACAGACAAGGACGAAAAGAGGGGACTGGAGCTGACAGGCAGCCACCAAGCAAAGTGGGGGCTACTAACATGGCTCCTCACAGCTCCCGCACACAGCTCTGCCCACAGCAGCCTGACCCCAGGCTGCATAGCCACATGTGGCCTGAAGAGAGGAGAGGCGGCAGAGCTCCTTTTTCTTGGGGCACTGACAATAACAAGCCAGTGAGAACTCAAGAATCCTACACTGTAATGTGGATAAAACAAACTGGTGACATGCCCAGTGTTGCTGAAGGAAGCAGACCTCACTGGTCTGGTTTAGCGAGTGGCCTGATCCTATTGGCCTAATCCTGAGCATTTGTGCAGGACACGATGAAAAGGCACATGGAAACCTGTAACATCAGGAGGAATGCCATCACACACTGCCCAGCTTCAGCTACAGACTATCTCCAGTGCTTCAGAGACAAATACACACACAAAGTAACTACACAGAAGCCAAGCAATATAAATGTAATATATTATTTCCATGCAGGTGACCACAGACATGCTACGACTATGATAATATAAAACAGCGCAAATAAGCAGGGCTAGCAGTGATCCTGTCTGCTTCACCTGCCTCTCTGGCTCAGTCCAAACCACTTAAGCTCCTTATATAATAGGAATAATTTTTCTTATCTTACTTTTTTTTTATTGTGTTCAGATGTGCCTGGAAAATTGAGTGTGAAACTGGCCATGCAGTTTTTCTGGAGAATGAGGGAAGAGTACCATGAGGAGCATCTTCACCATCAGTTCAGCTTCCTGTTGGTACAGGCAATAGGAAAGAATGTTTTGGACTCTGCAGCTTTTCACTGTACAGACCTAGTTCACTCAAAGCAGGGATCGCTGCTGTCCTAATGTGGGACTGTGGGGAGAGGAAAGAACTCCTTCTGCACCATGTTACATCCTGAAGAGAGAAGTATGCACTCCGCACTTTGCCCAGTACCACGTGCTCTCTACATTCCTCCACAGCTGGTGCATTGAGACAGGCATACAAATGGAATAGGCTACACCTTGTTGGGACTGCATTAATATTCAGCACTGCAGTAAAATAATGGGAGCTGGAGACAACAAGAGAGATAAAACCAAAATCCTGGATCTGCAAAGACTGCAGGCAGTTTGGAAAAGGAAGCATAAAGCAACTGTAATTACTACACCGTTTTAAATAAATACATACAGGGCAGAAACAGAATAGGGATAATATCATTCAGAACCACATGCTTAAACTCAAATATCTCCTAGGCTGGAGATAACTTTGACAATCTAAAGAAAAAGAAGAAGTTTTACATCTAATATACCTATACTCCATTTATAGTGAGCAGAGAGAAAAAGAAAGATTTTGACAGGTACTTTTTTTTTTTTTTCTTTTCTAGGTAACAGAGGGTTATAAGCAACTGCTTATTGTTTGGCTAAATTTAGGTGATGTGGTTCCTAGCCTTACTGACACAACCTTCTTTACAACCTCGATGGCTTCATTTGTGATACTTTCAGATGGGAATTTATGAGTTAAAAAAAAAAAAAAAAGGCAGCAAAGAAATACCATGTTTTTATACCACCAGTAGAACTGTTTTTTTTTTTTTTTTTTTTTTTTTTTTTTTTGTAATCACTGAGGTAGTCATATTTGTTCCCTACGTATTGTAGGCACCCAAGGATGATGTTTCCATCTATCTACAGGTACCCCACATATTGCTATGTAAAGAAAGCAGCAAGACTCCTTCCCTCTTCTTTCTTTTTTATATGCAAGTTCAAAACTCCTAATTTGTAAGTCTCTCACTAGCCAAACCGAAATTTCACTCCACTTTGATATACGGTATTACTTAGATATACCTGTACATGAAGGCATAACAGAAAATGTTTAATACTACAACATGTACAATTGAAACAGCTGTCAAAAACAAATATCCCTGTTTTGAAACCAAATTTTAAGTTTCTACCACTCTGTGTAATGGAATTCTCTGGAAGCTGCTAGAATGATTTAAAAAAAAAAATTAAATGATACTTTAAGTGGAACAACTGTATCTTAACTAATTTTCTTACCTACTTATGATTTATTCATCTATTTGTGATTAAAGTTCTGAAAAACGACACCTTTAAAATGTACCAAAAAAAAAAAAAAAAAAGAAAAACTTGAAAAAGTTATAAATACAAGAAATAAGTCTCAGTAATGGAAATAATGGAAATGAACTGGCAGCATTAAGTTTATGTGTTTCTGCATATCATTACTATATTAATGTTCAGTGTTATATTTGAAAGAAAACAATTAAGATCAGTGAGAAAAGCTTCATATATTTAATAGTTTGTACTTGAATGGCACAAAACAGAAAAATATCAATTATTCCAAATTGTGATGAACTTTCCCAGCACAGCATTGCTGCTGCACACTACAAAAACAAAACAAAACAAAAACAAACAAAAAAAAAACCTTCTAACTAAGCGAATAGGAACAGGAGCAGTGCAATGCAGATGCACATTCAGACTGAGTTGTCCCTGTGCTTTTCAATTCATCATGGCAGCTTCACTGGCAGTTTCTGTTCCCTCTCTCCCCTCAGCTTCTTCAGCTGCACTTCCTTCTGTGGGAAAAAAGGTGCACAAAAAAGTAAATGTGAGGTCCTGATTCACCTCTATTATTTTCTTCTGCCAAAGGTAAATGTGAAGAGCTTGGAGAACACTGAGAAGATTGGAAAATAATATCCCAAAGAAAGAAGATGGGGAAATTTCACACTGTCAGAAAAGTATGTGAAATACAAGAATATGAATGGAGCTGTGAATAAATTCTGGCAAGAGTCCTTAGAAAAATGTAATCCATACTGCTTCTACAACTCACAATTACAGGAAGATTTTCCTAGGTAAACATATGCATGTAGGACATGTATCAGTACAGAGGGTTAAAAAGACACCCTTACATCTTTCTCCATGTTGCAATATTCCCTATACTCCTCTGTCTTGTAAGAATTATCACTCTGCAGGCTGGTACCAGAATCACTATTTCTCATTTACTGAGTAACACTTTCTAGATATGCTAGCATCCAGGGGTAGCATTCTTATGCAGTGATGACTCCTCACATCTTCACTATTGAAAGACAACTCCTCCTTTACGCTTGATCCCCAGAGAGCTTGCCTTCGCAAAGAAGTTAGATGTTTCAGTACTTCAAAAAAGTAGTCTGACATTAGCAGAAGTGTCACATTATGGCAGAGTTATTTTTATACTGCCTACATTAGGATTATCTTCTGGCATCAGCAGGAGATCTGACAGAGCTGCCAGTTGCTGGATGAGATTGTACAGTGGCAAAATAAAATATATTAAGGTAAAGTGATGTATGAAAGAGAGGGTGCACTGCAAGAAAACAATTCATCTGCATCAGGAGCACTTTACAAATTAAAATTCAAAGAGAAATATTCAAAATGGTATGCAGAAGTATATGACAAAAGTTGTATATAAAAGAGTAGCACAAATATGCACAGCTGAATTAGGAATGATTAAACTGCAGGAAGAGTAAATAAAATCAAGAGATAAATATTGGCAGAATCAAAATCTAAAACTGTGAAGAGGTAAAACTGAACAATGGAAAATATTGCTTAAATACATAGTATTGTGGCAGGTAGGAATGCTGACATTCTTTATGCCAACAGTATCACTAGGAAGGTCAATTGTTACTGTGTATCTAGCAATTAATCTCTGAACCAGTAGAGATTATCTTCAGGAACTCCACAAGAGGTGCAGAAAAAATACAATAACAACATTTTGTGAAATGGTAATAGTGAGGTAATAAAAAGCATCCAGAATGGATTTTCAATAAATCTAATTTGAAGGCCTTGTCCTAAACAGCATGTATATCCCTTTTCCCCTCAGAGACAGGGGGCAGTCCCTAGCTTTCTTTTACTGTACACGTAAGTTACACTCCAATCTCACATTCTTGGTCTTTAAAAACAAGAACAAACAAACAAAAAAAAAGTAGTTTGTGGTGAAAGGAATAGTCACTGGCTGGTATATCTCCTATTCTGATCATTAGTAATTAAAACAGCACTGTGGTCAGACCTGTCTAGTTGTTCTATAGGCAGCATATCTGACAGAGCCTGTAAAGCACTGATTTGAAAGAAAAAGTTTATTCTCTTCTTAATTCTCTGTATAGACTTTACTCTGTATCTGACCAAGAGCACTGAATACAGGAGTTTTTCACAGCACTTTTTTTTTTTTTCCCCCTATCAGATCCTTCCCCCAAACAGCCACTTAGATGAACACCAGGTGGTTCACTTGGTTTACAGAATTCACTATTGTGATAAATAACTGAGAAGACCAAGAAAAAAACTCTGTATAAAATAAAATATTTATGCAGACCAGTCACAATAGAGTGAAGATACTACATCAGAACACATGCTACTGCATACAGTGTATTTTGAGAAACAACAGACTAGAACCCTACCTCTGATAAAATCTGCTTGTACCTATAGCCACTTTTTATTGGCTTATTCATCCATATTCTTAAAGTGACATTTATTCATGGAATTTTTCAAAAGCAAAAGAATTGGGTTGGGAACCACGAACTGGAAAAGCTCTAATAATATTTCCATTCACTTCTTTTTACTACTAACAGTGCAGGAATTATGAAATTTCATGAATAATTTACATAGCTTTCTTAGAATTCTCAAATAGCAAGACCTATATTTATACAGAATGCATCATAAGCAAAAATATTTGATTTTGTCAAATATACTGTTTAAAGTAATTGAATATTAAATAACAATTAATTTATTTAAAAAGCTATTTTGATCAAATCTGATTCCAAGTAACTTTTGAAGACCAGAAAAATAAATTATAATCTGTTTTGACCAAAAATTTACATTGAAATCTAACACAAATTCTACACATTATAATCTAAAGAACTAAGCAGTAATTAACCAGGAGTATGAAGTGCAAGTTAAAGATAGAGATAAAGTTAGAGATGCCACCAGATCATGATTACAGTCATGAAATGAAATTACAGTCTAACACATCTAAGGAAAAAAGATTAAAAACTTGCACAAAGACTTATTCCAAAGACAACTGTCCAATAGTTTTTTCATCACTGCTTTCTAACATCTCAGAGACTGAAATATATTTTCAATATACTACATGTTCAAGTTGCCTATTAACTTTATGATTCATTCCAGGATCTTCAAATTTTCTGTTGTTCTTTCTTGGAATAATAATGTGCTGTCCAAATGATTTCTTTTTCTCCAAGGATTATTTAATGCTTCTGCTTGCAACAGCAAATGCTACTTATGAATTAGCAGGAATCATTTATACAATAAACACCCTTCCACTTCCATAGAGAAAGATGAAATAATGTGAATTTAAATAAAACAACTCCTAGAGAACTTAGGTAAAAATACTGTCTCCTACTAAGACCCTGTAAGTCACACTTCACTAGCTACAGAATTTCGAATTTCAAAATCAGTAAGTGCTAATTTCAAGCACAATTTAATTACAAAAATGTAAAAACAAATATTTGGTCATATCTAAAGCTCTGTGTGAACCAAGAAGGATCAATACTTTTCCTTAAGAAGTCTTTAAAATAATAAATGCAATCTGAAGTTGTACTACTCTCTGATTTATAACACTGCAACTCTTGAGAACTTGATACTTTTGATTGATCAGACATGCTGTTCCTGTTTTTCCCTTCCTCCTTTTCCTCCCCCAAAACACACATTTTATATATATGGTATCTTAAATGTGAATTATTTTCTGCCCTTGGAAAATTAGAAATAGTTTTACAACAGCACAGACAAGAAAATATGCAGAAAGTAACATACATTTTGAAGTGTCAAATCACTGATGTTAGTTGATATTGCTCTCAGCCAGTCAGCACTCTCCTGGGCTGTATAAAACTGAAGTATCCCAGTACTAACTCCATCGAGTGCCAGCACTTCAAATGCATTAGATCTGCAGTAAGAAGAAATATATCCGTAAAGGAAGATATATCAGTTTTCTGAAACTGTCCAATATCTCTTAGTGTTTAAGTGATCCTTACAACTTTTGAAAAGTTTTGGGGGTTGAATTTACAAATAAAAAGAAAGGCAACAAAAAGAAGGATAATAATGGACAGTATCAGCAGCAACACATACAATAAATACTTTCTCTGTACCAGCATCTATATGTGCTGATCGTTTACTTCCCTTAAGCATACCAACTGTTTATAATTACTAAACTTAGGGTAGTGTACTCAGGAAATATGAATTAGATCTTTTTGAATAAATATTAATATTTTTGAAACCAAAATGACTTTTTTCTTTACTGCATTGTTGGTTTCATTTGCTAGGAATGTAAATGTTGCAACAAATTGCCTTCCCTAGTTTTAATTTATTAAATTCCTATACTTTCTATACAAAACTCTAACCAAAGTTTCCTTTAAGTTCTTTTATGACATAGGAATGTGAAAAATGTACTTGAAAGTTCATTTATAATATTTTTGAATGTAAGGCCCTTTCTCATAACAGCATCTACATGTGCTAATATTCAACTGAATTTTATTCAATTTTTATGCTTCGTTTATATCTTTAAAGCAACTTTGTTCTACAAATGCCAATGTTTCCTTAACAGATGTAGGAAGCTGAACTCTGTGCTCTAAAATCCCACACATCTGGATGATGGTGGGATACACTTTTTCAACTATTAAATTTTTCAGTAGGAATAACAGAAGTCTATTCAGCAGTGGCATGGAAGTACACTGGTTATATATATTTAAAACATATGACATGCAATAGTTTCAACTAAATTTCAGAGAGTTACATAGATTACTTCTTAGGTGTCCATGCGTGTCATGAGAATTAGATTTTACTTATATACTATTTTGTTTGTATCTTTTTTATAACTTGGAGAATATCACCACTCTCTGTTATGTTTACATAGTTGCTATATTTATACTTTAATGCTGTATTGCTTTCTATTGAATCCAGAATACTGTTCTGTGAAGTTGCTGGGTTGGGTTGTTATCTAGGAATCTCTTATCTAAGGTGAAATTTTCTACTGTTTAATTTATGATATATGTCAATATGAGCATTCAAAATGACACACAAAGGTTACGTGAGTCACTCTGACCCTTACTGAAAAAGTTATTAACTTAACAATTGTAATTTGTAGGGAGTTTGATAGTAAACATGAAGACTTAAATCTACATACTAAAAAGGTAATATAAAATACCCATCATATGCAATATTAGCAAGATGCAATATTCTTATATATATGTACACATAGCTGATACCCTTTACTGTTAAATGAGTTGTTAAGTGTTATACTTGCTGCTAACAAAAATAACATTCTTGGTCTGAAGACTTAAATGTTATCAGTAGATTTCCTTGATTTCCTTTCACGATTGAATTATCATGTTACCTACTAAAACCTAAAAACAATGTCAAAATTCTGTGTCACTTCCGTTTCAGATCTCTGTTTCATCTCTTTAGAAAGAAAGGAAAGGTAAACAAACAAACAAACAAACAAACAAAAAAACACAACAACAAAACAAACAAACCAAAAGAAAACATGTTATATTATCTTCAAGTAAACTGAGTGAAATAATCACCCCTCGAGCATACGGTTCCTTTTATCTAAGGCTCTCATAAACATCCCTGCAGTGCTGTAATGGAATGACTTATGGTATGATCTCTTCAACATCCCTCTGACACAGGGAACATCTATTATTGACTATGCATTGATATACAGTGGAACATGGAAACAATCAAACTGCTGCCTTGAAGAGAATCCATTCACAATGCATAATTTAGACGGAAAATTAAAATATCGAAGTTAAGATACTAGAATCCTTACACAAGTGAGAGAGGACAATCCAGAGCATTTAAGACAGAAAAATGGTGCACTTCACTGTCACCACATAGGGTGCCTACATAATAACTCAGGTTTGGAAGATACATAAATATATGCAACATGAATTCCTTATCTAAGTGGCACAAAGTTACACAATTGGCTGATGAGAGATCACAGAAATGAACTCTTAGGGTAACAGCTAATACAGCTAACACACAATCATGTTTTTTGTTGTTGTTGTTTGGTTTTGTTTTTGTTTAAACAAAGGCCTCTACAAGTTTTGTTATAAAAATTAACCAATCTTTTCTAATTTGAAACATGGTTCTGGCAATACTGCAGATGACACTAAAGCTTCTGCTGTCCTTTACCTTATTAAAATATTGTGATCGGTTATAAAAGACAGTTAAGAAATTCAAACAAAGGCAGCTAGATATCTGAACGATTCACTGACACGATATTTGCACAGAATCAAAATGTAGGATGTGAGGGATCCTAAAAGTCCAGGCCAAAAATGGATGCAGTATTTAAGATGTAGGTATTTCAGATGTCGCCTCACAAATGCAAAGCAGAGGAAAATAATCGCTTCCTTTGACCTGCTGACTCTGTTATTACTAACACTGTCCCATTTGTGGCTACCCTTCTTCCCTGAAAGTGCATACAGCTGACTCATGTTCCACATACTAACCAAGGTTTGTTCTCAACCTTGCTCAATGTTACTATATTATTTCTTGCTTTGCTTTCAATTACGATTGTTTCCCTCTACAAATTCCATAATGTATTGTTGTATGTATCACACTGTGGTCTGTAAAATATAATGTATATAAGGCAAGACGTGAAAACAATTATCCAAACTAAAACCAAAAGCTAAATGAAATGTTGAACTTTTTTTTTCCACTTTAAGTGAAACAACCAGTACATGATGCAAGCACCAAGACAGCACTGAAATTTAGGTGAAAATAAATCCTAGAGGCTTAAATACCACACTTTTCTCCATTTCATCAAAACACAGAAAATAAAAAAAAATAGAGGGACCTCTAAGCACCTACTCCTGCTCGCTGACAAGGATGAGCTTTAATATCACATAAGAGTTTTGAGAGGTTTCAAGATGCTATGAAGTCACATCACCACAAAATAAGATGACATGGCTTTTTTTTTGTTTTGTTTTGTTTTGTTTTTTTGGGGGGGGAAGAGGGGAGGTGGAGGCTTAGAAGAGGGAAGAAGGGGGAAGGCTTAAAGACCATTTTAAGACACAGCTAGAGGAGATTCTTGTCTTTTATTCCTGCTGTTATTATATTATTGCAACGAGAACCAGAAGTAAATGGAGTGGAGTTCTGATAGTTTGAAACAGCAGAAAATGAATACTGACTGCAACTTATAACCTATACACAACTATATATGGGGTTAACAGGCTTCAAATCTTTCTAAGACTGCAAATGCCACCTACCACCAAAAAAAGGAGAAAAAAGCACAAAACAGGAAACAGAAACGTAGGCAGTAACTTCTCTGTTCCTTTACACTGACTGTCACTTGAAATACACACCTGATGACACTATCAAGAATTTTACATAATTATTTTAAGTCACTACCAAAGCTCATTAAACTCTTCTCTGAATGAAACACAAGACAAAATCCTTCCAGTTTCCACTTCAATAGATTCATCAGTCATATGGAATTTCCCCTTCTTCCATATGATTGGAAGCATTCTTCATCACAAAGTAGCAATCACTGAATCTATCACATAAAAATAGTCTTACTGTTGCGAGAATTGTTTGAACTCCAAGGCTGAGAAAACTGAAGGCCTTTTACTCATCTTGAAAGACTGGAATTTCACAGTGGTTTCCAGTGCAGTCTGGTCAGAGACAAATATCACACTTGCTGTGAAGTCACAACCAGACATTGTTTGCCAGCATCTGAATATCATCGCTCTGTCAGGTGTGGATGAAGCATTCCACTAGCAAAGATTAATTGCCAAGAATATGTTTCAGTGTCTAATGTTAAAGATCCTTTCTGCTGATGTGTCTTCTATGGGGAAATACACAAATGCTGCAGATACAGAAAAAGCTCTTTGAAGATGGAAATATTTTCCTTTTAATATTTCATATTAAAATATATTAGTTTCTAAAGCTTCCTGTTTCTCTACCATTTCTACCAAATATGGCCATACTATCTTTAACTCTACACATGAGTGTGAATGGTAACACCTAGAATATTTGTTTTTCTTCAATTCTACAAATTTGGGATGAATTACCCTCACATTTTCTATTATTTTCATATTTGTATCCCAATCTGAAACTTTCTTTCCCACAAGCATTTCCACTAAATAGCATGAAGCACTGGTTTCTCTACTCAGCCTATTTTTATCTCACTTTTACTGTGAAATGTCTTTTTTTTTCTTTTTATTACATTAACTTATTTTAATAAAATAAATGCTGTCTTAGCAAGAGTAATGTTAGTTTAAATAATAGATGGGCATTGGTAGACTTAGTTCTCTTCCTGACATTGACACTTTTCATCAATTAATATTAATAAAACAAAAAATGGCAACTGGGAGTTTCGTGATACAGAGCAGTTGGTAAATAAAGAGGTGTTACGTCAAAAGACTTTTCTAAGAGAAAATCTATTTTCAATGCCAGCTGGACTGCAAAAAGCTGAATTTTTGTGTTATTGGAGGTTAAGGATTTCAGTCATTCAGTCTTTCTTCCTCCTTATGTCTGAATTCAATTTTTATTGCTTTTCTTACAGAGTTTTCTAATGGCTTGTTTACATTTCTGTATGACTCTCTTGCCAGAATTTCTATTTCTAATTAGCCTGAAGTATTGTGGATTATGGAATGAAAATTCACCCCCAAAAAAGAATTGTCTAAATTATTTAATCTCTTTGAAATTGTGTTAAAAAATAATGGGGTGTAAATGAAATACAGCCTCAAAAAATGGGCAAAGTTGCTTATATAATTAGACTGCTAACAGAAACTATTGAGCTAAAAAGCTATCGAGGTATTAAACACATGCTTGGATTGCATGTCGAGTTTGTTTCTTTTTTTTAGTGAACATTTTGCTTCCAGTATTGTAACTTTGCTTTATTTTGTATTAAACTCAGAGTAATGATTTAAGATAATTTGAAGTGACACAGACATTTTGCTTCTACAGATACTATCTAACTGATGCGCCACTAACAGCTCCCAGCTGTATCCCATTAAATTTGTAATAACTCACGTAGAAGAAAAAAAAAAAAAAGGATTGTGGGAGATGGGATGGTTCTAGCATTGATTAGGTGTCTTATCCTGTACCCCATGAAGTCACACAAAAAGTTACCGTAGTACTGCTGATGGGAACTAACAGCGGTACTGTCACCAGCTGAAAAGAGAGTAGTATGCAGGTGTGAGATACTTGGCTTTGTTGCAGAGAGAAAAATCTGTGGAATTACAGTCTGCCAGACTCAGCGTGCTTTACTTGTTGCAGAACAAAGAAAGAGGTTGAGGAGCCTTGCTGGAGAACAGAAGCAGCCTGAATGACTGAAAGACATATGAAGTATCACCGTGCTACTGTCCTGTCTTGAGTGCAGAACGGTAGTAGTATGGGTCACTGTGGTGGGGTGGAGAATGGAATATATGTATCTTTATCAATATGCGTTTTATAATTTCAGCACAATCATTGGTTTTTGATAATTCAAGGGAGAGAATTTCAATTTCACCCCATGCAGGCAAACAAAATTCTGTTGCCTAAGTAGGTGAGAGGCAACGGACACAATTTGTAACATGGCAAATTCCAATTTGACATCAGGTTTTTCATTTTTTCATTTTTTTTTCTTTTGTTTTTCCCATGAGGATGATCAAATACCGGCACAAGTTGCCCACCAAGTTTGTAGAATCTCCATCCTGGAAGGTGTTCAGGAGATGGCCCTGTGCGATGTGATTTCATTAGACATGCTTTGAGCAGGGAACAGGACTGTGTGACCGCTGGCATCCCTTCCAGCCTGACTTATTCTATGATTCTAGAAGTGAGACATGCTGAACACAGGAACTATTTTGGTTTAGCGTAAGGGACTGTGCGAGACAGAAGAAACACAAGACATCCTTATTTCCATCCACTGACTCCAAGGTGAGTCCAGGGATTTAGTGTATTTGTAGGCAAATAACTACCAGATATCTACAGTCAGATGAAATGAATCTCATCCATTAAATTCGAACCTCACATAGATTTTGAGCATGTGAATAGTCCCAAAGAACCTATGCGATCGTCATTTTACCTTAAGTTATCAGCATGCAGACAAATTTTTAGATTCTCCTTTGTGTTCCTTTGTCACAATGGAAACATGCTGGAGAGGTTAAAATTTTAAATAATAAACCACCAAACTGTATTTCATATTATTCATTATAGGAAGATCAAATTTATCTTAATGATGTCTTCAGAGCTGACTTAATAGGTCAGTAGCGTAAATCTCAAATATAATACACGATTTTTTCTTTCTGGCACATATAAGATGGCTAACACAATACACGGACAATTTTTACTGGACTGCCTCCCATTTTAATGCCAGCTAAGTTTCAGTTTCAAGAACTATATGTCTTTTGACATAAGGGGAGTCTATAGGTCATGACAACAACCCTTTGTCATGACTACAGAGTTCATCAGGGTCATTATGTTTAAATTATATGCAAAAGATTACTTCTTGAACATTTTCAGTTCTCCAGCTGATTTGAATATACTGTTTATACTGTATAAGGAATTCAAACACATTTGTTAGAGAAAAATACATGGCCATATGCTTGATTTTCACTTAGCACTGTGGCAGGTTTACTTTGAAATCTAAAACCTGTCTGCTTTCAGAAGAAAGAACAATATACCTTTATCGTATTTTTATTATTACTATTATTGATAATACAATGCAAACCAGGTTCTTTCCCATAACACCCGTCTATGCCTCTGAAAAAAATGCATTTCTGGAACAAAAAGATACTGTGAAAAACAACAGTGATAAAGCTAAATAATGAGCACCACAGGCTACATGCTTCAACACATTCAGCTAGCTCCAGAATTCTTTATTGCTATTTTGGTGTCAAAGTTAGTGGGAAGAAAGCTGACCTGCCACAGAACCTCAAGGCTATTTATCCTGAGGCATTTAGTGGGGACAGAGTCTTGCTGAGCTAACCCTGGTGGATTAGAATTTAGTATTTTGTCAGCAGAAGAAAAGATAACTTATGTCTCACTTCCTCCAGAAACAGAAAAAAAAGGTAATAATTCTTTGAACTCTGTGGTAATATTAATATACACAATCCCCCGGAGTAATAATTTGTTATTTGTTATGTATATATATATTCTTTTTTTGTTGTTGTTGTTGTTTTGTTTTTGTTTTTTGGGGGGTGGTGGGGAAGGGAGGGAGGAGAAGGATTTATTTTACATTTCCTTTTCCACTGTTCTGTCTTCTAAAGGAGGTTATTTACTAGAACTAAGAATGAAGAGGTGCCACATGAATTTTCCAGAGCAACACAACTTCGGGGGAAAGGGCGAATGGTTCCCGCGTACATTCGTGTGCTTAGCTGCAGTACAGATTTTAAAACTAGATGCTAAATATTGTGAGGATGAAGAATAAAAAAAATAAACCACCTCACTCTCCATAAGTTGGCTTCCTGCAACTGAACAGAATTAAAGCGATGTGTTTGAGCATGTGACTATATTGCCCTAGACTGCAAAGCAGCAGCAATTCCCTTAATTTTGATGCCATTGATTTTTGATGCACTTTTAGACTGCAAATATCTTGCATCCAGAATGTCTAAATTCTGGCCAAAACATAAGGAACAGGTACTAAATTGGTCCCTAACTTTAAGAATCAGTATTCAGTGCTGATCTTTATTCTAACTGCATGGCATAGCTCCTGTCTAGCTCCTTTTTCCTGCTTGACTTTTCTCTGAGTTAGCCCTTATTTTATATTAGGGTGTGTCAGTCTCTCATTGTGGAGAGATCTACAGAATAACTATTCACTTCTTGGGCATCTCTCTGTTAACAGTCTGTTGAGAAGAGCTTATCCTGTAGCCTGTATTTACCTGACCCCTAGCAACTGACTTCCAGAACATCTTGCTGCTTAAGTTAAATTGTAAAAGTAGTATTAGAAATACTTATTTCAACATTTTTTTTTTAATAAAAAACACACATGGCAGTGGTCAGGCAGCTAATAAAAATTGGTGGGTAGCACAATTTTAAAAAGAAAATCTCAGGTTTCATGACTTTTTCACTTATCAACTTAACAATGTAGCAAAAAGCAATAAATTGTCCTATACATCATATTCCTAAACACAGAAAAAAAGTACTTTATGTAGTGCTAAAAAGCTCAAGAAATTCAGAACAAAGGTTACAGAATAGACTTCCTTACAGGCAGGTACCAAGCTCTTTAGTACTTTATAACTACACTCAAAAATCAATAGGCATGGTAAAAATCACAAAACATTGCCCACAGCAATATGTCACATTTATTACAAGGCTACCAGGTCTAAAAGTCATTGAAAATTGCTTTCACTTTCCATACCTATGCTGAATGGAAAGAAAAAGAAGTTTAAATTCCTTAAGTGCCAAAAAAACCCTCCAGTTGACAAATGTTAAAACACTAGAGCTAAAAGGAGGAAATGTACCTGAAGAGAAAAAAATAACTCTTCTTCAAAATCATGTCATATTTTAAATGGATTATATACATACCGAATTTTTGAATAAGAAGCTGCTACATTTAACAGAATAGTAAAACATATCATAGAAGCACAGGAGGAAAAAGTCATGTATAGGTATCACGCCCAATGCTTTGCCATTTGCAAGTTAAAAAAAAGTAAATAAATCATATATTGCTCAATGCTCATTACTATTAAATCTCATTGCTATTAAATCCTATTTTGCTAACCAGTTAGACAGGACAAGTTCCACTACTACAGAGACGGCTCTAGAATACCACCATTCCAGTGGTTAGAAACCATTGGCTGATTTTTATCCTGATTTATCCTTCCTGTTAACCCAACACCCTAAGAAATCAAAATAATAGGATATATTTCTATATGATTAACTAAAAACACTGTACACTTAAGTACTGTATCCATTCAAATTTTATGTTTTAATTCGAATAACCAGAATTGTACACAGATTCTAGATCGGGTTTTAGCAATGTTTGTACAATGGTTTTTATGCTTCTCATTTCTAGAAATTGTTTCTCCTGCTATATTCTAAAATATCTGTTTTTCCTTCATAAGTCTGCAGAACAGTGATGTCCCAGGGTTATTTTCTGCCTAACTATGGTATGGACCTAATCCATTCCTTCCTCTGCTGCTGTCCACCAAAAGGCTCCATTAGGCTCCTATGGAAAATGAATTTATTTGTTCTAGATTTTTGTTCTAGTAAGAATCCTTAATGCCATTCCCCTACACTTGGCACTATTATGTTGTATTCCATTTCCAATTGTTCTATCCTTTCATAACATATTGTGCTCTTCTTCTGTGTAGTGGATGCTGATTCTGTCACTAATGATTTTAATTAGTATAATTTTATTTTCTGTATCATCAGTCAGATAGTCCTTAAGAGATAATAACATCCATCAAAACCTTTGCTTTCTTTTTCTACTTACTTTTTATCAGATGTTATTCTCTTTCACTCCTTAGCAAATCGAAAATAATACCAGAATTTAATTAAGTTGTTTTTGTAATTGGGATCACAGCTACAAGGGCTTATAGGTGCTGGACCAGAGTTACTTCCAGCTCACCCATTTCTTCTGTTCAGTTTCCATCTTCCAAATACATATTTTTTTTCAGTCTCTAAACTTACAGTGTTCAAGAGGTTATAGCTATACTACCTTCACTTAAAGCATCAGTCAATACAGCAAACAAAAATGATTACCTAGGGCTGTCAGTGCCCATTGTAAGGACTAGAAATACCTACACATAGTTCCAAATAAGGTTCTATATATTCTGTTAGAAAATATGAAAGATTATAAATGACTAGAACTATGTTCTTCATCTTCTATGTGACTACTGGTCTTTACCTTTCTATCTTAAAAACAAAAAGTCTGCAAACGACATCAGGAACAAAAAATTATTTTGGGTAAGCAAGGCTTACTTATTCCACTGTTAAACTTGCATCACATTTAGTGACCAACTCTGTCTTTAACAGTCAAAAAATGTTTCCATTCCTAGCAATTGCGTGTACTCACAGGAGCAGAATTCTCACTGTCCATACTACCTTAATAGTTACAGAGAAAAATAGCACAAATGGACTGGCGAGAACTGTAAAATTATAAAAGTAGTGGTGCTATATAATAAAAGCAAGGACATTTAAAAGCCAATGAACTAGTAAGTAATCAAAAAGAGCAGACTAACCTATACGCTACAAAGAAATATTCAAATATATTTCAATTATACCATCAATATGAACTGCACTAATTACAAGTGATTTGTGCAGTTAAGATAATGTTTATCTTGATGTTCATACTTTCTGAAGATATAACTGGAAAGATCCTGCATTGAGAAGATGAGAAACATCAACTACGATGTTCATATTTCCTTTAAAATATTCTACGGTTGGGAATTTTTAAAATTTTGTTTAGTTATGTGGAAAAGAGACTTCAGACTCTTTGCAGTATTTTTTTTTCCATTCCTCTTCATGTATAAGGAAGGAAAACCACCTATCCCATTCTCTTTTTTTTTTTTTTTCTTCTTTTTTTTTTTTTCTGTTAATACCTACAGTGCAAAATCTAAAATATATGAAAGATATACTTGTGTCATTAAGTCACTAATCTTCAGACTTTGTGGGAAAAGTCAAATGAAAAATCCAGTGTAATGAAAGTCAAAATATGACTCCTTTTTCTTACACCATGAAAAAAGAATACTTGTCAGATAGAGGTGCTCCTGACCATCTTATGACACAAAAGCTAGAAGTATGTATTTTCTTGCCAAAGTTACTGGAAGACTCCAATGAAATACTACAACATACTTTAACCACAAAGGAAATAATATGGCCCAATCTGATTAGATTAGGCTAGATCTGATCTAAACCACACTAAAAAATATGCCATAGCCTATCTGAAAGCTCTAACTATATAACCTGTTTCTAACAGAAAAATAGTCAAAAATATTGAGGAAGATGCTAACAGTTTATACATTGTTATACTCTGCCTTTTACAAAGCAAAGGCATCAAAAAGTTGCCTTTCAGTAATAAATCAGACTCTGCTCGACCTTGTTCCTGAGGTTGTCTGAAAATTAGATTATTAAAACACTAGGAATACATACACATATCTTAAATATGAAAGCAAAAGTGATAATGAGGTCAGAGGGGCTTTCTAGTCTGTCTGACAGCAGTATATTACATCAGAACAGCAAGAGTAGTTGGACTCACAGATACTATACTTAGCACACACAATGCTATATATTAAAACAATCGGTTAGTGATTGATTTTAGTAGAAGAGTATGCTATGTGTTCTGTGACCATCTGGAAGAATTTCAGAGGTGAAAAAGCAGTGCTTTCAGTGTTACCTGTGAGTGAATAAATGGCCAAATAATCATACAGGCTTTAATATCCTTTCTCAAGCTGTAATATTTTACAAAGTTTCAAGAGAATGTCAAAAGCTAAAAAGACAGATCATTTTGGTAGAAGAATTATATAGACCTCTCTTTCAGAATTTAATTCAGGGAAAGAGTATGGGAAATGTCCTTTTTGTCCACCTAGAAGAGAAGGCGCACAGCTGTGTATATGACACCGTAGAAAATAGTTTCAGTTGTTCAACGATACAGACTTAAAAATGAGACGGGGCTGTACCAGTGCCAGAGTGCCTTCTCAAGACAAGGATTACATACAGATTCACAGTCTCCCTTTATATTGAAAAAGCAGGAATTCTCCTTACCGATCATATAGACCCTTCCAGACCTCCTTCCCCGTAGTTTTTGTTGCTGACCATGATGTTACATGGCATGGAATAATCATTTGATCAATTTGGGTCAGCTGTCCACATTGTGTCCCCTACCAACTTCCGGTCCACCCTTAGCCTACTTGTTGGGGGTGGGAAAAAGAGATGCTCAGCAACAACAAAAATACTGGTGTGTTATTAATATTATTTTAGTCAAAAATCCAAAACATGGCACCATGCAGGCTGCTATGTAGAATATTTACTCCACCCCAGCCAGACAGTACAGTATCAGAAGATATGTTATTTCAAGGCATTTTCAAAACGTACAGCAGCTATTTTCAGAAGTGGAATCTCTTGGGATTGCTTCATCTAATGCATAGAGTGCATAGAACAGGAGTTAAACAGCTCCAAACTACCAAGGTGATAACTGAATTCTAAGGTTTAAATGTTCTGTCTTCTTCCACTTATCCTTTAAATTCACAAACACTGATGATGAGCTGATGATGAGCTGATGCTTAAATGTGCACGCATAGATAAATTAAATTAATCCACAGGAGAACCTCTACGACCTGAATGGATTGGAGGTCTGTGATAGACTGGGAAGTGTTGGATCAAATGAACAGGTCAGCTGAAGGAGGAAGGAAGAAAGTGGTGGAGGAAGTTATGAGAGACTTTTTAAAATGGAATTAAGAGATCAGAAGAGGGTGTGGAACAACTTAGAAGTTTTCTGTGCAATTTATTATTATTGAGCTGTGACACTTCATCACAAAGTCTGGGAGAAGAGACGCCAACAGATTTAGGGGACCAATTGCTCTAAGCTAAAAGCAGGATAACTGTCCTACAAAAAAATAAAATAAAATAAATGATAATTCACATCATTTTTTTTTGGAAACAGGTAACAAATCTGGTGTAGATAAAGAAAAACAAACACGTTAATTTCTGATACTTCCTGGTAGCAGGTGACCTTAACAGTTGATGCTTCAAGAAGGATTCCAATTCTCTCATTTTCAAAAATCAGAAATATATAAATATAGGGCAACCCATAAAGAAAATGGAAACTAACAACAGTGAACGAACTGCTGTTCTCATAAATATGGAGAACAGTGGACTACTTGAACCACAATTAGTGACAGACTTGTGGCCGTCCTACCACGCTTAAAGGATTGAAGAAAAAAAATATGCATGCTGCAAAATGTTAGAACTTTCTCAAGCATATTATTTACTGAGGCTTCAACAGCCTTCACTTTTGCTTTTACTTATTTCCTGAAGCCCACAACAATCACCTTTGCTATCCTACTCCACTGTTGCTTTATGAACTATTGCCTAAGTATCTGAGATGTGGCAAGATTCTATGATGAAAAATAAAACACTTTGTACCCTCTACTTTGAGAAAATCTGTTGTCAGTATGAGTTCCTATATGACAATGATAGGCACATAACATTTTGCAGAATGTTATCATTTTTAAAGAAAAAGGAGTGTTTACTGACAATATCTGAACTTACTCTATTACAGAGATATGGAGTGAAATGTAATACCTTAAAAATTAATTCAAGTAATGCCAAGCTTAACCTCTGTGCTAGCTGCTGATGCTAACTGAATTCCCAAGGTACATCAGATTACAAAAACATGTTTATAGGAGCTATATTTACAGTCTTTTTACTTTGTCTCATAATCATAATGCATGGTATTAATCTCAAGAGAAGATGGACTACATAGATTTTAATAACAAGACTTTCATATCTCCACTCAAAGAATCCTTATATAGCCAACACTCCACAGTAAAATATTAGGTACAGCTAACTAAAACAGTGCTTCTCCTTTTAGATTACAAACCTTAATTTATCTGTTCCAGCTTTGTACCTCGAGATTCGAGCCATTGACAGAGGAACTGATAAGGTGTCTAGCCAGCGCTTCTCATATTTTGGTTCATTAGCTATGGGTGAAGAAGGTGATGATGGAGCCTGTGCAGAATAAATGAGAATTAGTAAGTACAGTTTACAAAACAACATAGTGCAAAAAACATGAATATTCATCTCTGGCTCTGCTTGTCTCAGAAAGGAATAATATATAGTGATAAAACTATTCAAGAAACTTTAGTTTCTTAAACTCTGTAGATTTAATAACTCAGGAATTTAGTAGAGAAATAAAAGCATTCACGAAGAAAGCAATGCTGTCCATCTTGACAATATATGTGATATAATTTGATACTATTTTGACTTAATTTTAGTATTGCCTTAATACTAAATAATATATATTGCCTGAATACTAACAATACATATATTTTTATAAAAATAACTGAAAATAAGAAGGCAATTTGTTTTGTTTTAATCATAAATGTCCTGAATTTTATCTAAATGCAACGTGAATTACATTTTTGACTTAAACTAATCTGGTCCATGAAACTCTTTGACATGCCTCAATTATCAAAGAAAAAGACACAGTATCCTAATGTAAGTACTACAGGAGTCATTGAGAAGACTGGTTTCTTATTTATGCAACAGACTTTTATCCATAGTATTATTTAATAGTTGATTTAAAACTCTGTTTTCTTTGTTATCACTACCTATATATGAAATGATGAATTTTGGAAATTTCATCTTAGAAGTTTTCCTTCAAGTGCCTCTATTGGAAAGACAAGGTTGCTGATACTCTCCAAGCAGTAGAGGATGTCCAGATCTCACAACAGTGAAAAGACATACTTTTATCATCTACTCATTACAGCGTACATAAGAAAATGATGTTAAAACAAATGTGTGCAAATGCCAGTGCAAATTAAGCTAAGGGAATTAGCCTGAATATATAGCTATTAGTCAAACCTGAAGTAGAGGTTATATAGATTGTTCAGTCTAGCCATACGTGTAGCATCTTATGTATTGCAACTCAATATTTAATTAATTCATGAAAGCAACACAGTATGAAACCTGATTAAAATAAAATACTTATGAAATTTTAAAAGTTGTCAAAGAACTACTGACACTAAAACTTTCAGGGAACTTCAAAGAAATACACATCTTAATACAGTTGCAGAATATTCAGTTTCTTCCTTGAGAAATAATATCCAGAGGTTTACACTATTGTATCACTGACTGAAAGTACAAAACTATGTCTAAACTGTGAAGAAAAATAAAGGAAAAAAAGACAAAGGTGGTAACTGGTTTTCTTTGCAAATGATTTGAAAATAGTGTTTACAGGTAAATATCAATTAAATTATGAACTGATTAGAAAATGATGGAAACCAATGCTTAGCATACCAATTCAGATTTATAATCATGATTATGAGCATATAAAAGGCTTATTAAATGAACACCAGAATGAGCTAGGATTTTCTTACAGAACACATGTAAACAATGCACTTGAAATTTTAAATTGGTATTTATATCTCTGCACTACCATGACATCTGCATATCTCACTTTTCTATAAAGAGAGCCATTACTATGTACAGACAGGCAAAAAAAAAAAAAGAATTTTAGGTCAAAGTTAGGCATCTAAGCTATCTGTATCTGGACCGAAATTACCTGTCCCAGAGGACTTACCAGTAGAGGAGTGAGTTTAAAGATGGTTATTTTTATACGAGCCATAAACATGCACCAAGTAGAACAAAAGCAAATAAACCAAATGATGGACCAGCATCAGCTCTCTCATGCCCAGGTATTAAAAAAAATAAAACCTACCCAAAATAGAGAGCATTCTGGGAATTGCTCCATTTCTATTTTTTTCTTCCTGCTCATAAATCTTTTAGGTTTTTGTTTGCTTCTTTCTTTTTCCTGAAGTTCTTTCTTATAGTCAGCAGCAACTGATCTCTCTATTTCTTTAAATAAATCAAAATACTGACTTTCAGATTCTAACAGGATAACTGAGAGTTAGTGATTGAGGAACACTTCTCTAGTAAATAAAAAAAAAATGTAGTGAAATTGGCAGAGTTGGTTAACAGTAAAGTATCTTGTACACTGCAAACTCTTTAAGGAAAAGAATCATAGAGTTTCATTTAGAGTATTTGCAATCCCTAGACAATCCAGCTTTCTTTTGACTGAGATCACCTGATGTTCAGTATGAATATTTCATAATCAAGTCCATTGATTAATTCTATTTCATAGAATTATCTACAAAAAGATGGCTTGAAAGCTTAGTTTAAACTTGGTAATATCATAGTGAGGAAACTGATGCATATTTTAGCATTCTGTACAAATGAAAATCATTGACAGAATGACAGGCAACCTAAAGTTGAAAATGATAACAGAGTCTAACATACCCTGTATTTCTTTTAGTAGGGTCTACTCTGTCTATTATGTAATATTCAATTTAAGAGTATTTTACAGAAAAAAAAAAAAAAAAAAAAAGAAAAAGAAAGGGTCACTAGCAATTTGATATTTCAGTGTGGTCCCTTACACTTCAGTCAAATGCTTTAGTAGGATAACAGCGTAAAGAAGAAATATCTCCTTGTAAGTAAAGATAAAAATTTTAGAAAATCTACATCACAATTATCCACTAGATTTGTTAATTAAAGGGGGGAAAACCCTTGGTCAAAATTTATTAATCTCAAAGTTATGATTCTAAATGCTAAACTGTTATAACTTGTGTAAACTCCTAAGGAAATTTGGCTTCTGTAGACTATTTCAAAGTTTTGGTGTTTGATAAACATATGAGAAAGTGTTTTTCAGATGGTTATGTGTTTCACCACCCTAGTTCTGGGTTATACATGTAGAATCCATACCTCATGATCCAGCCAGTAATGACCAAGAATAGGGAAATGATATAAAGAGGTCAATCTGGCTCAAGTCTCAAATTTCTGTTTCTTACTAAGCCATATTATACTAACCTGTTTATGGTAGAACGGAAATTAGAACCCTTCTTATCTTGTTACAGACAAAAGAGGGCATACACATGGCCACAAGGCCATTGCATAAAAATTAAATACTATCATAGGCCCAGCAGCCCATTTTATTCAGTTTGCCCTATAATACTAATACTTCAATCAGAGACAGATCCTTCACTACATCCCTTCAAAATGTGAATAAATGGGGATAAACAACATGGTGAAGAAGCAAGCCAATATAATCTTTGCAAACAGAGGTCATGCTTCAGAAATCTTTTAGAGTTGTCCACGCAGTTAGTTAATGAGAGGACCAATTGCTACGATGTACTTTGGTTTCCAAAAACCACTTGTCCTCACAAAAGATTCTTAACTGATTTGCTATGAAGTAAGGCAAAGCCCTCAAACAAATTAATAATTAGGTTAATAGAGCAAGCAAAATACTTGTTAGTAAACAGTTTTTGCAGCGGAGTGTACTATCAGTGGACTCCCAGATATACATGCTATTCAGCGTACCAATTGATGATGTGGACAAGATGGTAAGCAATAAACTGATGAAGTCAACAATGTGAAACAAGTAATGAAAAACAATAAAAAGGAGATCAAACTGCAGCAGAAGCACCTCATGATACTGAATGACTGCTAAAAGGACTGCTAAAAATATTATAGATAAATGTATGTTAATGCATATGAGGTAAGAATATATTAACTTTTCCTGGACTGTAATGGGTTATGAACAGATGATAAATACTCAAAATAACATCTTGCTGTTGCAGAAAAAGCAGATGTATGGAATGACTTTCAAGCAAATAACGATTAAGTAAACAAAGACTAATTAGACGGGAAAAGAAGTAACTGACATGATTGTATGACAAGTGTATATAAGAACACAGAGAAAGGGACTAGGATATAATGGCTCACTTTCCCTAAAAATATAGTAAGATCCTAAAATACAGAAGGATAAAAACAATGAAAGAATGCATTTCTGTATATAAGAAACTCTAGTTCAGGAAGCACCTATCCAAAACATCACTGGAGGTGCAGAGAACATACCCCATAAATAATTCTACATATTTCTTCTATTCTTGGATTGTCTTGAGGGCATCTGTTGGGGACGAGCTTTTTGGCTAGATGATCCTTTGGTCTGACCCAGTGTACAGAGCTGGCTTGAACTTCAAGCCTTCTGTCTACTAAACAGCTGCTGCTCATGCTCTGCACACCATTCCTCCAAAGGACTAAAAAAAAAAAAATGACTGTTTAGAGATAATCTCTTCAATTGCAGCTTTTATCCTCTGGTTCATCTCACACCTTTGGCTTTCTGCTGAGATCACCAACAATGTTGCCAATTAATGCCAATTTGCTTGCAACACCTGTCCATTAAGGAATGGATTGAGTACAAAAATCTCATTTTTGACAGAACACTGAATGAGGATCAGTTTGTAATGACACATAATCACTATCCACCTGGGACAGCTGTGTGCTGTTGACCTGGAGGAGGGAATGATCCTATATCCCATTAGCAATCACTGACCTATGAAGGACAACGTGGGCTAGTGCTTTGTTGCTTTTAAAAACATATTCTGTAACTACTCATTATGGGACAACCATGAAGTCATACCATAAGTAGAATGAAAAGGCCTCCGTTAAGTGGGAGACCTAATCAGACATGTCTCTATAATTAAGCTTCCACTAAGAATATAGAAAAGACATAAATAGATCATAGTTCACTGTGATTGTCAACTTTTTATCTTTTTGTGACATATTATTTGCTGAACTTGGGCAACTCAATTATTTTACCTTTTTAATTTTAATTTTAAACTGTCATTGATTCTAAAACCTCTGCAAGAAAAATGTCATGTCCTCAAAAGGAAGCATTTCTGAATCCACACTAGTAATTTAATTTGTCGTTTCTGTTAGGCCTGCACCTTGAAAGCAGCCACAGTGATATTTTAGGATGAATGACATGCTGCTGCTTCTTTAAACACGGGCTTTAGGCAGGCTGAAGCTGGGTTAAATCAGTTCTGGACTCAGAAATACTTACAGTCATGTTGCTCAGCAAGCTTAATCTTGCTTTTAAATATACTTGTCAATTCATAGTATAAACACTGCCTGGTTCGCAGAAAGGCAAGTCTTGCAAAGTCTTCATAGTGGATGAAGGACTACACCTGGAACAGAAATGTATCTATCAAACACGCTCTCATATCACAATTAAGCAGAGGTAATAATAATTGATAGTGTTTTTTCTTAAAGGACTAAACTAATTGGCATCAATGATTTGTTCCCTTGAAAGAAGCTACTTTCTTTATTACCATGCTACCTTGCTGCTGCCAGCGGCCTTAAGAAATAAAGAGAAGACAGGACTCCTTATCAATATCTGAAATTTCAACTGTAAGTGCAGCTAGCACAAAGGATTCCACAAAAGGCTTGTGTTCTATATGACTTTCATTTTCTATGAAAACCCCTTAATTTTTGCACTTTTTTGCTAAATTATGCTTGAGGGTTTCAGAAGACTGGCAAGATGTTCACTGGAAAATTAACTTTCAGTTAATTTAATTTAAATTAATTAATAAATCTAATTAATGACAGTTTTGGCAAAACCTAAAATATAAAAGAATATAAAAGAAAATAAATAAGCAATTGTGATATGCATTAGGAAAATTTTTAGCTTAAATTCTGCGATCTTGTATTTCATCCTGTAAGACTTTTACTGACAATTCATCCACTTTTTGCTTTAGAAGATTTATTCTTTCAAAGTCTATCATTAAACTCTTGAGGCTGTTCCATAAACTGGTACTTCTACCAAGCGCATGTGTATGTAACAGACATGACTTATTTTAGATTACTGCTTGTGATGAACACTGGTTCAATTTCAGATGCTATTATTTATCTTTTGAGCTGTTGTTGTTGCTATTTCCTCTTTATTGAGTGTTGCTGAGAGTTTCTGAAAAGAGTATCAGATATTTCTCTGAAGATATGTGTATGAAAATGCTAGCAATATTATTACAACATTTTATCTTCATATATTGAAATATTTTCCTAGGAAAAACAACTCTGACATTGAAGTGCTAAAACATGGTATAGCATAGCTTAATTTCTTTAAGCTGTAACTGAAAAAAATGGCTAATACATTTTTATGGACTTTGGTAGAAAACCAAAACAACTCAGTGTAGTTAATACTAACTTAATCGCTTTTTTTTTTTTTTTTTTTACAAGCTGGAAAGCATCTTGTCAAAACTCTATTACTGAAGATATTGCAGCACACTCAAAAGAAAGCCCTCAATATGATATGCTTTTCAAAGTAGGCATATTTGTCTTACTGTTATTTTGGAGGAAGGGAATTAGAATTATATCTTTTCCTGCAGCAGCACTGGAAACCTCTCAGCTCACAGTGTGTTGGTGGTGCTCTCTCTACACGTTTCAGTCAGGTCAGCGACTGATATCTGTATGTATATTGCATATGTATTATTCATTTGTATATTGCATATGTATATGCAATATACAAATGAATAAATAAATGTATATGTAGGATTAGTTTTCAGGGGATCAATGAACTAATCTGATCGATGTATAGCTGAGCATTTGCTAACACTTATTCTAGGGAGAGACAGGAAACAGAGGCTGCTGACTAACTGGGGAAGAAAACAAGACCGCTCTATTTAGCAGTAAAAGGGTCTTATGTTAGCTGATATTAATCATGGAACAACACAATTACAAGTGTTCAGTAGAGACATGACTGAAATTCTTGCAGTGCCCAGCTAAAGAAACACTTTATTGAGGTATCTATTGTAAAGAGGAGTCAATTAGAGTGTTCAGCTTGTCTCAGAACTCAGAGGGATGTAATGATGATATCAAAATACCTGTGCATTTCTTTGATGTAGCATCAGTTCAGAAGAGGGTCTGTGTTTATTTATTTTTAATGGAATGCTTAGAGGCAGGTGCGCAGTTCTGTGACGGCTTTAAGAAGACAGTAATTATGTGGTAAAGTATGCATCACCAAATCATTTAATAAAGGCTTTTATACGGGAAACAAGCTCTTCCAGATGAAGTAACAATTTGGACAAGTAATTTGATGTCTTTAAAATTCGATGAAAGAAGTAACTTTTAATTATACAGGTCTATTCTACACTATTTTAATCGACACACATTGTTTAATTAAATGGGAAGAAGGTGAAACAGCATGTGAAACAAGGATACTGCCCCTCCATTTCTATTACAGAAAAAATGATTTAATTCCAGTGCTGCATCACGTGTAGGCTTCTGAAATTTAATGCCTGCTCTTGAAGACATGTAGTGCATTTGAATTAATGGATAGTTTTGCAGACACTGAGCACCTATATGTGGTTACATGGAGTCTGTATACGTGTTAGGGTTCTCTGCTGCCCTATTCACTGCAGTAGATACGCATTTAAGTCAATGAGATTGCTATTCTGCCGGTGAGGAACAAATTAAAAATCTTTCAATTATATAATTTTTTCTAGAAATGATTTACAATGGAAAAAAATAATGAATATTTCATTACAGCTGTGCTGCTAGGTGCTGTACCTTTTTTTTTTTTTTTCTTTTTTAAACGAACCAATAAGGTACAAGCCTGACTAAGATATTTTTAAAGAAAATGTATGGACTACTGCACCTTTTTCTTAATTTGTTTCCCTTAGGCTAAATGTAATTGGTTCCTGAGTAACCTCAACAACCTTGCCTGCAACACCTTTCCCAGGCATATTCTTTCTTTGGAGGATGAGGGGGGTTGGAAAAGGGGATAAAGTGGTTTTTAATAAATCTCAGCACAAAAGTAGAAAGTAATTGTGACTCTTCTCAAATTATAACAGAAGTCAGGAAACAAAACACTATGTTAAAAGTATATAAGGAAAAATACAGAACAGAACACAGTGTTGAAATTATTATAGTCACTTCATAAATGCAACTGTACTGAAACTTCAGTGTTACAGACCGCTTTTGGCAGCCTTTCATATCCCCAGATGGGGTGTTCTGTCCTTGCTGAGAAGAATTAGCTCAAGGTTAGAGAAATTTTTTGGCCTTCACACACTGCAAATTCCTTGGGACAAATTTGAGGTTTGTCTCCTGCTCCTATCACTGACTGGCAACTCAGTGTCAATTTGTTGCAGAAACTTGTGGAATGACAATGGATGCAACTTTGAGGGAGGACCTGTTGCCTTGATTTCACTGTTGTTTATTATTATAAACCTTTTATGTATATCTGAACCACTGGAGTTCATCTATGCTAACATCACATCTAGATATGGGTCATCACTATTCACCTCTGTTTCCCTGCTGCTCATTACCTGGGCCTAGTATTTGAAACACTAATCTAACATTAACTATGGCAACGGTAAAAGGATCTTTTATAGTAATACTAGTAATGCTTGCTTTCATTTCTAACATTTCATCTTCTAACACATGCAGTCTTCAATCTCATGGATGCTCCCACATATTTTTTCTTTCTAACCTAGGACTTCTGCTACTCCCTGCTAACATACCTGAAAGATTGCTGCTCTTTCTGTTGCCAAAAGTTGATAAAGGATCATAATTTTGTTTAGTCATGCAATGGAGTTTTACATGTATAACTTCTCTTTATAATCTAGCTCTGCCCTGAAGCAGTCCACTTTGTGCCTTTGTAGTCATAAGCAGGAGAACAGATAATGAGGGAAAAGAGAGATGCATTTGTACAAAAATCAAATGCGAATTTAATTCATCCCCAGCTCTCATTCTGCATTCCTGAACATCATAAGCCAAACATAAGAGCATTGGTCATTAATAATAAACAACATTCCCACAAACTTCTTTGTCTGTATGTGCAAATGAATGGTACTCAATGCACTCAGTGCAATCTACAGAGCAATACAACTCTCCGCAAAATGGATTCCTGGTGACTGGTCAGATAACTGCTCCCTACAATCAAATAAGCAAGGTACTCCAAATACTCTAATTACAAGTGTAATTAAAAAGAAACTGTGTAATCACCGCATTTCTACCAGCACTGATAAAAATAAACAACTTAGGCTTTATCTCCTAAGCCATTTTCTTTTCACTGCTGCTGAAAACTACAATGAACAAGTTCATAAGAAATAGGAAAAATGCATTCACAAGAGACTGTATATGGGAAAACAGGTAGAATCAAAAAATGAAAACAGATACGTTACAAAAACAGTTTTTTGTTTGTTTGTTTGTTTTTTTACTTGACACATTATTTATATTGTGATTGTGCTGCACGTTTTTTCTCAAAGATAAACAAAAAAGCCAGAACCTTCTATTTGACCTTTCTTGGTCTTTGATTTCTTTTACTGTGGATAGTCCCCACTTAAAAAACTGTAAAACTTCTTCTTGGGCTGTGTGTGAATATCAGCTTAACTTTCAGTGCTTAAGTGAGTACTTTTGAAACTAGTATTAGATGTCACGAAGCTGACATATGGCTCAGTGTTCATTTATTTAGTATCTAGTAAGAATTCCTTTTAATTCAACGCCGTAAGTTCTTTCACCACCATTTTTAAGTCTCTAAGTTTAATAAACAAAACAAAAACCTTAAAAAACAAAAACAAAATGTGACGAACAAAATATGACTTAAATTAAGATTGGGAAATTAAACAAGTGTTCAATTTCTGTGCAGAAGAAATGGCTATCCTGATGAATCACATATTAAATAGAAGAAGAAATAAACCCATGGAAAGGATTAACAAGACTAACAATGACAATAGGAATCAATAAAAGATGAGACTTTTAAAAACACCTTTTATTCACTTCATTAATATCATAGCAAAAGTCCTAATCAACTCAGAGTTAGAGAAACATAGCACTTTTTAACCTCTAAATCTCAGATAAACGATTTCCTTACTCAATATCAAAAGCATTTTTATCAAAAGCAGATCTAGAGTAGTAGAGTAGGAAGTTATTATCAAATAGCTTTATTTTCTACTGATATGACTTCTGAGAGGTGTTATCAGAAACAGAAAATTTGGATTATTTTTCTCTGTATGTAGAAAGGAAATTGTTTCATATTTTATAGTGGAGAAAAAGGAGTGTGCTTATCTGCAGTGCGTTTTATCTCTTTTCATATAGGATCTCACCACAGAAGCAGTTCAAGGTATTCAGTTCAAGTGTAGCTAGCTATGTCTGTTTTAAGTATTTTCTTTTCTGTTCAGGAAAAGGAAGACGTGGTGATGACTATTTTCATAAAGGTAACCAGCACTGTCTCTCTAAGCTACTTTTTGTATTTAGTAGATTTATTATCTCTTATGCAAATACATTACCAAATGATACGCTATGAATCACAAGTCAATTTAAAGTTATAATTCTTTCATACACAGTGAGAAAATCATGGATTTTCAGATCAGGAGTTGGCAGAGTCTACTGGTATCACACACTGAATCACTATAACATAAAAGATATTGATCTGAAATCTTGAAACTTCTTTAAAGTGAGCTACAGAATGACAAAAATGAAGAATAAAATACAAATTAAGAATGATAAATAGCATGTTTATACTGAATTGGAAGGCACTACAGAAAAAATAAAATTATTGAAGCTTTTAGATGTGGTGCAGCCATTTCATTTCAGCTCAATGGTCTGGTTACTTACTGCATTGAAGTATCCATCAGCATAGCTTTTACCCTCAGTACAAGGGTCTCCAACACCTTGCATGCACTCTCTTCCCTTTTTGGGGAGGTTTGGTTTGGGACTACTGGTTTGGGACTGAGCTGTATCATTCTCTCACTCTGAAATCAGGACTACCATATATGTTAAAGACATAGGACCTACAGGTCCCACCAGATGTTGGGCATCTGTATTTTTCCTTTTTATAAACTGTATGTGGTGCTAAAGTAGGCATCTTTCTTAAATCAAAACTTTTTAATTGAACAGATGAAACAAAGACAGTAAAGGAAAAAACAAAAACAACAAAAAAAAACAAACAAATAAACACGTAAGCAACTTAGAAAATTCTAAATGCTTGTTTCATTTCATTTAACCAACTAAACTTAGCATACACTATCAAAATTAAATTAGAATTCTTAAATTACATGATCTATTCTAGTCTTAGTCCATTTATCAGAATATCACTTTTAGACAATTCAGGGAAGTTGGATATTCAAAGAAGTGAAAAATTACTACGGTTTCTCTTTGAATGGCAACTTTCATACTATTTAATAGTGTCTTAGCAATTGGTTTTATTTCAGATGTCTTCTTTGTTTATTTGTCCAGAGGGCTGACTTGGAAATCCAGCTAGGAGAATATCCCTACAGTATTTTCTCCATTGTTTTGTAGTTAGAATCCTTCATCTACATGTACTATAATCACTGGCCTAGAGAGTAGCTCTTCTAAACCTATGTTCCCTGAAATTTCAGAGTATGATTAATAAACCATGTATCAGATACAGATGAATGTATCTGATACTACCAGTCTCTACAGCGTTTGTCACACTGCTCAAGCACAAACCAACTAGGTGTGAAGAGAGCACTTCATCTCATTTCTCTATGTTCAGGGCAAGCCCTCTGAAGCACTCTACTGCAAACTATTCAAATATATAGGAAATATTTCTATAAATCCTGAAGATGATATCAAATCACATATAACAGATGCTTCACAGAAGATATAATAAAGATATATCTAACAGAGGCAAGCTAGCATGAGAACTGAAAATGGTGTAATCGTATTAGGCAGAGACAGCTTGATGTTAACACGGCTAAACTACTTCCTATATGATACAAACTAGTAACACCACAATATATTCTGGTGTCATGCAAATGTTACTGCCTGAGATAGCATTAGCTCTGGTGTCTCTGTATTACTGGTTTTCAGAACAGACATGCTGAATGACAGTCTGGTAAAACTACCATAATAATCATTCTCTACCTCCTGTCCTTTCCTTTAATATGTATGATTTTTGAAGTAGCATCCATAAATACATGTGCATTGTCATTAATATAGCAAGGATCTGACTGTGGTTAGGAAGGTACATACAACATGATGTAACAGATCATTCAGAGTGAGTCAGATCTCCCTTACCAAGATGGGGTTTAAATATTCCTACTGGGCAATACAGTCAGTGGGAATGTCAGTCCAGCTCTTCCTTTACTGAAAAAATGAAAATACCTAATTCAAATTAGAAGCATCCACTACTTGGTACCTGAAAAACATGCAGTTCTGAAGATCTAATCACAGCTTATCTATATCTTAGCTGGATAGATGTCAGTCCAAAAGATGGACTACCTCAAAAGCCAGCCGTATCAGCATAGAATACATAGAACCTTCCTTTTGTACATTATAAGAATCTGGCAATTTTTGGTTTTATTTCCTATGAAGTGAGATTGTGACACTTTTACTGGCTACAATGTAAATTGTTTTGCTTAGCTTCACTTCTAGGTCATTGTGTCTGGTGTGAGTTCCTCTCATGACTTTTTGTCCAGCTTCAGAAAAAGACAGAAAACTGCTGTATATAAACAAGTTAGTACCTCGATATTCCCCGTTCTGTTTTTACAGAAGCTTACATACAGTCTTTTGTGTGCTACCTTGGAAACTAACTCTGAATTACTTTGTGTTACAAGTCCATAAAACTCCAGCCACTTACTTTTGTAATGTGTAGAATTCCAAGCGTGCAATCCCCATTGTATAGTCGTAATGATGATTGAAAGTTATTATGGCACACATTTTAGCAGTTAGTAGGCATTAATTTGCTAAAGCATGCTAATGCAATCAGAGGAAATCACCTGACCATAGCCCTCTTCATATAATGCAAGCACTTTGAAGAAAAGACTTGTTTGGCTGCATAGCAGCCGGTAGACAGGCATTGCAGAATAATGGACCCTTATGGCAGATGTCTTTGTTTGTTTGTTTTTTTGCTAAGACAACAGTGCAAGGTAACCAAAGGTAAAAATTATCTGGATAATTGCAAGCAAATAAACATGATATCTTCAGTATCTATACTCAGTTTGGACCCCAAGCACTAAAGTACAGATATTAAAACAGAACTGAATGCTTTATTACTTATCGTATAAATATTTGCCTATTTATATTACCATTTATATTACCATATATATATATTTATCTGATGAAAAATAGCTTTAAGGATTAATTTAGAGAGGTAGTGGTCAAATGTTCAAAACTTGACAGAAGCAGCAGACACATGACTGGAAAAAAAAAAGCAACAGAGGTCAGCAGAAGCCTGTACTCCATTCACAGGGCATTCGTTCTTTACAATGTAATATCCAACTGAAAAGAATACAGCTGCAATTAGTTGAGCTAATCAAGTTTTCAGCATGAACCGCTGTTCTTATACAGCTATTATTTACATCTTCAATCTTCATTTTAAGAAGACAGCAACATTGTCACCTACTAAAACATCTTATCTTCCTTGGTTTTGACAATTTCTATCTTTCCCAGAGAAAATAATGTATTTTTTCCCACAATGCTGCACTTAATTCAGTCATAGATGTTTGCTGCTGAAAAAAAGTAAGAAAGAACCATCCTCTGGATTGAAGAAATAGACTTGTTTTAAGTCTGCTTTCTCATTTTATTTTTTTCCTCCTTTTTTCCTTTTCATCAAAGTTTGCTTCAATAATTCAACCTTAACATTCTCGTTTGAATTCCATTTGCATTTCAGCATCTTTACTAAATTTAATAGCACAATGCTATAATTCAACAAAATATGTTAAAAATTGACATGAGTTCATCTCCACACAATGATCCAACCTTGTGATCATTCTGAGAAGCTTATCAGTGTTGCCTCATAGCAACTGAGAATAGCAACCATGTTGGCTACTTCACAAGTATATAGAATTTTACAGCATAGGCACTTAAAAAAAATCCAACAAAACAAATAAAAAAATAATAATAAAAAAAATAAAAACAAAATCAAAACAAAAAATGCTTAACCAACCAAACACTAAAAAAAAAATTAGGCTAGTCTTATGGTGTTACATTAGCATTCTGAAGCTCAAAATGGAGCAAAAACTTATATAACTTATGCTTTTAGTATTAATTTACTTACAGTGTTAATTGAGTTTCCATTTAAATGTAAGCCACTGTCAAAGAGAGGTGATGAAGCTCCACTGCTGTGATCACTAGATGGTCCAGGGGAACCTGGAAATCAGATCATGAAAGATAATTGCTTATATTAAAAATATATGTATATATCTATTCCGGCTGTAAAACATGTTAAGAATTTCTAATACATATCACCAAACCAAAACTGCATTTTAGGAGGATAGACAATAAAATGTGTCAATCATATAATATATGTCTAAGAAGAAAAAAGTAGCTGGATGTCATTTTATGGAGGCTGTCATTCTGTAAAAGCTGTGCTCATGGGACCTTAGATGCTTAATTGTTTGCAGGATTAAGCCTTTTTTTTTTTTTCACTGAGAGTGAGACATTCAAAATCAAGTAACAAATTCAGTTACACAAATCCCATTAATTTAATGAATAAATTTCCTACTCAGTGTTGAAAGTCTCATCTTTGAGTATAATTATGGAGAGTGTATCTATACACAAAGCTAATAAGAAACTCTCAAGCAAGTATTAACAGTACACATACTTACATTTTACTAATGGATATATATTTTTCATAAAGTGGCAATTACTTTCAAGAATGATGCACCTTCTCAAACTAAGAAATTAAAAGCAAATAGTCATCTTGCAATGTTGATACTGTGTTAATATTCTAATATAACACAGCTATATTCTTTGAGATATCTGTTCCTTTAAACAGCTATTCATGATCCTACTTTAGCAGTTAATGGAACTCTAGGAAAGCTTAATGCATTTGTATGTAATAACTCGTTTAATATAACAGAAACAATACAAAGCCACATCATTGTGTAATTTTTGTTTAAATATAAAATTATAACATATAGCACCAATAATACCCAATTACTGTCAGAATACACTTGGCCTTACCAATAAAACATATAAAATCAGTTTCACAGCATTATATTCATCATTACTGAAACCTCATTTTTCTGTCTGAAGAAGTCACCTGAAATTGCCTTTAAATCATTTCACATTAATAGGTCTGTCAAATCTAACATCACAAGAGTCAAAATGTCATTCCAAGTCATATATTTTTGTATGTATCTATTCCACATATCTGAAAGATTTAGCAAAATGGAAGTTAATTCAACAAAGGCTCGTTTTCTCCATAACAACTCTCTGTCAGTCCAGTATTGAGATCTCAAAATTATACTCTGCATTCTGAAGTTTCAGCATGTTTTCATTCATAGTCTTTTCTGTATAGTTTCAGACGATGTCAGCAGGAGGCACTGCTATGCTTCGCTGATACAGGTCTAACCCACGTGCCAACTTAGTAGCCAGGTACATTTTGTACCTACTATAAACCTACAGTGCACCACAAAAATCGATGTTCAGAGTTGTAGGTGGCCACAGGGAATTATTGTAACAGAAAATGATATCTAATTTTTTATTAAAAAAAAAAATGTTTAAATAAAAAACTTCACATTAAATTCCTTGTGGAAGAGTCTGTTGGAACTTCATTATCTCCCATAACAGACATGTATGACAGGTCCATGAGTTGATCAGATTCTTAATGTGGACCAATCCCACATCTTCTGCAGTTTCAGCATATCAAAATAGACAAATATAATTATTTCCAAAACTCTGAATGAAGGATTTACTATAATACAAAATATTATATTAGTGTTTTTAAGTATGTAAAACTCACATCTGCTGCATGGGAAAGCTTAGAATAAAAGGTGAAGTAACATATTTTCCTCCTCCCAACATATCACTCCAGACTTGCTTTTCAGTTTAGTAGCTTTCTTTGGTTTTCTGAGTCACAACAAACTATTCAGCCTCCCTCAGTCTATGTCACCTTCACCACTTGATTGCAGGGAAGTTCACGAGCTGTTTAGTCTGCTCCCTGCTTATTCGGCCTCATGCACTCATGGACTATTCCTTCATGGCCTCGTTCTGTATTTTGGAAGCTTCTGTTTATATTCAACTGCTTTCATGGAAGGTGCAGTCCTCTCATCTCTCCAAGGAGCTCTGCCTGCCTCCTGGCATGGCAGTCCCAAAGCAATCAGGTGGGCTGAACAAAACATAGGATATACATCCACAGCAAATACACGATCCAAAAAATTACACTAACAAAAAGCAATCTTATATTATTTGCTACTATAGCTCTTGCCCAAATAGATGCGACTCCAAATCAAGTGCTGGGTACCAGTTCAATCTCTGGAACATTAGTTCATAATCATCTAAACAAAGCGCTTTTTCAAAATAAAGCATCAGGTATAGACAATTCCCCTCTCCATGACTAGTGGGGACTGATACCAGAAGCTAGGTACATGGTATATTGTGAGACTTTCAGCAACCATTATTATCACCTAGCTTTCTTCTTATTCCACCCAAATTGTAGTTAGGCAGTCAAGCTATGAGAAATGAAAACTTGTACTATGACAGGTCTTATCTGTTTATTTTTATTATTTTTTTCTTAGCTGTGTCATTTTTGTTATCTTAAGAATGCTAGTTCATAAAGGATTCTGTGAGTATGGGAAAGAAAGATTTTTACCTGAGCAACAGATGACTATGCTCAGAGGAAAAAAACCTCCCCTGTGATGTGTGAAAGGGCCAGAGAAAGAGAGAGATATCCAGTATATAGGATTTTTCAGTCCACAAAAGAGACTGAGATACTCCTGAGGGTGGCAAGAAAAAGCCAGAACTCAGAGGTGAGTGAAAGAAACTTCTTAAAGACCAGAGGGGATTTTTGCAGATCTAGCAGTAACTCAGGAAAATCACCAAGTTATCTGACACTAAACCTAAAGCAATAAAATATTTGCAGTGGAAAAGGTAGGAGTTGTTTATAAAACCTTTTAATTCTTTTTGACAGAATCACTGAGATTTTTCAATTTAAAAAGTCAGGTGTTCTGCTTAATAAATAAATAAAATGAATAAAGCCTGGATATATATACATGTGTATGTATATATAAATATATATATATATATATTACACCTTAAAAGTCTTAAACTTAGTAGACCTGGAAAAGTCTATTTTAAAGTTCATCAACAGTTTTATCTTTTTAATGTATTTCAGTCAGTGAATTACACTGAACCTCTAAACAACAAGCAAAAACCTCAAAATGAGCATATCAACGTAAGGCAGTCAGAAAGACTTTATCCTCTAAAACACTACAATTTTTCTTATGATTAACATTGCTGAATGATACTAGAGATGTCCTGTATAAAAAAATAAACAAGCTCATTTATCTGACTTGCTAAATTTGTCACAGACAGCCTCCAATAGACAAAAAGACTATTCTAGAACAACCGCCAAATTAAAGTCAATAGAAACAGAGGCTTTGTAGCCTTCGGATATTCTGATAATTTGGTATAACCACCAAAATCAAAAAATTCTTAAGAGAGCCTGATTTACCACAAAATGCCCTGAAGACTCTTTCCAGCAGGAGTGTATCTTATCTAAAAGGGTAAACACCTTATGTCTTGCTCAGCTCTGGGATGGGTAATGGACTTAGTCTTAGAGAATCCTCAATGATGGTACCAACAGGCTGTAGCTGTAATGTTCTGTAGCAGGCTAAGAAATAACACTCATATCCAATTTTAACCTCCTGACACAGCTCCAAAAAACGAAATTTCTTATTTTGGTTTCCAGAAACATGTATTTGTTTTCTTTCTAGCTGGAAGACACCTCAGAGCAGATCACAGGTCATGGGATGTGGAATCATCCCATGGGGGGCAGACAACGCAATGAGTAGACAGTTACTGATCATGCAATGCAGCTCCAAGAAGATGATACCTGACTGGTGGACTACCCTCAGCCCACCACTCCTTAGCTGGCCCACCCTCATTCTGCAGAGGACTCTGAATCACAGTGTCCAGACTCTACAGGGGTGTGCCCTCAAAGGCACACAGCTGTACACCCTGAAGAAGCTAAGTCAGGTGCTCCTGGAGTATGTCAAAACCTATACTAGTTGTTCACAATCTCTGAAAGAGTGAAGAAACCAGCAAATGTGGTGAGAACTGCAGGCACAACTGTTGTGACATCTTATGTCTTTAGTACCCACAGTGGGAGACAGTGCAGGGAAGGAAGAGCTATGAAAAGGAAGCAAGGGAGGCAGATGCTGCTCCTGATTATGTGCTTATAAGAAATAGTAATAACACTGGTTAATGGGAAGAGACAGTACAGTTGCATTTGAAGCGAACACACCATAATACTAAAACTGCTAGGGTAGCAGCTGGTCTGACTGAATCCTTGGAGGTAGGGGACCATGTGCGTGAACCTTCTGGGATGCCAGGAAAGCCTCAGATACTTCAGATTTATGTATATATGCACTTTAATCTTGCCTGCAATGTGAGTTGGGATGCATGTAGTTGTATAGTAGAAATGATACTTAGGTTGTTATATTTTTCACTAATTCTTGTTCCTGGACCTGCATGCACTACCATGTGAAGGTGGCAGTTGTCTCACACGGGATGTGTACTGAGTATAGGTGGAAAGGCAGCGGGGCTCCAGGTGTGGCCTCTGTGAGAAAAAGCCAGGGGCCGCCCCGTGATGGACAGAGCCAGCTCCAGCCAAAACAGACCCACCACTAGGCAAAGCTGGTGGCACCTCTGAAAAAGTGTGTTTAAGTAAGGGAAAAATCCTACACAACAGAGAGAGGAGTGAGGAAAAAGTGTGAGAAACAGCCCCATGAACACCGAGGTCAGAGAAAAATGAGGGAGAGTATTTGCTAACCACAAGAACCAAAAATTTCCCTCATCTGTATTGTCCATAAACAATCGGTAAACTACTCAGTTGTCACACCATAATTTTGTTCTTTGACAAAAATGATTAAAATATCAAAGTAGTTTATAAACTATACACAATTAATGTTATCCATTTGCTCTGTAAATGTTCTGCTTTTGATTTTTCTGAAAAGAACAACATACCTTTCAGAATGAATGCATGACTCAAACGTTTGTAAACACTATTTTATTGCATTCAGTCAAAGCTTCTTTAGAAAAACTTCCAGCTATCACCCATGACTGTACTGCAATTTAGTGGATTTTACACTTTTATTTTGAATAAACTATACAGACACAATCATGCAGTATGCATTAGATTCTTATAAGTTTATCAGAAGAGTACATAACTAATTTTTCATTTCTTGCTGTAAAACGCTCAAGGATTGAATTCTTATTTCTGTCAATGTCATATTATTATGAGAATACTTCAAAGGGGAAAACAAATTACTCCTATCAGTTAATTTCCTCTTACCTAATGGGAGCTTTAAAAATGATGGAGCTTCCCTGAGGTACTGAACAGTGATGGTAACTTCATCGCCAGCATTTCGCAGTAGGTGTACCTGTCAGTGTACAAATAACAGCTACTTTAAACCATAGAGCCACGAGTCATGGAAAGCATATTAGTTACAATGAAATCAGCATCTCTGTTGATCTGTAAGAAACAGCATGAATACTGCTGACTGGGAATGGAGAGTATCAAGCCACACCAAAATAGGGTAAGAGTAGGCAGGACCAATGGAACAACCTGAAGAAATAACCTGGTGAGTAACTTGTTTTTATATAAGCTGAAGGTAACTTCTACAAAGAAACACATTTTATAAAATTGCCATAGAGTAGTAGGGAAATTTGTGTTTTGTAAATATAACATATTAATTGTGTGTATGCACACATATATAGACACGTTATATAAATATAAATTAATAACAACACGTATTTCATATCTGATTTATATTTGGGTTGATTCAGGTGTTACATTAGACACATTTTTTTTGTTTCAAATATAGTTTTTGTGACTATCTTCATTATCTGTAAATATCTGCTAACCAGAAGAGAACACACATACACACTCATTATGCATATACACATGTATGCATACAGACATACATGTATTAAAACATTAGAATTTAACTGAAGGCATAACACACTACTACATAAGGAACTTTAAAAAAATGAGAGCTTCGAATAACATCTTTGATGGAACTTTGTTCCTTTTGCGGTCAGAGTTATTCCCTTGTTTCATATCCTTGACACCCACGAAATAGGTATTGCATTTGGTCGGTAAGTGGCCTGCACGTAAGGTTTGCAACCACAGTCCCTTTGTCAGAAACAGATACCAAGTTCTGTGGCTTCTCAGGTGAGCACAACCAGAGCTTGAATGCATCGAGCAGAAATGTAACAACAGCAAACAGTAACTCCTATAAACGTATTTACTGATCTAATGTGCTTGAAGGAAGCAGGTGCTTGTATAGCTTCAGACCTCAGCACACTGCCACATTGACTTAACATCACAAGGTGCAGGATTACAACCAACAAATTAATCACAGTAGGGATTACTTACTTTATACCTTTTCTGATGTGTATCTATCTGTTTGGGCATATACGAGTATTTTGCAGGCTACTAATGGCTTTCTGGAATTACAATATTGTAAGGCTGTTTCCAGATGAGAAAGAAGGGAGGAGTAAATTCAGGACACTGCAATAGGGATCTGCAATAAAATCAATATTCTCAGCCTTTAACATCATACACCATATAATGTCACGTGGACAGATTTTTTAAAATGGAGAGTATCGATTTATTAGCAATATTATAGACAGTTGTATTATTCATTTTGTGATTTGCTCAATGGCTATGAAAGCTACAAATCTTTTCAGGCACATACAAAAATTTCTGAAAAGAGATAATATAGAGAAGTATAAGGAAAAATTAAATTTGAGGTAGATAGTTACGCAAGATATCTGTGATTGATTTATGTAAAAATAATTTTAGTTTATATTATAAGATACCAACATGAAAATAGAATGACTGAGAGAGTTCCAAGTCACTGGAGAATTAAGGTTAAACAACAACAAAAACAACCCTAAATTTTGTTTTCTCTAGATTTCACAGTTTCATTTTGTTTTGTTTACTCTTATATTCTATGGTCTAACTCTCTTAGAATCATAGAATGGCCTGGGTTGGAAGGGAACACAAAGGTCATTTAGTTCTAACCCCCCTGCCATAGGCAGTGATGCCACCCACTGGATCAGGACCCCATCCAACCTGGCCATCAACACTTCCAGGGATGGGGCACCCACAGCTTCTCTGGTCAGCCATGTGCCTCACCACCCTCTGAGTGAAAAATTTCCTCTTAACATCTAATCTAAATCTCAGCTCTTTTAGTTTAAAACCTTTCCCACTCATCCTGACAGTATTCAACTGAGCAAAGAGTTGCTTCCCATCTTTTTTATAAGTCCCTTGACTACAACTTTTTGGTCATTTGCCTTCATAATCTTCCACCGAGGTAATTTTCAAGTCTAGGACTTGTACTTCATGAATATTTCAGGTGTTTTATTTCTGAAATGTACTTCAAGATCAGACAATCATCATGAGAGTCACTTCCTTTTACTTTATGACTTTTGCTTCAGACTTTAAGCCTGTATTAAGTGTTTAGTCTTGTGTTTTCATCTATAGATGAGAGATTTGATTGATTTCACTGAACTTCATATGTTTAAAGTATAAGTTTATTAACTAGGCTCTTTATTCAGAGATAAACACTCACAGGTGATGAATACTTTTTATTCTAAGATCTCTGCAGATTTCTAGGGAAAATATTGACAACCACTTTGGAATTGTATCTTAGCTAAGGGGCCATATGGATGAACTCATTCTTCAAAGAGATGCTCCTTTTCAATTTTAATTGCTGATACAGTTTTGATCTATATTAAGACAGAACCCAATTCAAACAACCAAAACCCCATCTAAATCTCTGAGCAATTCGAATATTAATGATCATGTACGTTTGAAAGTTTAGAGTAAGCAATGGTAAGCACAAGGCACCAGAACTTAAAAAGAATGCATATCATCTATGAATTGTGCCATTGACTTTCCTTCCTGAATTAGGCATATAGGATTTACCTAAAGTGGGCATTAACAGTAAAAATGAGGCAACAAATATAATTTGGTTTCGCTAAAATATCAGTCATATTTTGCTCCACAGACTCTTGAGTGTAATTAGGTAAGTGAGATCTAGGAGCTCCTGTTTATACTTTTTTACATTCTCTCTGTTATATTCTTGAGAAATAGATGTGAAAAAGAGAAGCATAATAAAACTTGAGTTGATAAATGCACTTAACTGAGTTATGCAAATTCCACAAATTAGAGCCAGCATGAAAAGTAAGCATTTCCTTTGATGCCCTTTTTCTTTTGTACATATGAACACACAAGTACGTGTATACACACACAAATTTAGATGCAGCCAGTCTACTTGATCAACCATAAAAAAACAATCAGTCACTTTTTAAATTCTCCCTCTACTGCTACAGAAAGGCAATAGTGCAACAGCTCATGTAACTTTAAAGGTGCTAGATTTGTCTTGCTGGACTTACTGGACTTGTGCAAAAGCTTCAGTACCACAGAGAAATACATTATTTAGTGACTTTCTGCACCATTAATGGCTTCTTGTGAGCACTGAAATTGAATCTTATTTTTGTTCTTAGTATATGCGGCTCGATAATCCCATCTCTTCAGGCATTAACAATATAAAGTGGCTCCAGGAAAGTGTGATACGATACCATATTTCCTAAGGCATAGGTTTGGTAATTTTAAATGAAAACATTAATATTATGAGGTCTCTTCATATCATTTGAAATAAAAATCAAATTTAATTCTCTGCAATGGTTTTTAAGCTAATGTTTTGTTCCATACACTAACTTCGATTGGATTTATCTTTGTAATATTTGATTAAGACCTTCTAAAAGTACACTAGGCAGTATGTTGATCATGCAGTCTCATAGAATCACAGAATGGTATTTTCTTCCCCCTTGATAAATACCATAATGTGTAAACATTCTTTGAATCAATAAAGAGGAAACACAGTTCTTGTGCTTTTTTTTGAAAGTCTACTTCAAAATTTTTCTGTCCATTAGGTTGAAACTCTTCCTCGTTATTCCAAATATAAAGAACTAAAAAGGTCAACATTTGGAGCTTTTCTTTAAAAACTGTTATAAATAATAGAGTGAGTTCTCTGTATCTATTTTATTTGGTTTATGTTTCTTCCCAATAGATATTTCAGCACAGCATTGTGACTACGTTATAAATTTGTGATTTTTGAAATTATCTATTGGATTTTACAAAATACTGATGTTTCTATACTGAGTGTAAGGTAAACAGTGTTATAGGTACCACATAATGATAAGTAGAATGATATTACAAGATACAGGAACATTTTGTGACATGAATTTGCAGTTGACAAACTCTGACCTCCTGTTTCCCTTATACTAACTTTTTGAATGGTAATAGAGAATTCATTATCTGTTAACTTTATACTTGGACACGTAGGAAATATTTCCAATTAAGCTTTGTTGGTCAATGACTCAGAAATTCCATGATTCTATCAGTGTGGCAAAAATTTGATTTTCTCTTATACATGCTTTGATCAAACATAAAAACATTCAGTCTAGTTCTGAAGGCTCCATAGCAATGCAGATTAGTGTACCTGGTGCAAAGTCATTAATTGGTGTGACAGGGCTAGAAAGAGAACATAAACTCTTTGCAGCTCCTAATGTGGATATTAATGCAGTTTAGGAAGACAAATTCATCAGCTGGAGAGTGGTAAGTAACTGCAGTCTAATTTAAACATATATAAGGCTATACCAACAGTTTCTTCAATTTTTAACACAAGTATTTTTCATGTGACAGTTCATATATACATATACAGAAAGATTTACACATATATGAAAAGTATATAAATGTGTGTACATAATTCTGTTTGTACTATGTTTTCGCATATGGTTCAATATGAGTCATATTGTTCGACAGACTATTATAATTCTATCACAGCTTTTGAACAAAACAAGCAAAATCTGTATAAGTATATATATGTATGTAGCTCAGCTATATGTGACAGAATGATAGTGAAAGTCTGTAAGGTAAGTACTATATTTTTAGCTCCCATTGAATTAATCAAGGATGTTTTCCAAAACAGAACTACATTTTGGAATATTGATTTCTAATCTTGCTGGTGCATCCAAATATTATGTGATAATAGATCTGTATAAATACCCTAATATTACTTTCTAGGCAATTTTTATATTAGTTGACATAGCTTTATGAATTTCTGAGCATTTTGTGCTAAGTAGCTTGTCTAAATCAATGAAACAAATATTATATCAATTTAATTTATTGAATTAAATTTAAACTATTGAGCTTCATCTCACTTAAAGGTAATGTAAACATTCTGAATCTTTAAATCAGACTAAATTTAAAAGAAAACATCCAGTTACTGAAGAATTTCAGAAGTATTTAAAAATAATGCCATAGCGGAATCTGGACTAAAATATTTGTGTATATATATATGAATATGTATGTGTATTTGTATATATATAATTATTTTAATATAGATTAAATAAGAAATATCTATAAAATAGACTTTTTATTATATATAAGAAATACACATTACACATATTTGTAATGGTCTGCAGATAAACTAATAGCAATCTTTTAACAGTAGGACATAATTTGCATAGCTACCTACCAAATTTGGCTCTTCAGAAGTAATACATCACGTTTGCAGATGTTACAGGAAATAAGTAAAGTGTAATTTAAGTGTAGATTGAATTGGGGCAAGGGGCGGGGGGAGAGAGAGCAAAGGGAGCAAGAAGAGCAGGGAAGTGGAGCCCTGGAGGAAGGAAGATTCTGGCCACCAGCAAAAAAGAACTGAGCTTAAAAGGAAATGCAAGTCCTTTACATGGAACTTAATAGTAGGTCTTTCCACTTTCTTTTTCTTTTCTTTTTTTCTTTAGTTTATTATTATTATTACTTTTCTTTCTCCTGTTTTATTTTCTTTTTTTTCCTCTTCCTCTCGCTTTTTTATTTCCTTTTCTTCTTTTCTCTTTTTCTTCCTTCTTCCTTTTTCTCACTTCTGCTTTCACTTTCACTTTCTTTTACCCATTTCTACCCATCATCTACCTGGACTTGTGTAAAGCATTTTATATTTGTCCCAAAGCATGCTGGACACCACACAGCATCCTTGTCTCCAAACTGGACAGACAAAGATTTGATGGATGTACTATTCAGTGGATAAGGAATTGGCTGGATGGCTGCATCCGGATCCGCAGTGGCAGTCAACAGCTTAATGTTCAGGTGGAGATCAGTGACAAGTGGTGTCCCTCAGGGTTTGTACTGGGCCTGGGACTGTTTAATATCTTTATTAATGACATAGACAGTGGGATCAAATGCACCCTCAGCAAGTTTGAGGGTGATATCAAGCTGAGTGGTGCAGTCAGAACAGTGGAGGGAAGGGATGACATCCAGAGGGACCTGGACAGGTTTGAGAAGTAGGCCCTCATGAAGTTCAACAAGGCCAATTGCAAGGTCCTGCACCTGGGCTGGGGCTATACCACGCTTGAATACAGTCTACACAATGAGTGGACTGAGAGCAGCCCTGCAGAGAAGGACTTGGGGGTACTGGTGGCTGAAAAGCTGAGTATGAGCCAGCAGTGCAAGCTTGCAGCTCAGAAAGCAAATCGTATCCTGAGCTGCATCCAAAAAAATGTAGCTAGCAGGTCAAAGGAGGTATTATTCCCCCTCTGCAGTCCTCTCCTGAGACCCCACCTGGAGTGCTGCACTGAACCCTGGTGCCCAGAGCATAAGAAAAGCATAGACCTTTTAGAGCAGGTCCAGAGGCGGGCCACAAAGATAATCATAGGGCTGGAGCACCTCTCCTATGAAGAAAGTCTGAGAGAGCTATTTGGCCTAGAGAAGAAAATTCTACTGTTGTATGATTCCCTGCATGTTTGTTCTGGACCACTGTTCCCCAAGCTCTGTGATCTAATTGGACTCCCAGTTATGTGGTTTGGCCTCATCAAGCTCTTGCTTCTCCCTTGCAGAGCTGTGTTTCTAACTTAATAAGGGCAAGATGCCATCATTCCTTCCATAGACTGATCACTGGTCACCAACTCCAAAAATAAAACATACTGTTCTGAGAGAAACTAAGTCATATTTACTACCACTTTAAAAATTTCTCATGTCTATTACCTACCTATCAAGGCAATGCAACATACAGAAATTTTCACAGATTTAAATTAAACCACCAATTCTCTTAGTTTATTCAATTGATACTTTTCTCTTACTTCCATCAACAAATTCAGTAGATGTTTTGAACCACAAAGCTTCACTATTCATTTTAAAACATAATACTGCTCCCATATGCTATAATTACTAGGAATTATAGAGAATAACAAGAAATTGTTACTATTTTGATGATTTTGTATATTGATTTATCTACTTAGTCACACATTTCAGTCTGTGTTTCACTTCAAAACAATGCTTACACAAATGTCTGGGATATGAAAAATAATGCTACAAACTGTGGATTGGAAAATATATTCTAAGCTAAGTCAGCTGTTCCCTGAAGCAATGGAAGTTTAAATAAATTTGCTTAAGGCTAACTTTTAACTGAAGCCTAAAGACCCATCCCTCAGAAAGTAACACTGCTATCCTTCAATAACTCCAAGAATAACAGTGCACCACAGTGACTTCTCTCTGGAACTTCAGGTCTGTCTCAACTGTCATTAATGTGCTATAACTGAACAGAGTTCAAAGCCATGGAACTCATAATTTTACAAGAAACAATATGTTTTATTGCTCAACTACTATTATGTATTACTTGTAAAAAGAAAAAAAGAAACCTCAAGAATAAAAAAAAAAAAATCACAGTAGACAGAAATGGCCAAATAACCAGAAAACAAAACATAATTCTTAGATGGAAACTTAATCATATCATTACTGATATATACGGTATGTAAGAAACACAGTATCAAAGTGCCACTGTGTATCTGTTCTTACAGATACCCATATCTGACTGAGATTGGAAATGCGTATATTTAACTGGAATCAAAATCTGTAGAAATACACAATTTCTCCTCTCCTTTGAAGGCAGGCTGAGTTCAGCCTGGAGAAGAGAAGGCTCCTGGGATACCTTACAGTGGCCTCCCAGTACCTAAAGGAGGAATTGCTCAAGACCAGGTTGGATGGGGCTTTGACCAACCTGGTCTAGTGGGAGGTTTCTAGTGGGAGGCTTCCCATGGCATAGGGGTTGGAATTAGGTGGTCCTTAAGGTCCCTTCCAACCCAAACCATTCTATGATTCCATCGAATAGGAAAAACAAACAAACAAACAAAAAACTTTCTGATTTCCTGATCCAGTTCTTTAATAGTTTTGATTCAATGAGTTAGCTTGTTTGCTATCTAAAGTGCATGAACAGACTCACATTCTATGAGCAAGTGTTTTGTCTGGTATCTACAAAAAGGAACAAGTGCCAGAATCTAGCCACCATTCAGTGGCTAAACAAATGTGCTTGAAATACTAATGATATTCATGATACCTATTCACTTGTTTAGATCACGCTCCCATTAAAGTGAATGACTTTATGAAGAGAAACAATAGAATCACAGAATCATAGAACCACCTAGGTTGGAAAAGTCCTTCAGTATCGCCAAGCCAGCCATCAACCTCACCTCCCTAGCCCATCACTAAACCATGTCCCTTAGTGACACGTATATATGTCTCTTAAATACCTTCGGGGTGGGGACTCCCCCCATTTCCTGGGCAACTCATTCCAATGCGTGTACTTACGTACAACTAAAAAAGCGATCTTTTCTAACCACAATACAAAATGAGTTTATTCATCTCACCTGTCATCAGAAATACAGTAATTTTATTAATAAGTTGATTTTATGTGGGTGTAAGTACTCTGTATAACTTGCATTTTCCTTCCAATTTGAGGAAATTTACCAAATGCTAAATAACTGAGCTTCTCTTATATAAACAGATTAAGTCTAATCTTTTACAAACACATTTATTTAATTAACCAATCCAACATCACAAGAGTGTACACTAAGTCTTTTTTAACTTTCTGCTGAGTCCTCTTAATCAGCCTAGATTATATAGGGCTCCATAGTTCTCTCTACCCTAATGAAAAGCTGAGGCTCATCCAATATAAGGTAGTGAATTAGTCAAAAGACTAATTTCTGTTTCAAAAGACTAAACAAAAGAACATTGCTTAGGTAGAAAAGGCTGGGCAAGGAAGTCCGAAAGGGGAAGGAAAGGATATTGCTTCAGAGAAACTATGTCAACTGTAACTGCAACCCACAGAAGTGACCAAAAATTAAAACACAAATTAGATGTTGCACATGATGAAAGGATCAAAGGAAGCAAGAGTGGAAAGGTTTTCCCAGCAATTGTCAGGAAAAACAAGGGACATTATACGGTCCTTATTTATTTATTTATGTATTAAAAAAAAAAAAAAAAGAAAAAAAAAGAAAGAAAGAGAGAGTGATGATTTATTTTCCTATCAGCTTTTTAGAAGACACTCCAGATTTATTCATGGATGTTTTATACCCTTTTGTTCTTATTCTAACATTCTCCTTTAGCAATATTTGGTCTCCCTCCATGGTGCTCAGTTTCATGCAGGTAAAAAAAGAAGTGTGGAAAAAGAAGTGAAGTAGTGAGGAGCAATAAGTGTGGAGGGTGACCAGCACAGGGTTCTGACCTCCAGGGTCTTTGGTTGTCATTGCACAGGGGTCCAGGTGCTAAGGGTGCACAGAGGAGGTGCTGGCAGCAATGCCAACAGCAGTGTGGATGCAGGTGTAGTTGGTGGTGGTCACCTTGTCTGCGTTTAGGGAAAAGTAAAGGTTGGCTCGTTGCATGAAGAGGGCAGGAACTCCTGCCCCAGTCAGTCAGACTGCTGGCTGACCCTTTCTTTCTCTCCTTCTCCATATAAAAATGATACAGAGGAGATGGACTCAGTATAGCTATCCTGAGCACATTATGTAGATTCTAAAATTGCCCTGTCTCGTACCAGTTCTCTTATTTCATATGCCTGAAAAACTCCTGGATGCCCCTTTCACTTCTTTTCTGTGGCAGAAACATTGGATAATCATAAATCAGGTAGAAAAATGGCTAATTTGACATGACCTACTTGTAAACCTGTATTGTTTGACCCAACCTCTATTTGTCTGGTATACTTTCCAAGCAGTGGATTAAGACCAAAATTATTTTGCATCTTATTAAAAGCAAGCTGCTTAAATCAAGCTTATCCCTATTCCATAAAAGACAGAACTTTGTTAAATATACTATATTTGCTTTCTCCTGGTATTTGTACAACTCTGATTAATTTGTTCAATTTTGTAGAAGAATCTGCAATGTTATGTGCCATTTTTTTTTTCTGTATTCTAAGACAGGGACTCCCCTATTTTACCAATAATAAAATATGTAAATTGTGATCCCACTTCAAAGATATAAAGTCTGCTTTTATATTTTCATTCCTAACCAGCCATTAGTTATCCTGTGTCTCCTCCAGCATTATTTTTTTTTTTTATTTTATAAAACAAAGTTACTTTCAGTTTCTGAACTGCACTTGTATTTTCCATGGTTTACACATTCCCATATAGTGATCCCATTTTTGATTATTTTATTTTATTATTGAAGAGGCCAGTAGAATTTGTTTTAAGTCTTTCCACATTTTTAAAATCAGAAGGAATAAAAAAGATGCCGCAGTCAGGAACTAAATGAAAAACAAATGAACAAGCAAAAACTTTAAAACTTTTTACATTTAGGAAGCATTGCTTTGAATAGTGGTTGTCCTGCCACACTCTCTGTGTGCTTTATCTAAGAAGTGCTACATTTTGTGCCCACAGTATAAAAAGCTTTTAAATTCTACCTATTGCTCCTTTGTGGCAGGTAGCTGATTTTTTCTATAGGTTTTAATTATAGTAATTCTGCTTTCGTGCTCAAAGAATATGTGCACTATAAATGTTCATAATGCCAGAGAACTCACTGCTTTTCTAACCCAGGGAATTAATGATTGTGAAATAGATAGGGGTAAACTAAGATAGGGGTATTGAAACCTAGAACTCCTTAATTGTGGATGCTTTCTTAACATGCTTACATTTTGAAAATATGTCAGTTTCCAAGAGTACATTATAGAAACTATGTAATATTTATAAGTACACACCTAATACAGATACCATAAAACATACTCTATTTTTTAAACTTTTTTTTCCCCTGCAATCTTGTAATCCTTTACAAAAGAAATATAAAGGTGCAAAAAGGTACAAATTTAACTCATAAAAATGTGTATGTGAGTTTTAACATTTGCATGTAAAAGATATTGGATATTAAATGTTCATTATAACTTGCTTCTTAATGAGGAATGCAGCCAGATGCATTCAGTTATAAAATAATCACATTTCTTAGGGCATCTGGCAAACTGAGGTTGAATTGTATATCCCTCAACATTTGACTGTAGTACCACAATTTGCTGCTTTTATGCGTTTTTATTTTTATGTTGTGTTGGGATACAGAATACTTATGGCAAATCAGCAGTTGGAGAAATAAAACTAAATTCAGATCTTTTTAACCTAAGAACATTTAAAAATTATTTGTATCACCGTCAAGTAACAGGGCTGCTTTTCTACAACAACCAAATCCCCAGAAAAACAGCTCAGAAAAATTCTATAGGGCAACTAAAAGAACAGGAAAACTATGAACTTCATTCTGCAGTCTAATGACACAAATTTGCATTCTTTTTATAATTGTCCAATTTTTCTTTTCTGTTACTGCCCACCTACATAGCAACAGCTAATTTTCTAAAAATGCATGTTAAGTCCCAATTAATGAAAGCAACTATGCATTACCTGCTTCCTAATAAAAGGTTCTTTCTCTTCTTTCAGCTCCTGCTCAAGCTCTTTTATAAATGCAGCCATTCTGTAGCTATATGCTCACTGCAACAGGTATTTGCCGTCCATGTAATATATGGGACTGGGCTAGGCAATGACAAAGGAAACCTGTGAGAACTACCAAGATGAAATTAAGAAAGCAAAATCTTCTAAAGCTTGGTATCTTTTCTCTCTCTCTCTTTTTTTTTTTCCCCTCTAATCAAAAAAATATATTTAAAAGTTTTAACTAAACTGAGTTTTTTGGTACGCTTCACAGTTGAAGAGGTCCTCCTCTTTAAAAAACAAAGATTTTTCTTTTTCACAGAAAAACTGTAATTTTTTGTTTATCTGTATCTGGAAAAAACATTCTGTTTGAAAAAGATTTACAAATGCTTTCAAACCTATACTCCTGCTTTGGCTGACCCCAAATGTAAATCTCCCAATAATGGGGAGCACAAGAAGAGTTTGGGATCATTTCAACTAATTCTCTTTCATTAAAATCTTCACAGCTGATTGACTGTTGTTTCTGTTCACGTGTCTGTGTGTAACTGGAGATAGCCTCTTAGCCTGGAACACATCAAAAGCTTCTGTCAGTCAAGATATGACCCTTTTACTTAGTGCCCCAATCTTCCCATTTAAAGAAATAATAACAACAATACATTGGGAAAACAATTGTCCTGGTTTCAGTTAGAACAGAATTAATTTTCTTCCTAGTAGCTGGTGGAATGCTGTGTTTTGGCTTAGGATGAGAAGAGTGCTGATAACACCCCGATGTTTTAATTGTTGCAGAGCAGTGCTTATACCAAGCCAAGGACATCTCAGCCTTTTGCTCTGTCCTGCCAACGGGCAGGCTGGGGGTGCAGTAAGAGCTGGGAGGGGACAGACCCAGGACAGGTGACCCAAAGTAGCCAAAGGGGTATTCCATACCATCTGACGTCATGCTAAACAATATATAGGGGTGGCTAGCTGGGGGGAGGGGGCCAGACTGCTCGGGGTTAGGCTGGGCATCGGTCAGCGGGTGGTGAGCAATTGCATTGTGCATCACTTGTTTGTACATATTTTTATTACTTTCCTATTATCACCATTGTATTATTATTATTATTATTATTGTTATTATTATTTTTGTTATTATTATTTTCCTGTCTTATTAAACTGTCTTTATCTCAACTCACGGGCTTCACTTTCCATTTCTCTCCCCCGTCCCAGAGAGGGAGGGGGGAGGGTGAGTGAACGGCTGCGTGGTGTTTAGCTGCCAGCCGGGTTAAACCACGACAACAATACACCTAATCACAAACTAATGAAATTACCTATCATATACAGAAACTAGTCATAGAAAAGTCAATAGGAAAAAAGCTCTACATTTCTTCTTCAAACGATTTAGAGTAGTGTTAGAAATCAACTTGAGTAAGAAAAGTACCATCTGCTAAAGGTTTTGGCTTTTTTTTTTTAAATTATTATTATTATTATCTTCATTATTATTTCAGGAAACAATTCTGAAACAATCTAAGGAGAACATTCAGAAAATGCTCAATCTTCAATCTTTAATCTTCAAAAGATTAAAACCATTTCACAGAAAAATACTTTGGTAAAAATGAAAGGAGACTCAGAGATATCCGTCGGTATGGCCCCCCCAACAAATTATTTTACAGCATAGCCCTGTCAAGTTCTTTCAGACAAATCTCCATCATTTTCCTCTCTATTCAGGTCTCACAAACAAAAAGATCTCAATTTCATTTCATAACTCGTAGTTCTGGCTTCTCTACTGGCAGAGACAGTGAACAATCTGTCCTTTACTATCCCTTTCATGCCAATCAACTTTACAAGTCTCCACAATATCTCATCTCAATTATCCCATTTTCAGAGTAAAGCTCTACCTGCCTTTTAGCTATTCACCATTTAGAAGCTGTTGCACATCTTTGATCATGCTGCTTGCTGCCTTGTTGCTTTCTCTGAACCTTTTCCTGTGTTTTTTTTCTGCATCCTTTGAAGTGAAAGGACCAGAAATACTGTCAGTACTGAAGATACAAAGCCACCTTAGATGCATACAGGGATGTTTTCAGTTCTGCTTTCTACTCCTTTTCTAAAAAAAAACCACCAAACACCTCCAACATTTGGTTAGCTTTTATGAATTCTTAAAGCCTGAGATTTTATTTCACAGCTGCAGGGATCAGTTCAGAGCCCATCATTCTTTACGTGGAGCAAGGACTCTTCCCTCCCATGTTTACAACTTTGCTTTTATATGAAAAGGAGGTTGTGGCAAGAAGGGTCTTTGTCTCTTCCCTCAGGTGACAAGTGATAGGATGAGAGGAAAAGGTCTGAAGTTGCACCAAGGGATGTTCAGGTTGGACATTATGAAGAATTTATTCATGGAGAGGGTGGTCAAGCATTGGAATGGGCAGCTCAGGAAAGCTGGGGTGTCCTATCCCCAGAGGTATTTAAGTGTGGACATTGCACTAAGGTTTAGTAACGGGACTTGGTAGGCCAGGTTGATGCTTGGACTTGATGATCTTGAAGGTCTTTTCCAACCTAGATGGTTCTATGATCCTAAGACTTCACCTTCTATTGTATTGTCACTTAATCAGTGAGTCCTGTTGTCATTCTTCAGAGCTGTCCCTTACCCTTCCCAGTCTAAACAGTTCTGTTGAATGTGTGGTGGTTTTACTGTGCTGGGCAGCTAAACACCACAACCTCTCTCTCATTCCCCCTCCTTAGATGAGGAGGGGAAGAAGTAAAGTAAAGAACAACTCACAGGTTGAGATAAGGATAATTTAATTAAAGGGAACAAGAAAAAAAAATAATGATTAAGGAAAGATCATTATTAACTAAACAATTTAACTAAAGGGAAAAACAAAAAGAAAGGGGAAAAGGGAGGGGGAAAGGGAAAAAAAAAAAAAAAAAAAAACATGAATGAAGGCTATGTGGAAGTGCAGAGGAAAGAAATTGCTCTCTGCTTCCCACAAATGAACTATGATTGACCACGTCCTTGAAGCAGGGCCTCAATGCACGTAGCCGGTGTTCGGGAAGAGGACCAAAGTTTTCACAACGAGAGCCCACCCCTCCCCTCTTCTTCCTGTTTCCACCTTTTATTGCTGAGTGTGACACCACGTGGTATGGAACATCCCTTTGGTTGGTTTAGGTCAGCTGGCCTGGTGATGTTTCTTTTCTCACTTTTTTGCCCACCCCCTAGGAGGGTTGGAGAGAGTCCTGGTGCTGTGCCAGCACTGCTCAGCAGCAGACACAACACTGGTGTGATAACACTGCTGTTCTGGCTACAAGTGCAGAGCGCAGCATTGTATGTGCTGCTGCAGGGAAAGTTAACGTCCCAGCCAGACCCAGTACTGAATGAGCAAACAGTCACCTCGTGTTTCATTCCATTTCACAGTTTGTTGTGAATATCTTGAAAACAGAAGTCCCAGCAAAATGGGATTGTGTGGGATATCCCTTCATTGTGAACTTCAACCCAATTACTCTTCCCCCCTGTTTCTATCTTTTAAACAGTTATTTATCCAAACAAGAACCATTGTTATTATGTTTCTTTTAAGGCACGTATGAAACAAGGATTTTGTTGGGAGTCTTTTTAAAACTCAAGCAAACTATATCAATACTTTATCCGTATTATTGATTATTGATTCTTCACAAAGTACAGGCAGGTTTCTGACACACAGCAACTCTTTGCCAGAAAATGTTTTATCTATATATTTGTCAATGGTATTTTTTTTAATTATGATTGTTAATTATTTCACTAGAACAGACAACCAGGCTTACCAGACTGTGGTTCTACAGATCACCTTTTGTACCTTTCACTGGTATGTACTTTTCACCTCTCAGTCCCCACACATCAACATACCTTAGACAATGTCTTTTAATTTAAAACAATTATATTTAAACCAAATGATGGTTTATGACCATTATGATGGTTTTATGATTTTACTCCATCACCTCTTCTAATACAAATACTTTATATAAATTTACATTTTTATAAGAAATAATTAATTTTAATTATATTTTCATGTTTATATTACTTTTTACCTTGCTTTATATTCATTTTTAATTGAATAGTTAAGTGTCGTGTCATCATTTATCAAGTAAATGATCCCTATGGTGACATTTAAATGAGCAAATTAAACATGATCAGAACACAAATTCAAACACTGAAACATAATTAGTTAAATTCCATATAGTTAAATTGTCAGAACAGAGCACGGTATGATTTAGACATGAACTACTTCACACTCTTCTAAATCCTGTCCTAGCATGGACTGGGTTAGCCTGGGCCAAGGGCCATTATCAATAAGTATTTTGCAGACAGGCTCCCTGTTTCAGGAGAGGTGAGGGAGTTTAGTTACATGGACATATGTCATGCTGTACCAGGCAACCTCAAAGCGACTGGATAGGAAATGATGTAGTGTGCAGTGCCCAGCTAATGCATCACACTGACTTCAACTCATTAAACTACCACCAAAAGTCTTCAGTATGAGCACCTGCAAACCTTCCTATCAACAAAAATCTGAAATTAAAATCTTCACACTCTTTCCTAAATGTTTGGACACAGTCAGTCAATTCCATCTCCCTGCCCAGAGAGGCAGTAACTAGTTCTCCTCCAACCAACGTTCACTCAGCCAGCAGAAAGGAGCCTCCTCTGTTGCACCCTCTCTGTCTGCTTCATCTCACCGTGTGACAGAGAGAAAGAAGAGAAACCAATGATGTCCAAAATTACAAATCTCCAGACATTCACAACAGGAATTGCTGAGGTTTTCTCCACGTATAATACTCTTTAATTGGCAAAAAAATGTCTTTGCTTAGAGTATTTCTTATTGCTGCTTAAAAGAAGTAAATGAAGAAATTCAAGGCTGCTTTCCCTGTGGTTGCAAAGGGCCAGCAAGCACATCTCTGTATAGCTCACCCTCACAAGGAGGCATTTATTCCCTGCTATTAGATATGCTTTACTATCAGTATCATAGAAAATGTATTTTATTTCGTAATAATCTGATCAAACGTTCCAGCAAATGCTTACTACTACTATTTGATCATATGTATCACCTGCCTACCGCAGACAATACAGGAATATTTAATAGTAGTATACCCTACAGCAGTGTAGAATAGCTCAGAAAAACAGGATCTCCAGTGCATTGCTATGGACATAACTCTCCTTGACAGTTTCCGAAAAATTAAATATAAATTAATATACTGGGAGTTTGTCAAATAAATTTTATAGTTTGGCAGACATCTCTTCCCCATGCCCTAATGAATCCTCAGTAACACTGGAGGAATAGGTTCTACGTTGCAGAAATATTTTTCAGTTGAAACAGGCTACTTAGAGAGGTATATCTCTAAGACAACAGAAAAAAAAAAAAAAAAAAATCTTAAACAGCACAGTTACCGTAACTCCTGATCCAGAACCATTAAAATGATAGTTAGTTTTGATTTCTGTTAAGTACTGAAACACTGCTATTAAAAAAAAAAAAAAAAAAAAAAAGAAAAGAAAAGAAAAAAAAAGAAAAAGTGAATCAAAGATTTTAATTTTAAATTTTGAAAGGAGTAAAAAAAACCAAAAAACATATATATGCAGTTTTTAGTCCAACACAAGGGATGAGATTGATGCAGATGAAATATAATTTTTCATCCTGAAAGTGTACTTTAGGGTGAACAGTAAAATGACATTTTATCAGGAGAACTGACTGTTCCATTTGTGTTGTACAGGGTGATAATCTGATTAGCCACCAGGGAAATAAAATACATTTCCCTTGCATATAATCAATACAGAAACTATATTAATCTCCATATTAACATTCTCTGCACTCACAGTCTCTCCACACTAATATACTATTTATGAAAATAAACTTATTTTTCAAAAAATATAAATTATTTTCAGTTCTCCACAGTCTATTGTATTACCTACTGTAAAAGACGGATTTTCCTCAAACCCAATTTCCATTTTTTCATGTATCTATTCATACCATTAGCCAGAACTAAGCTGTGAGATTACAAGTCAGTAGCAGCTTGAAGAGTTACTAAGAAAAGCAAATTTGAGTAATTGGAAGTTAAAACCAGGAAAGCCAGTTGTTTGGCTTGCACAGAAGTAAGCACCTTTCAACCTTGCTCAAGAGAAAAAAAAAAAACAAACAACACAGGTATTTGGTGCAATCAGGATCAGCTGCATACATAACAGTCTCGAGTGTCAGCTGTGAAGATGGTAGGTAGTAAACACAACAAATTGGCCTCCTTGACTACTATTCCCAGATCTTGTAGCCTTCTCACCCCTGTATTTACCCCTGTGGGTTTTAAGTCTTTAAAATCTGTGAGCTGAACTGGTACATAATTATACATAATCCTACATTTAATAAAAGACAGGTTATCTAAAATTATGCTTATTCAGTGAACTTCCTCACATGCAGAATGATGCCCAAGCAGTCTCAAAAAAATGGCTATCTCCCCCCAAAAAAAACTGTCCCCAGTTTTTATTGCTGAACATGATGTTATGTGGCACAGAAAATCCCTCTGTTCAGTTCAGGTCTGCTGCCCAGCTTGTGTCCCCTAATAACTTCTTGTCCACCCCCAGCCTACTTGCTGAGAGTGGGGAGAGGTGGGAAAAAGAGAAAGCCTTGCTGCTGTGCAAGCACTGCTCAGCAGCAACTGTAATACCGATGTGTTAGTTAACACTGTTTTAGTCACAAATCCAAAACAGCACCATACAAGCTGCATGAAAAAAATTAATTCCATTCTACCAAGCACCACTCCTTTGGATCACACAGTGCAATTTGTAATCTTGAATAAGGTGTTTGCAAATGAGGTCTTCATCACCCAGAATGGAAGCAGCAAGAAAAGAAGTATGTTCAAACTATATCACAGGATGACCTTTCACAAGTCCTATTTTGGGGTAGATCACTGAATATATGAGACCGTGGTGCAAGAAAGAAAGAAAGAAAAATAATTGCTGAATAACCTTTGACAAGCATACTCCCATCAATTAAATACTTTGTAGGATGGTAACAAGATTAATTGTAAAATGTAACCCAGTGTGAACTGACACTAGATAAGCCTCATTGCTGAGTGCCTTCGGAACAGAATTGCTCGATGCCTCTCAACTAATTTGACTGACACAGTTAGAAAGTAGGAGACTCTTTACAGAGACAGAATGCAGGTATACTTTGCCAAAAGTTAGATGAATCCTCCAGCCCTAGCCTCCTGCTTTCTGGAAAAGTATCCCTAATCACTAAATTGCTATATTAATAGTAATTAAAACAACTTGCAACACTGACTTCTCCAGTGGCCTTTCTAGGTGCTCAAAAATACTGCACTGTGTGCAAATCTCAAAGTTTTAGGTTTGTGTTCTTTGACACCTGAATGGAATTTAGGAGTGGGATTTGCTATGCATTCAGTTGGAGAATGAATGCAGAAACATTCAACAGTGGATTGGCCAATACTGTCAATAATGGTTTAGTGGCTTCTAAAATCAACAGGTACTCAAACACTTCCTTTCTTCTGTGCTTGCCAATATATTAGTCTGAGGGTTGAGGTGGAAATTATTCTCAAACTGAGATAGAATATGAAGTGGAGAAGAAACTTCAAGAAATTAGGCCAGAACACTGGCATCAAATATTCATCTTAGGCCTACTATATGTGATGTGATGGTAAAAATGTTCTGCAAATTCAGCTACCAACCTTTGGCTTACCTTTCATAAAAACTCTGACAGGTAATATACAGCAACTGATAAGTGTTTTCTCTTTTGAGGTTTGGCTGCAAACATCTAAGCACTTAATGCTACATACAAAAATAACATATTTTAGACAAATAAAATAGTTCCCCTACTTTATTTTTCCCCCAAGAACAGAGTCACCCCCACTGAAATCTATCACCTTTTAAAAGGGGGATAAAGGAGTTTGAAAAGCTACCATGTTATTTTGAGAAGTCCTTGCCATATTAATTCTACAAAGGAATGTAGAAAACATTTTAATAATTTTCCTTTTAAGAAAATAAAATGCTTTCCAGAGTTCTTGGCCTAAAAAATATCAGATAATCTTCTGATCGTTGTAAGCCATAATCTTTTATTATACAGTACTAATAACTCCCTAGAACACACTGGAAGACCTTGGTCCACTTCTAGAATAGCACCATGAAAATGAATCACTTTCAAGATTCAACATATTGTGCTAGTAGTATTTAACCTGATTCCGCTCTAACCTAGAGATTTGTCTAAACTTAACAAAACTTAAATACTGTTAACATTTCCTGAAAATCACTGCTAATGAGCTGCAGCTTAAAAACAAACAAACAAACAAAAACCAGTAGATATGTATTCACATTTCACATTGTGCTTCTATTTATTTTGTGAAATGCTTCAATATGAACAACCTCATATGGTGAAAGGTTAGAGACAAAATACTATGGATATTCTGTATGCTATCAAAAAACCAAAGTGGAAGGACTTACCACTTCTTCGTGGGTAGCACTTTCTACATTAATACCATTAACCTAAAAACAGAGATGCAATAGGAACAGAATGATTTCCAATATGTAAGTGAGTTAATGAAACAAACACAAAGGCAAGTATGAAACAAATGTCTGTAGAAAAAAGCAAACATTTACTGACCTGCATTATAGCATCTCCTATAAATAACATTCCGGTTTGGTCAGCTGTGGGATAACAGGAAGAGGATAATTTAATTCAAAGCAGTACTAAAAAACAATGTATATTATCTTTCAGCATTTGGTTTAGCATGCTGTTTGTAAGCATCATTTGAAACTGATTTGCTTGTGAAAATACCAATGGCATAGCAATCAGTGTTCATTCCAAAAAGGTAATAGATTCCTAGCAATTTTAAACAAATTAAGAGAGTTACTTCCCTTGCACAAAGAACGTATTTAACATGGAATACAAATGTCATTTCTCACTAATGAAGGATTTCATTAAATTATGTGGAAAGCATGATTCACACTTTTCATTATTATTCTACAAAAGGGAAATAGGAATTTCTGAAACTACTTAGCAATTCCTTTCCCCCTGAACAAATTTACAGGGACTGCTATAATTAAAGAGGTTGTGCCTAGAATTTAATACAACTCTTTAACATGAAGTTTGACTTATCTTTGTTCCTGAGAATAACATAATACATTATTTCAGTTGGTAATTTGCATGTTTCCTGCCTTACAAAATCAATGGGAATGATATAATGAAACTGCAAAGAAAATTCTACACAGACACAATGACATTTTTGAGGTGTATTCATCAGCTTTTAAATTTATTTAATTTTTAGCAGAATTCAAGGATGTTTACCTCTTGAAATTTAGCACTTAATTGAAAGAAAGTCTCCAATCCTGCAGACTGATATGATTAAATTAAGCATATGAATAGTCTTATATGTGATCTTATAGTCACAGTTTGAGACACTGAAGAATGTTAACCAAGATAGTATTTTGAGATATGTAAACAGAGGAAAGAAGGAAAGAGAGAGAGAGACAGACAGAGGAAGGAAGGAAGGAAGGAAGGAAGGAAGGAAGGAAGGAAGGAAGGAAGGAAGGAAGGAAGGAAGGAAGGAAGGAAGGAAAAAAAGAATGAACTAAAAATATTCTTACCATTTCTACAATAAAGCTTTTGCCACTGAAAATGTCCCACTTTTGGTTTAAAAAAAAAAAAACAGCTTCTTTCTATTAAATTTGTATTTCTAATAGATTTTTCATCATTCTTTTGGCAGATAAAAGATACATTTTATTAGTACTTTTATCAGTACTTAGGAAAGATTTTGTGATTTATTTTAAATACCATGTTAAAAGTTGTATTGAAGGTCTTTACCCTACATTTAATCCCAGTTTATATTTTAAAAATATGCACACAATTTGTAATAGCATAATTCAGTTGCACAGAACCGCAACTGATTTAAAGCACTGAAAAAAACACAAGCAATTCCGTGTAGCCTGTAGAGGTACCTGTATTGCTAGGGGAGACAGATGCTACGTTGGGCATCTCAGTATTAAACTTCTGGTCAAGACGTTAGCAATACATACACCAATAGTGAAAGTAATCTGATCCATTTTTTTATTCATTTATGCCCACTTGTGTTAATGACTAGGAACAAAGCTGAGAAATATTTACTACATCTGTAATAGCAGGTGATAAGGCAGAACAGAGATGGATTATAGCCCAGTAATAGCCCAAGTCTGGTTCATTAGGGGTGTCCTCCTGTAGCAGGTTGAGACCCACCCATACCTCCATGACCCCTCCCTAGTGTATTTCTGGTTCAACAGATGTTCAAGCACTGTATTATGAGGAGGTAAAAGTTTCAGGGGCTGCTGTATTGCTTTTAAGTAAGGTCAGCTTCTGTGGCTCTTTACAGTGACTGTTGGTAGAAGGAGTGCATCACTGTGTGAGGCTGCTGTGCTTCAGGATGGGCTACTTGGGGGCCCACATAAGTTTTGTGTAACAGTTCCATAAAAACAGGAAAGGGAAAATTACCAACACAAAGTTCTTGAGATAGGGTTAGTAAACAATTCAGGGACTGAGGAGGAAAAACACTGACATGAAAAAAAAAAATTATAAAAAAAATCTCAAGGGACAAAAACAGGTAGCTGGAGGATGGTAACTCAGCAGCACTGGAGGTAAATCCCATCCAGGGAGCAACAGAGGCTGAACGTTCCCCACCTGATTGCTGACTGCCAAGACAGCAAAGGCTGTCCCACAGTGATGAGTACTGCAATGCCCCTAGCTACCAATTGTGTGCATTAGCCAATAAATATTATAGTTTAAGTGCACAAAGCAATTATATTCTGCTTGCAGAATCTTTACACACAATTGAAGTTCTCCAGATAAAGTGAATGAGAGGGGGAGAGTTACACAGCTGATGCCAAATGCTCTATGAACGGAAATAAAACATGGAAAATAGGCAGAATCAGGACATTCACTTCAAAAGTGCATTATACAGCAAACTAACACAATAATGTGGACACCTCCATGGCTGCTGTCATTATGGCCAGTGATGGTACTCTGGCAAATGATGCTTACAAGTCTGTGATGAAACACTTTGCTTTATATATATATCCTCTATAGCTTAAAATCAATGATGATTTCTAAGACAAATATTTTCCAGAAGTCAAATTGTAGAGGAAATGTCACTGCGAAGCAGAAGACACAATATAGTAAGGAAGTGTCTTAGAACTAAAGTGACCTGAAAAACTCCTTGGAAAGAGACAAAAAGACAGTCTTGTTCTCTCTCATTTTAAATCTGAAGACAAGTAGTGTATCATTTCAAACTCTACTTATGCTTTCATTAAGTTATACCTTCTCTGAATGAAAAAAAACATTGTTAATTTCAAGTGCTATGTTCCACTTTATGTGGAACTTTGTCTCTCACTGGTAGCATCCTCACATACAAAGATGTCTATGAAAGGTTGCTCTGCAATTATGAGTCACGCTGCATAGAATTAATCAGCACTAAAAACAGACCACTTGAGAAAGTGTTTTGAGATACCAAGTAGCATATAATCTTATTCAGAGAAACAGTAAATATAACTTTTCTGGAATTCAGGATATCTCTTGAAGCTTAACTTGAAATAATATTTTATAAGTAATGAACTGAACATGGCCAGAAAAACATGTTCAAAAGAAAACATGCACAAAGTAGTAATAAGCAGAAATGTACCAGGGTTTAAAAGAAAATCAGGTGTGTGCTGCAACAATTAGTATTTGTCACTGATAACAACTCTCCATTTCAATTATCTTTTGTACATTCATTAAATTCACAAGTGTTACTGCAGTTGGAGGAAAGCATCAGGGAAACCCAAAGGGGCTTCTATAGAGGAAGTGATACAAAATAAACCATAAAAGAAAAAAAATAAATTAAAAAAAATCCTATTCTTAAGAATACATTAGACTTGGAAAAACTTTCCCCAGAGTAAATGACCTATCATACTAGCTATTAAAAATAAATAAATAAATAAATAGACAATCAGACAGAAACATGGACTATGAAAGATATTTGCACCCTTTGAAAGGAAAAAAGAACAAGTAATTCTTCTGAACTCTGTTTTATTTCCTCTTCATATCCATTAGCTGTATTGAAGTTTTCAAAATTTACAAGACAGTGAAATGGTTAATTCACCAGATTCTTGGGAAACTCTGACTTACCACATGGTAGTGATGCACAGATCTATGCAGGTTTGAGTCTGTAAGTAATACGATGTGCTTGTATTTTTCAAGACTTATAACAATACATACTTTCAATAAATTTTTGCTGAATTCCTGAATACTATGAGACATGTACTGGGTGCTAAGTCCTCTAACATTGTATTTATGATACACAAAAACACGCTGTTTTAGGCATACAGGTAAGTTCATTGACTTCATGACCTCTCGATTCTTAAGCTTAACCTTAAATATATGTAAAAGTGCTCAAGAAGTGCTCCATAACAAGAATTTAAATGACAAGTTAAGCAAGTATACAAATTAAAAAGAGAAGATTGGAGAAATTGGTATTTAGAATGCAAGAGGTTTCATAAAGTTATTTTCAAGTGTTTTTCCCTTCTCTCTTGGACATAGTTACAGTTGTGATTGTAAAGACACCACTGGTGCAATTCACTTTTATATTTTCTTGAAAACAAGCAGTCTTGTACCTGCATTTGTAATCAATACTTTAAAACAGAACTATATTAACTCAGGTATGAAATACAACCTTGTTAAGAAGATTTAAAATATTAACATGCTCTTTAGAGGACTTGAGCCAAAAACTGAGAGAGGTCATGCAAAGTGGTTGTCAAGTCTCCATCCTTGGAAATAAAGAAAACTCAACTGGACAGTCCTGGGCACACTGCTCTAGCTAATGGTGCTTGAGCAGAATGGTGGACTACATAATCTTAAGAGGTCTCTTCCAACCTCAAAAATTCTGTGATTTGCAAAGCTGCACACAAGACTATATTGAATACCTTTATATATTTTAACATATTTGTTCAAAATGCAACAATTAACCTATTAAGGAAGTACTTGTTGTAAATAAGGATATTTGGAATGAAAACAGAATTTAGTTTGATAGGTTGATTCTCAGATGTTAATTCTTCTCAGAATTATCCTTTGTACTCTATGCAACCCATCTTGGTTTCTTGACAACTTTTGCTGAGAGAAACCAAGGCACTGATTTTTAATTCTCCCACGTGCCTGGTGACAGGATGAGGGGGAATGGGCTTAAGTTGCACCAGGGGAGGTTTAGGTTGGATATTAGGAAAAAATTCTTTACCGAAAGGGTTGTTAGGCATTGGAATGGGCTGCCCAAGTAAGTGTTTGAGTCACCATCCCTGGAGGTCTTTAAAAGACGTTTAGATGTAGAGCTTAGGGATATGGTTTAGTGGAGGATTTGTTAGTGTTAGGTCAGAGGTTGGACTAGGTGATCTTGGAGGTCTCTTCCAACCTAGACGATTCTGTGATTTTCCGTCTCACTTTCTTTTAATTTTCAGTGTATCACCCTTGCGGGCTGTACTCTCAACCACTCACACCTTATTTTATTTATATAAACACTTTAAATATCTTCTTATTTATTTATTCTAAGGAAAGGCATGGCAACTGAGTTGGGGCAACAAGAAAAGCAGAGTAATTTTATTTTATTTTTAATTCTGGACTTTCAGTATATGAAGGGGGCTTATAAGAAAGATGGAGAAAGACTGTTTACCAGGGCCTGTTGTGGCAAGGCACAGAAAACATTTTTTATCTGAAAGAGGGTAGATATTTGGGGGATTGGACTAGATGATCTTTCAAGGTCTCTTCCAATCACTAACATTCTGTGATTTAGATTGGACATAAGGATTTATTTATTTTACATTGAGTTGGTGAGACACTGGAACAGTTGCCCAAAGAAGTGTTCTGCAAGATTTCAGGGCTGGGTTGGATGGGGCTTTGAGTAACCTGATCCAGTGAAAGATGTCGCTGCCAACGGCAGGGGGATAGGACTAAATGATCTTTAGAGGTCCCTTTTGACTAAAACCATTCTATGATTCTATAATCTTCAGAAAATTTGAAGATACTAATTGCCACTGTTATTTACCACTGGGGATACACGCTTAACCTTAGCTAGGAAGTTTCTTGCCTTTGAAAATAAAAGTAAAAATATTTATGCATTGTATACATACAGAATTAAGTAGCAATAGTTAAGAGGCAAAAGCAATACTTATACCTACAAGAAAGCTATTTTTTGTCATTAAAAAAAAAAAAAAAAAAGTTATAATAGCCAGGTATAGCTAACACTCCATTAAGAGTCACTGAAAACCTATTTAAAATGACAAAATTGTGGTCTTTCATATGGTTAGTAGTATTAAAAGCTCTAGGTACTCTATACATATAATCAATCTAAATCAGGTATTTCCAGATTTACTACAGGTTTTTTCAAGTAAAATAGTTGTGTGCATTACAAAAAAATAAATCACTAATAGAAATAAATAAATAGAAATAAATAATTCACTGATAGAAAAATGTACTGAAATGTAAAGGAAAATTAATCTGATCATACAATTGCAATACTCTAAGGCATAAGGTTAGCTCTAATAGACATATGATTAATATCACATCTAAAAGGCTTGCTGAGCTGAATAACATAGTCAGACAAGTTATGAATATGTAACATTATATTAGGATATAAATTAAAGGCAAATCTGGCATCTTCATTTTTTTTCACAAATGTGTAACAGCTTCCATTAAATACTATTACAGAATGCAAGAAAGTTTTAAATGCTGTAGAGGGGAAGACAAACTTGCAGACTAAGGGGGGATGCCTGAAATAATGGAAATACATGCATTAAATGAGACACAATGAAAGAAGAGATACATTTTCTAAAATAGCCTAGAAAGTCTTTATTTCAGAAACTAGTAATGGAAAGATAAGAACACTGAAAAGATCAAAAGTAGAACTTTTATGAAGTCGCCGAAGGATGTTTTTAAATCTTTCATATTATTCCATATGACAGTATCTCCAAGCAGAAGGGTTGTCACATTTGTTCCTTCCATCAAATATTCTGTATGATTCTTGACTGTGCTTCAGCCCAAATAATCTGAATGAGTTTTACTCTGACTTTAATTTGTATTTTTCAGTGCAGTAGGCATCTTTGCTACTTTTTAGATTGTTTCTGCCTAGTTGCTTGCTTCTCCAGCTTCTATACTAAAACTACTATACTAAAACTTCTATACTAAACTACTTTCTATGGTAAAAAGAAAGTTTCAAGTCCAAAGTCCAAAACACCATTCATCTTCAGAAGGACTTCAAGCAGTTCTTTCCTGAAAAAATTTACCTGAGAGAACATGTACAATATAGTTCTCTAATTTTCCTACATGAAAAAATTATCATCAACCTTTGTCTTCAGTCTGGACTGCAGTGGCAACAAATTCAAAAAGTAATTTTAAATGTGTTTCATTAGATTTCTACGTTTCATAAGGGAATTACATTGTCAGCCATTCATAATTATGGAATCACAGAATCATTAAAGTTGAAAAAGACCTTTAAGATCAGTAGGTGAGCAGAAAAAAAGAAGTTGTACATTTAAAGGGCATCTTTGGGTCGCATTTTTTTCACCCAACTGCAACAGATAACTAATGCAATATTTTGTACCTTTTTCTATGAAATTTGGAGTACACACATAATAACCATAACATTAGAGGTCCACTGAAATTACAGATATCGTTTTTCAGATTTTATCAACCTTTTTGTTTCAGAAACTGCAAAATGCACCTTTCAAAGAGAATACTCACCATAAATACCTAAGGAACTGAAATAATACTCCCAGAAACATTTAACATTTTAACACAGCTGTCAAGCAAAAAATAATTTTTTTTTAAATCAAAAGTCAATCTTCACATCTGTTAAGAATAATTTTATTATTTACCCTATTATTTACCCTATGAATACAATTTCAAACAAAAACTTAAAAAAAAGCATTATTCTTTATCAGGAACTTAATGCACAAATTTTTATATACATCAACAGGCGTGTATACATAAATATATCTAGAGAGAGAACCTCACATTGGGAAAGTATGTAAGTGACTGTTTAAATCTAGAGTTGGACACTAAATTCACTGTTTCTGATTTTTAGCCATGAATGGAATGAAAACAAATTCAAATTAACCCATGGCAATGCTTTAATTTTCTCCATAAAAATGTGGTTTAGATTTATCACAATCTTAATTGCTATAAAAAGAAAAATAAGTCAAATTCTATAACAAAACAAAAATACAAATATTTCATCATGTTTTTTAGAAATAATTTAAATGCATAAAAATACATATTTCACTGTAATAATGAAGACATCATCATTGTAAACATATTCCACAGATTAGATTTAACCTATATACCTGCTCAGTTAAACACATAAATTTGACCATTTGCATCCTTCTAACCAAAGAATTCTTAAGGTTTAGGTCAATAACTTATGTCCCATGCTTCAGCATTTAAATCCTGATACAAACCTGAATAGTATGAAGTGTTCTGTTCACTAATTTACCTATCTATATGCATCTTGTTATATATTTGATGACTCCTGACTCCAATTCATATAATTGGACCTTAAGTATGCTTTTAACTATTCTATTGAACAAAAATACTTTTCTGAATCATGGACCAGAGTATCTGCACTTTGCTTGTTAACTGCTCTTTAACAGTTCATTAGGATATCCTTTCTACCGTATGCACTGCTGGTCTCAAGGATGCAATATAATAATAAATAAATAAATCAAAAATGCAAAGAATATTCTTCTCTGTCCTGTGAAACTACATTTAATGCTGCAGGCATGGATTCAATAGAGATAATGATGAGTCAATGTTACCTTTAAATATAATCAGCTACTCAGTAATAAAGAAAAATAACACTGACAAATATAATTTAGAATGACACATAGAAAATATGAATAAGCCATCAAAAGTGTATGTGTATTTAATATGTAGGTGATACTAGGAAATAGTGTACATAGATAAAATACCATCTAACTTCAAAAAAAATATCTTCAAATCAGGTCTTTCTTATGTTTAAAGATAGCCTTGTATTAGCCTTCACTTTCATAACATATAATGAAAGTTTTGGATTCATTTTGAACTCCTTATGAACATAAATATCTCCATCTTGGCTTATCTCTTCCTTAATCTTGACCTTGCTGAAGTGAAGCGCTAAGGCTGATGAAGCCAAGGTGATGAAGAATATAAATTACAAATGCAAATGTGCTGTGCATCTTGCTTGTAATCTCACACTATGCCCAATGATTTATCCATACTAGGCTTGGTTACTCTAGTTGCACCACCTTCGTGGATGACTGGAGTCAGCATAGGAAAAAAGACTTCTGCGGGCATTATCACATATGCTTCCATATCAAACCAGCTTTGTCTGGCATATATGTGTAAGTGAAACTGCTGTAAGCCCTCATCAAACTGGCACTGTGTCCTCCAAACAGATGGTCCCAAATGGAGGCTGCCAGGATGTGGTACTTGGACACAGTCCGTGTTTGGAGAGCGCAGAGTTTCAAGCCAAAAATGTTTCAATGGCTGAATGTCCTGAGTTTGTTCCAATCCTGCCAGGTTATATGGCATCTCCCCTCAGAAATGGGCTAAACTCATAAAATAACAAGTCACCCTTTATCGCAGGAGGTGGGAAAATGCTTTCAAATTAAAGTTTTAACCAGTTTTGGCTCTCCTTTGCAAAACTGGCAAAATGCAAACTATCCCTATTACACCAGCTTTTATTCAATTTTATTTAACTATTTTTGTCATGCCTCATTGATCTGAACCCACTGTTCTGTTTCATCACTGCTGCTTGTCTGACTCCACATGTTATGTGAGATATGAGCAGAGCTCACAGCAGTAGTCAGATTATTACAGCAATGCTCACAGAAATGGAAAGCTGCATCAAGGTAACCAAATGTGACTGCTAACTTCATAACCCTGCAACATGAAACAGAAATTCAGTTCCTTGACCAGAGGAACATGAAGTTTTTACAATTAACACATACAGCACTGTATGCAATAAAAGTCACTTGTACCTACAATCAAAGTTCACAAAAAATATTTTAGTAATTACAGATGGGAATAACAGACACTAGATGGAAAGATATAATCACAGAAAAGCTTGTATCATTTATCTCTATATTGTTTACGAGGATTCCTTTAAATACATTTAATGGATCTGACATATTTTCTTACAGGTTCACTGTACATCAAGTAAGCCTGAATGAACTGATTCCTTTCAAAGTTCAGGATACTCAGCTACACACATCATAAGAATAGGAGTTGGCAGTGCTCAATGAATCATTGAATCACTTATGCTGAAGGACACCTCAGGAGCTGACCTACTCCAGACCCCCCACAGTGAAAGCAGGGCCAAGGTTCTCATCTTCATGACAGAGGTGCAACTGATGAAGTATCTATACAGCTTTCTTCATACTTTGTCAGGTGTGCCAGTGTCTTTATACCATTCACTGATTCAGCCATGAACACTGTCTAGGAACTTACTGTGATACAGCATTGTCTCTGGTTATAACTATTACTCACTTTAGAGCTTCCTTCGGCAAAAGGCTACAAGATGTTGCAAATATCTTTCGAGGACAGATTTTCAAATCTGTGGTATACCACTGACACCTTAAGTTGTTGTTGCATTCATTACTCTACAAATAAACACAGTTAGTTCATGAAAAACTGCCTAGATACAAAACTGTGCATACAAGTATTTGATTTATAAAACCACAGCTAACTTTGATTCAAAGCACTGTCCTAAAAAGGGCAGTAGATATCTTGTTGGTGATTAACTGCATAAACTACATTCCTTAGACCTCAGTGGTTATATTAGTATTTTTTTATTATTATTATTATGTATTTACTTTCTTCATATGGTTTATTATGCTGTGTATTCATGGAACCTATTAATGTTCCATCTACAATAACACAACTGGCATAAAAACATCTATTCACTTTCTTCTGCAGAAACAATATCATAAAAGAGAATCATCATGTTGAAATATATCTAAGTGCCGTAACATAGGAAACTTGAAGGAGTCTTTCTAATTGGATACCGGCATAGACAATCTATTCAGTGTTCACTAGATATCATCTGAAACTAGATTACCAACTTCAGCTATTATACTTCAAGCAAAACATGGGCCCACAAAAGAAAATGCAGAGAAGAAAAAGTACTGTCTGAGATCTACTAAAGCATGAGGCTGGACACATTGCCAAGTAAAAGCAAATATTCACAATTTACACTGAGGCACAGCAAGAAGAGGGGCTGATGAGTAAATAGATGGTGTCAGTGGTTCTGAGTCCTTTATGGAGCAGGGCATGCACCAAGTATCATAACATAGCGCTCTGCCTTTTCTTGCATAAAAGGTTACATGAAACAGGTAGATTTATTCTAGGGAAGAGGAAATGCATAGAAGATTTATCATAGGAACACAATACTTCCACATCTATGTAAAGATTGCCTCAGCAAAGAACAAACTAGTCCCTGTGTCCATGTCCACCCGAAATGAAACTACTACTAAATGACCCTTAGGCCATCTTACAAGGCACTGCCCACTCCCATGCAATGGTTCTACTTTACTGATTGTCCCCTTTATTTTCCAGAGCAGTTTTCCAAGATCAGTCTATCATTGTCCCCAAAAGGTTATTTTTGATAGATAAATGTCAATGTAATACTTAACTGTGTTGGGCTACACTGATTTAGATCTAATGTTATTGTAACAAACATTACGAATCACTCTCTGCAACTAGGCAAAGTCAGTCATGCTGTATGATGAATTACTGTGCAAGGAAAAGATATGTTTGGTTTATATATCCGTTTATATATTTTTTTATCCTTTGCGTTATTGAACTTAAGTGCATCAATAGGTATCTTGTATCATAGTTTTGTTTTCACAAGTAATGTTCAGGGCTTTGTTTAAAACACAACTGTCTTACTGTAGTAAATTTTTTTTTTGTGAAACTATTACTTAACAGTAAAACTTCAAGTGAAGGTCCTAAAGACTTTAAAAGATTATAGATTTTAAATTCAATACAAAGGCACGTGGATCACTTGGACATTTACAGAAAGGCTTAAAGACCGTGTGATACTGAAAGAATTAACTAGAATTAATTCTGAGTTTAAAGAACATTTAATTTTTTTTTTAAATCATGTACAATACAGTACTATATATTTAAATAACATAAATATATATTTTACCTGCTTGGTCTTTAAACATTTTTGATATGACGACAGGCACTTTGTGCTCAGCACCACCCTGTAAAAGATGCATAATAATCATGAGATCTCAATTAAGGCTGAAGTGAACCAGTCATACTGAAAATTAAAAGAAGAAATAAGAAGTTATTGATACCTTTATGCTTAAGCCCAAGCCACCAACTGGTTGTCTACGAAGTGTAACAGTTCTGTGCTTTAAAAAATTGTAGAAAAAATACATTTAGGTGAAAACACAATATCTGAATAAGTACAGAAGATGCTTTAGAGTTCATTCTACTCAAAAAAATTATGATTTTCAAAGGTACCCTGGAAACTAAACATTCAAGTTCTGTTTTGAAGTATCATTCAACACTGATTTATAGGCACTTACATATAGGCACTCTCCTTAACACAGAGAACAGAACTTTTGTATGAATTCTGCATGCAGACTTATTATTATTTATTACCACTGATGTGATACTCTTCCTAAAAACAAACTTTTACACGCTTTTTCTTTGTTTTGACAAATGTTTTCACAAGAAAACTATATGAACAGCTTTGGGTTGCACATTTTCATAGCTGATTTATCTTCTTTAGTTGCTATCGGGTATACACATTATATTTATTTTCATATTTCAATCGCAAATACCAATGTCTTCTAATCCATATCTTCAGCCATATGCCATTTTTTTTGCAGCATATGCTAAAAGACTTTTTATGATTGTCCACTTCAAATGGTTATTTTCTTGCGTTTCATGTTTAACTGCATAAAGAAGATAAACATTTATCAATACTTTTCCGTATCAACCTATCATATGTTTAATAGTACACTGAATTTGGCATTGCTTTAATGTGCAAATCTTGGTGCCTGACAACACAATGATATCAATTCATTCATTGACACTAATCACAGAGTTGGTGAGAACTGTTTTGCAACATGCTGAACAATAGTGTATATAATGCCACTGTTCAAGAACTGGAACTGTAATTCGTGAACATGTAAGATTAAATGTTTGTTTGTTTTTTTTTTTTGTATATGATTTCTGATGTACAGAATGACAAGATTACATTATATGGATACCTACTGATCAGATATTTTATGATTTCTCTAATTCTGATAAATGGATTTTTTGATTTTAATACTGAAGCCGATAAACGCATATTAACAAGGTATTTTTAGCTTTTTCTTTTTTCTAAAACCCACCTTGCCATACTTAGATTTATGCTAACTCAGGGAAAGAGGGAATACAATGCATCATTGATTTCAGTCTCATTTTAGGAAGGTAAAACAAAAGCATATGGGAAGGGAAAAAAAAAAAAAAAAGAAAAAAAAAAGATAACTTTCACACATTTCCAAAATTTTTTTCTTCTGTTACCATGAACATTATACCACAGCAGTCTGTGCTAAAAATGGACAACTAATTTAAGTGTTGACATATAGTATCTGATTTAAATCAAAAGTTGTGTATGTTTCAATCTCAGACCATATAATACAGCTTTATTGAAATCTGCACTACTTTAAATTGCTTTATTGGTACACTTCTTCATTTTGAACTGACTCAAAACTTTCAATCAAAATATTCAAATGCACTAAGAAAGTTCAGATCCAATCTGAATTAGAATACATGTTTCTGCCTTCATGGTCAGAACAGTCATTTTCTATGACATAAATCCTGTTTAATTACTGTGTTTCTCTCCACTTATACTCACAACCTGTAAACTAATTATCACAATCTATCCCATCACATAAGAATGATGGAATAAATGCTTTAATGGCTTGATTGCTTGAGCATTATTGGGCTTGAAATACACGTACACTACATAGATAGCCTTGGCCTTTTTATAAAAGACAAACAAGGTACTACGTAATGCTATTGTGTCCACTCAACTATAACTAACATTCCTATTTTTATACAGTAGATATATTTCACATGATAATACTGATTCTATAAATTAGTTTATAGCTCTACAAAGCACTCTACTTGCATAATATATTTTTATAAGTTTGGCATTTGTGTTTTCATAGATCATAGCATAGCTCATTACAGAGCTTCAAATATTCCTGTTGAAGAACGCTTTCAGAGAAATTATTAAGTATGTACCTAAAAGTTTCTTACAAAACAGCTTTTAAAATTAGAGCTACTTGCAAAAACGCAAAAATCTCCTACATTTGAAGATGTTCGTATTGCAAATTAAAATGTCGTAAGCTGAGCAGTATCATAACCAAGACCATTTACACAAATTTATTCAATCCTATGATCACATATAGTTCACTATGATTGCAACCAATAGTTATATAAGACCAAACACCACATTCCGTTTTCTATATATAGATTTTTGTTACCAATTTTGAATTTTTAAAAATGTAATAGTGTCCAATTCCAGAAAATTAGAAGAAATATAATATTGGACCAATACTGAAAAATTATAAATACAGCTGTGGATCTTCACTATATCCCAATGCTTAAAGGTCAGATAATACTAGATCTGACAATAAATAACCCATTCCATTATGGAATAAATCATAGAATCATAGAATCATAGAATATCCTGAGTTGGAAGGGACCCTTAAGGATCATCAAGTCCAACTCTTGACACCGCACAGGTCTACCCAAAAGTTCAGACCATGTGACTAAGTGCACAGTCCAATCTCTTCTTAAATTCAGACAGGCTCGGTGCAGTGACCACTTCCCTGGGGAGCCTGTTCCAGTGTGCAACCACCCTCTCTGTGAAGAACCCCCTCCTGACGTCCAGCCTAAATTTCCCCTGCCTCAGCTTAACCCCGTTCCCGCGGGTCCTGTCACTAGTGTTAATGGAGAAAAGGTCTCCTGCCTCTCGACACCCCCTTACGAGGAAGTTGTAGACTGTGATGAGGTCTCCCCTCAGCCTCCTCTTCTCCAGGCTGAACAGGCCCAGTGACCTCAGCCGTTCCTCGTACGTCTTCCCCTCCAGGCCTTTCACCATCTTCGTAGCCCTCCTCTGGACACTTTCCAACAGTTTCATGTCCTTTTTATACTGTGGTGCCCAGAACTGCACACAGTACTCGAGGTGAGGCCGCACCAGCGCAGAGTAGAGCGGGACAATCACCTCCCTTGACCTACTAGCGATGCCGTGCTTGATGCACCCCAGGACACGGTTGGCCCTCCTGGCTGCCAGGGCACACTGCTGGCTCATATTCCACTTGCTGTCTACCACGACCCCCAGATCCCTCTCTTCTAGGCTGCTCTCCAGCGTCTCATCGCCCAGTCTGTACGTGCAGCCAGGGTTTCCCCGTCCCAGGTGCAGGACCCGGCACTTCTCTTATTGAACTTCATGCGGTTGGTGATCGCCCAGCTCTCCAACCTACCCAGATCCCTCTGTAAGGCCTTTACGCCCTCATTTGAGTCCACAACTCCTCCAAGTTTGGTGTCATCAGCAAACTTGCTCAAAATACCCTCTATTCCTACATCCAGATCGTTTATAAAAATATTGAAAAGTACCGGCCCTAAAATGGAGCCTTGAGGGACCCCACTGGTGACCAGCCAGCCTGACACAGCCCCATTTACCATAACCCGTTGGGCCCTGGCCGTTAGCCAATTGCTCACCCATCGTATGATGTTTTTATTTAGCTGTATGGTGGACATTTTGTCCAGTAGGATCCTATGGGAAACCGTGTCAAAAGCCTTGCTGAAGTCCAAAAAAATCACATCAGCTGGTTTCCCTTGGTCCACCATACGGATGATCTTATCATAAAAGGAAATCAGGTTAGTTAGGCAGGACCTACCCTTCACAAACCCATGCTGGCTGGGACCAATGACTGCTTTGTCCCCCAGGTGCGCCTCAATAAGTCCGAGAACCAACTTCTCCATGATTTTACCAGGCACTGACGTGAGACTGACAGGCCTGTAATTGCTAGGGTCTTCTTTCTGACCCTTCTTGAAAATTGGCACAACATTTGCCAGCTTCCAGTCTACCGGGACCTCTCCAAATTCCCAGGATCGTTGAAAAATAATTGAAAGAGGTTCCGCGATGACGTCCGCCAGCTCTTTCAGCACCCGGGGATGAATCCCATCCGGACCCATGGACTTGTAGGGATCCAGGTGGAGTAGCAAATCCCGCACACGTTCAGGGTCAGTTGGGAGTTTGTCATCCCCACCGTCCCGGCCCTCCAGCTCAGGGCACCCTGGGTCCCGAAGCCCATCATCGGCATTGAAGACAGAGGCAAAGAAGGCGTTAAGCGTCTCTGCTTTGCCTATGTCATCGTCTGTGAGGACACCTTCCCTATCAAGGAGCGGCCCTATGTATTCTTTAGTTCTCCTTTTTCCATTTACATATCTAAAAAAACCCCTTTTTATTTTCTCTCACAGACACAGCCAGCTTCAACTCTAGGTGTGCTTTGGCCACACGAACTTTCTCCCTACAAACACGAACGGCATCCCTGTATTCTTTCCATGACGCCTGGCCCTCCTTCCAGTAGCGAAACACTCTGTTTCCGCCTAATCTCCATTAGAACATTCCTGGTCAGCCACGCCGGCCTCCTGCCCCGCCTGCCTGACTTGCGATATTTTGGAATTGCCTGATCTTGTGCTTCTAGGAGGCATCGCTTAAAGAGTGACCAGCACTGGTGGACATCGAGGCCTTCAAGAGCAGTTTCCCAGGGGACCTTGCTGACTAGTTCCCTGAGCAGCCTGAAGTCCGCTTTCCCCATATCTAGGGATGAGGTTTTGGTGGCACTTTTCCTTCTGTCACCATAAATTTTGAACTCAACCACTTCATGGTCGCTATGACCGAGGCGGCCACCAATCACCACATCTCCCACCAGACCCTCTCTGTTTTCTAGCAACAGGTCTAGGAGGGCACCTTTCCTAGTTGGCTCCGTTAGCACCTGCACCAAGAAGTTATCATCTAGGTGCTTCATGAACCTCCTGGACTTGCTTGTGTGAGCCGTGTGGCACTCCCAGTTAACGTCCGGCAAGTCGAAGTCCCCCATAAGGACAAGGGGAGTTAATCTCGAGGCCTCTCTTAGTTCTGTAAAGAATAATTTATCGGCGCTATCGTCCTGGCCAGGCGGTCTGTAATAGACTCCCACAACGACATCCCCTTTATTCGTTCGTCCCTTGATCCTTACCCAGAGGCTCTCAACTTTGCCATCGCCAACCTGAAGTTCCACACAGTCCAGCCCCTGCTTCACATACATCGCCACCCCACCACCTCGCCTACCTTGCCTGTCCCTCCTGAAGAGCCTGTAACCATCTATCGCAACACCCCAGTCACAGGACTCATCCCACCAGGTTTCGCTTATGCCGATGATGTCGTAGTTGCGGGACTGGGCCAGGACTTCTAGCTCATCTATTTTATTCCTCATACTGCGTGCGTTCGTGTAAAAGCATTTCAAGTGCGTCTCCTTACACTCAGCACCTTGTGGATCTGACCGAAGGACCTCACTGGCACACAGCCCCTCTGATTCTAGCGTACCATCCCTTAGGTCTTCACCGGCGTGCCTGGTTTTAGCCCCTTCCCCCTTTGACTCTAGTTTAAAGCCCTATCTATCAGCCCTGCCAACTCCTGACCAAAGATCCTTACCCCTCTCCGAGAGAGGCGCATCCCATCCGGTGCCATCAGGCCCAGTGTAGCGTAGACCTTCCCGTGATCAAAGAAACCGAAATTCTGCTGGTCACACCAGTCTCGAAGCCATGAGTTTATGTGAACAGCACGTCTTTCAGCTTCGATCCCCCCTATCGGAAGGACAGAGGCAAACACCACCTGCGCCCCTGATCCTCTAAGTAGTCGCCCCAAATCCCTAAAGTCTCTTTTGATCGCCTTCGGACTTCTCATTGCTACTTCATCGCTACCAGCCTGAAAGACCAGTAGCGGGTAGTAGTCAGTGGGCCGTACCAGGCGCTTGACTTTCTTGGCAAAGTCTCTCACCCGAGCCCCAGGGAGGCAACAGACTTCTCTGCGGGTTGGGTCTGGTCGGCATATCGGTCCCTCTGTCCCTTTCAGGAGGGAGCCCCCCATAACAATAGCCCTTCTTTCTTTTTTGAAGGATGATGTGGCAATGCGACGTGTAGGTCGCATTGTCTTAGGCGCCCCCTCCAACTGGGACGGGTTTTTGTCTACTTTGTCATTTAGATTGTCTTGCTCTAGTCCTTCATATCGATTATTTAAGGGTAGATGAGAAGGTGAGGTGGGCAGAGAGAGGGCTCGCCTACCACCCCGAATAGGCACCTGCCTCCATTCCCCCCCTTGATCTAGGTCTCCTCCCGCTGCCTGGCAGGAGGAGGGAACCTCCGTCTTCTGCGTAATAGGAGACGTCTGTGCTGTGGCAGTCTCGTGAGCCTGCCTCAGAGAGGGTAGAGCGCACCTCCACCAGTCAATTTCCCTCTCTGATTCCCTGATGCTCCTGAGCCTGTTCACCTCCTCCCGGAGCTCCGCTACCTGGCTGAGCAGTTCTTCAACCTGGGCACACCTCCCACAGGCATACCCACCACTGCTGTCGGAGACCGACAGAAGGCTGGAGCACACTCTGCAGCCCAGGACCTGGACGGCTGCGTGTTTCCCCGAGCCCTCCATCTGAGTAGCCACACTGGCGACCGTGGCTGGAGATGCCGCACGAGATGCGGAGGCCACGGTTTTCTGCCTGGTCGACACCATGGTCAGGTTCTACGCAAGCAGGTTACAAGCACCGAAGGGAGAGGCAGCTGCAACAGAGCGACGATGGGCCCCCCGCTCACCCTGCCCGCGCAAACTGCCACGCCCTTCGACGTGCCACGCCCTGTTTGCCTGTCCTGTTCGCCGCACTCCTGGTCGCTCGCGCTCCCTAGGGGCAACTTTTAAACAGCCTGGGAGGGGGCGCTGCTGGCTCCGCCCTCGCCTCGTCAGCCTCCCTCACGAGGACAGCTGGGTCCCGGCGGCTCCCCCGAGTGGCCTCGATGCCGGACAAAAAGCCCTGCCCGCCTCAGTCCCCTGCTCCGCTGCAGAACACGTCTGCCCCGGAGCTGATCGCCTCAGCAAAAATCAAACCTACTAAAAAATGTAACCTACTTCATAAAAAATTAAAGGTAAGTAATTTTAAGGGGGAATAATGTGGAAAATATATTTTCAAATGAAACTGATGACAGAGTACCAGTGTTGTAACAACCCTTAAAATGAAGAAATCTGATAACACATAAAAACTTGATTAAAAACATAAAATATATGAAATAGTATGCTATATTTTTACTCTATTATTATATTTTTATTTTTTTTATTTACATATTTAAGTTGACAAAAATATTTCAAATCAAAATGTAATTAAGATAAAGTTACTATTTATTGACATCTGGTGAAGTAATGACAGTACTTGTTTTAAATATATATATATATATAAAAAATCAATGATCTGAAGAAAACCTCAATTAATTACAATGATGCTTGTAAGTGACACAACAGTTGTGAGAAAGTAATTATGAACAGAACAGAGCCTGAGTATACAGCAATTCAAGGTCATTCTGGTAAGTTGGAAAACAGTTCAAACAAATAGGGAAAAGCATTCAACTGTCATGCTCAGTACACGAAAAAACAACTTCCCTGCATAAAGCTATGGCCAAAAGCACTAGCATAATTTTATATCATCAAAAGACTATTAAGTAGGAGTAGAGAGACTATAAATTATTTCTCTGTCAAGATATCCACACAGTTGAAATAATACAGCCAGTGCCGATACGTTCATTTTCAAAATAATCCAAATAAATTGCAGTGGTAGCAGGCAAGAGCCACCAGTACTTTGAGACATTCATCTAGAAATGCAACAAATACCAGGAGTGAAATATATTTAGCTTTTCAAAGCACTTTTCAGGGATGATCAAGCACAGGCTTAAAGCATCTTCCTTGGCAGAAGATGACCAAATCACACAGACTGACACAATAAAAATTTAAATGACTTGAAGTTCAAAACAGACACATTCAGGCTACAGACACAAGACATGATTTTAAACTTTTGTGGCATGATGCATCTTAACTGGATTTAAAAAACAACCAACCAAACAAACAAAAACAACAATGAAAACACTTTAAAATAGTAGTATGATCTTGAGACTCCAATGCACAGATATTTCTTCTTTTATCTCTATTTAAAGCATAATTTGTCACATTATTTCACGAACAAAGATTTAAATTAGCTCTAGTTGTAGGATTACTAAAATACCCGATGGGATTTTTTATGGCAGTAACCAGAACAGTGTTTAGTTTTTTCCACATCAGTGAAATTAGTTTCACAGCCTGCCACAAGTATGCTCTTTCTACAGAGAAGTAATGCAGACACACAAAGATTTAGGGTCAATGAATTGTTTTACTGATTTGAAATGCCTGAATCCTTTTTTAAGTATTTAATTTTCGTATGAACTTTATCTGTTTGAAATGTCTTGTGGATAAACTGCAATCTCAGCTTTGAATGTTCAGCACTTGAGAACATTTTAGTTTTATATCAGATGAGAAGCACCTAATTCCTGATCAGCAGTGTGAAGTATGATGTATATGACACAGCTAGGACCACACGGCACCTTTATTTCCAGAGAAGAATCATTCATGAGGTGTTGGGACTACTCTTCACTGCATGTCTTCCAATATTAAAAAACCAACACAGGGCCAAGGCTCAAAAGACAGCTGCTTATATAATTGTAATTTTCTAATACTTGACTTTGCAACTTTGTTTTAAAGGCAGAAATTAAAATTAAAAAAAAAAGGGGGTGGGGGTGGTGGGGAAAGCCCACAAATTCACATGGTTCACTACAGGTTGGTTTCCATTCAGTCAGTTGTTTGGACCCTTAAATTCATAGTGTAGATGCCCACTGCTTAAGAAAAAAAATCTGTAAGTAAATTAGGAGGGATTCACCTTTAGATACCTGCAGAAAGCAAGACACTATCAAATTAATTATCATGTTTTGTAGGCAAACATGTTAGAGTAATTATTATTTTCCATTTGACCCCTTCTCCCTGCCCCCTCTCACTTCTGTTGTGGTTCTGTTCCCTTCTCAGGACCCTTCTTTGCTTTTGTTCTTCCCCACCTCGTAACTCAAAATTCTGGAAGCTTTTTTTCCACTTTTAATTCAAACCAAACAGCACCCCTCTCTATTATGAAACTCATTTACAGTAAATAAACAGGGAGGAAAAAAAAAAAAGTTATCAATGTACATGAACTACATGCACAGATTTAAATTAAAGTATTTCTAACATACCCCTACAAAATTGGTAGTCATGTACAGCAAAAAACATACATGTAAGATAAAATTCATATTAGTGAGTATTATATGTTATTTAAATTCTGACAGAAAAGTATATGAAATTCTGGCAGCTGTTACAGAATGAGCAAAGTCCTTGGTCCAAATAACATGAAAGATTTTTCTCTTAATATGTTCTAAATGATGACGCATCTCTGCTGCCAGCTAACAACACTATCTGCCAAAGCAGATTGTGCTGGCTGTGCTCTTGATTGACTACTGGTAGCAGAACTCCTGAATATGGATTACCATACAGGTAATTCTACCTGTTTACCTCTGCTTTTCCCCTCAAGCTGTCAGCCGTGCAGAACTGGGAAGGACAAGACTAACTGATGACATTATCAATACTCGTTTGTATTACACCCTAATCTGTTACACAAATGTGGATTACATATCCAACTGACATGTTTCAGTATGGTTAAGAAGATCTGTATGAAAACAGAACTGTCTGCACACATATTGTATAACAAATGTAATCTAAACAAAATAATTGACGTTCACGTATAGAGGTGGTAGAATAATGTTTCCATCAGATCTTTGATTCCAGGGACATGCAATGAAACTAACCTGAAATTTTCACAAAGGAACAGAAATCAGTGAGAATGTCAATGTCCACCAGCTGCTGGAAAGCAAGAAGGCAAAGGAAATTACATGCAGTTTGGCTGCCTTGAGAATGCATTAGCTGGGAATTAGTTAAAACCTTTACATATGAAAAGGTACTCTGTAATGGTAACTGCTATGCACTTTTTATTCAACATTTATACCACTGTGATCCCCAAAAATGAACTATTCAAAAGTCAGGAAGGTTGTTGAAAGGAAGAATAAAGGGGAGCCAGCTAAGAAAATTAAAACTCCATAGGCAGCGTGAGGAGTTTTTAAGGCTACCACACTGAAAGCACAGATCCACTGAATGCCACTTATTAGAAAGGCTTAGCTAAGAAAAAAAGGAAAACAACTTGGCTAAACAGGAGGTCATTAGATGTAAAGAGTGGCGGACATCATGTTTAAAAAGAAAATGAGAAAAAGGAACATAAGCAAATAAATTTAAAAACTGAATTGGGCAGCAACAGTAAAGAGAGTTTCAACAACTGCCGACAAGAACCACAATTACTAATAAATCTTCAAATCTATCAGGAGCAGGAGGTCTGCCAAAGAAACCACAGGAACAATTTATGATCAAGGCATACTCAGAGGAAAGAAGGGTATTGAAGGGAAGATAAATAAACACTTTTCATTAGGTTTCACTGTGAAAGAAACTAGAAATGTTCCTCCAACATTTTTTGTAGCACAAAGGATGTATGGATCTGTCTTAATTTGAAATCACTTTAGAAGCAAATTGACTAAATAACAGTAGCAAATCACCAGGGTCAGATAGCATTCACCCTGATCTTAAAGGAACTCAAGGATGAAACGAAGTAATAGCACTGGAGTGCTAACTTGAGTTACTTCTCAAGAAAGCCTTGATATTCAAAGACTACAACACTACAAGTAAAATTCCTTTATTTTTTTTTTTCATAATATGTTTCAATTAAGGTTTAAACTTAAGGCCTGCACTATACAAATTAGAACTGTAGGAAAAGAAGTGTATGTATCTACAGACAGTAAGAGGAAAATGTAACAAAGAACAGAATTGCTAGACACTTGAATCTACCTTGAAAAAGAGAAAGCACTTTTTTTAAAGAACAATGCCTTCCGAATCTACCAGGAATCTCTGACGTGGTCAACAAGCATGACAGATTTTTTATTGAAAATATAAAATAAGCTTAAATTATTCAAAGACTTTTGACAAAGACTACTTTTAAGGAAACAAAGGAACCATGAGTGAAAAGCCTTGCAAAGATATACTGCTAACTAAAATTAGTTAAAAAGTAGACAGAAAACAAATAGATGGATTAAATGAGTAATTCTCACAATGGAGGAAGGTCACTGGTGAAGTTCCACTGCAGTCTATATTGTAACCTGTCGTATTTAAATTACTCACAAAGATATATACATATATATATATATATATAATTAATTAAAGGTATGAGCAATGAGATTATCTTCACTGCTTACTGAGGTAGGAAGGATGAGTGAACTGAAAATATTTGCAGATCTTATTAAACAGTCATCAGGCAACAAGACAGCAGTACAATACTATAGTAGATAAATGCTAGAGAGAAATTAATTTTCCCATATACATTATTAAGTACATTTCCCATGTACATTATTACATAATGTAATGCAAATAAATTACAATTGATTCTGAATGAGCTGTTTCTAATACAGAGACCACTAAGGTCTAACAAGACCTTATCGTTAAAGTGCAAGGGAGAGACTCTTTATCAGGGAGTGTAGCAATAGGACAAGGGTGAGTGGTTTTACACTAAAAGAGGGTAGACTTAGATCAGATATAAGGAAGAAATCCTTTACTGTAAGTGTGGTGAGGCACTGGAATGGGTTGCCCAGAGAAGCTGTGGATGCCCCATCCCTGGAAGTGTTCAAGGCCAGGCTGGATGGGGCTTTGGGCAACCTGGTCTGGTGGGAGGTGTCCCTGCCCATGGCAGAGGGGTTGCAATTAGATGATCCTTAAGGTCCCTTCCAACCCAAACCATTCCATGACTGTAAGACATCATCAGTTTATTGTTCAGTAGTGGTCAAAAGCACAAATTAATTTTATTTTTTTGGAAGTCTTAGCAAAAGAACACAGACCAAGCAAAGAACATTATTACAGCAATGTAAAAATCTGAAGTTCACCCCACATTGAACTATTGGACTAGTCCACATATAGTCCATATCTACGTGGATATAGTCCACATTGGACTATTCTGGTCCCCTCATACCTAAAACTGCTCAAAAAGGTTCAGAGAAGGCCAGTAAGGTTGATGGAACACCAGCTGTGACCAGCCACCAACAGGATTTAACACCATTCACGATGACCCTTTTGGACTGGCCACCCAGACAAAATTTACCCAGTGAACAGTGTATCTGTACTGAGAATGCTGTGGGAAATGGTATCAAATAGTTTGCTAAAACATCATCAAATGATATTAAGAGGAACAAGGTTTAAAACAAAACAAACAAATGTGATTCTTTGTGCAATGTTTGGTGGGAAAAAAGAAATCTGGATGTTCCAAGTCTACACATATTCATGGAGAAATTAGAGAAATATGCAAAACCATATTCTGCACAGGAATAACTTGAGGCAGGACAACTTCTAAAAGAAGTACCACATATTCTTGCCTTATCAGCTTTCCAAGCTATCACCAACAGCTACTGTTGGAGAAAAGATACTGTACTCAGTAGATGTTAGGTCTGACTCAGTTCTGAACTCAGAACTCATTTTTTATAAATTAAAAATTTCATGACAGCAAAATTTGGACAGAAACCCATATCAGCTTTGCAAGCAATTATGAAAGAAAATTCTACCCTGGAACTTCATGCCAAAACTGAATTGCAGTATTTGTCAGGAAAGTAAAGTTTTATTTGTGATATTACTGATAATTTCATGAACATAAGCAGATTAAAACACAGTGTTTGTGCCTCAAACAGACAAACATTTTTTTTTTCATTTTTTAGTTGTCTGCAGATGTTATGCATCTTTTTTATTTTCAGACATTTATTTGTAACTTGGGGCTAAAGTAAGGCAACCATCATTATCAGTTAAAAAAAAAAAAGAAAAAAGCTACACTTGACTGTACAATAGCTGTGTCATTTTATTTCATTATAGGCAAGAAAAAAATCATTAGAAAGCGTTAATAATCATCAGTCTGATGATTATTTTGATGAAAAGCTGAAAATTAATACTTCTATGCTTCTTAACTAGCATTTTGTTTTGCTAATTATACACTTTAATACAATCTAGAATTTATTTAATCCTTCATTTTAAAGGTTTCCAAAGTACTAAGTGTGTACACTGTAATGATCAACTCCTTCAACAATTATGTACCTCCTATAGCACAGTGCATAGTAGGGATTTTTGTTTCATTTTGCTTCTAGGCAACAAGAGAAAGCGTAAGTGCCCTACATGGAACTTCAGGATGCACTTGAACAGACAATGTAATTACTAAAACCGATCAGGATACCAACATGAACTATTACTGTTTTTCTGGGACCTTTTATTGTTGCAAGTTGTTGAGGATTCTATTATATTTTCCTCAAAGTGATACTGGCTCTGTTATACCTATATTAAGTTCAAGAATTGGATGAACAACTTGGGTATGACAGCTCTAGCATCAGGCTTTCGTAAAGTACCAGCGACAGGAAGAGAAGGCAGATTTACCCACTAAGTGTTCGACAGGAGGTTTTACCTGCTTGCATGGCCAGCAGATCTTTGATTGGGTAAGCTGGCTGTTTCATTTTGACTTAATTTATTGTGGAAGAATATGAAGTTTAGAAAATTATTTTCTCTTTGAATGACAAATTGCAAAACTGAAAAGGCCATTTTCATTTTTGTAATGCTTAAATGTTCTACTGTCAATGTGTAGTCCAAATTTTATAACACATACATTTTCTAATAAAACTTGCAATAAAGGAATCTTTTAGAAGGAAACACAGAAATACTCACTGCTGAAGTCCAACTAGGACTACAATTTTTCTAAATATAGGAGTAATAGGATTTATACTTTAAACAATTAATACAGCACTACAATAATACGTGTTTCAAGGACATGGATTGATAACCAATCTATTTCATAAAAATGTTGCATTATACGGTGCTTGAAATTTAAGCAAACAGGTAAAAATATCTTTAAAAAACAAAAAGCTTGTTCTATGTTCATGCTATTTTGGTTATTTCCATTTTTAAATGAAAATGTTCCTTACAAAAAAACAACAACAAAAATAAAATAAAAAAAAATGAAACTAGTGAGGCTTTTTTGTTGATGCTCTGGAGCTAACAACAGTTCCCATATAGAAGATTATTTCCTTGCTTCCAAGGTAGAAGATTCTTCTTTTAATTTTTCACAAATTTGTTCCTGTTGTTCAAGTATTATTTTTATTATAAAAAATGATTTGTTTAAATAGCTCCCTTTCATTTATCCCTAAGTGATGTTATCCAGTCATAGCTTCAGCTGTGTTATCTTCAGATCTATGAAAACAACTTCCAAATTAGTCAGCATTCCTTTTACCACAGAAAACTTATCTCATTGTCCTTAATGGCATACCTGCATGGGTGTCATGGTTCAGACTGAATTACTTCAATCAACTGTTCTAACTCTTACCTTGTCAAAGGTCTCAACTCTTCTCCATTATACAGAATTTAAAAAACAGTAATAAAGGCAATCCATAATGCCTAATCACACATGCCCAAGTAGAAGTTTTGTCTTGTTCCAATGAACAAAAACATAGAAGAATACAGGTGCTGACATTCAAAGACAACTGAACTGCATTTAAAAAAGCAGCCTACTTTCCTTCTGTGAAAGACTAATATTTACAACCACCAAGACTGCTAGCTAGGTACAAAAGGAGATTTCTACGGATTAAACTCCAATAGCTGCAACAGCGGAAGGACAGAATTTAAATTTTTGGTTAGAAGCAATATTTAGGTGCTTGATTCGACTGTCTCAGTCACCACCCCTCTCATGGAGTAGCATTTACTCTGCAGGAGAGCCAGACCGTGACCACCAACTTTATACCTCATCAGCATATGCAGCTCGGGGACAGGGGCTTTATGTCTTTATTTTGGAACAGTATCATGTTCTGTGCACTGAGGCAAACAACTGCACTGCAGAAGAAGTTGTTAACGATACAAAGAAGCAGAAATACTTTTGCTCCAGCCTAAGATGCAGATGCATCTGTGCAGAAAAAGAACATGTAGCTAGCTATACATGGGGGGAGGAGGGTCTTAAAAGGTCTCAGTAATCACTACTGAAATAAAGACCAGTGAGGCAGAAGCTTTCAGGAACTCCAAGAACGATTCTAGACAATAATAGGTTGAAAAACAGATCTGGTATAAACTTTCAAACATAACAAATGCAGGCACCATATAAAAGAACAACATGTCAATACTTGTATAGATTATAGTATATAAACTATATAGATTAGCTAGTGTCCAGAGATGTAATGCTGCTTTTAACAGCTACTGAAATTCAAAACTTTTAATAAGAGATTTATTTCCAACAGGTTTAAAATTATTTTTTTGAAATCTTTTGCCCTTGGGAAAAAAGATGAATGGCCACCCTCATTTTAAGCATATTGCCCTAAAACAAACAAAAACATCTTATTATATATGCCTATCTACTGAAAGGTAGCTGAAAACAATCCTATAGTTTTAATAAAATTTCAAAAATAATAGATACTTTTAAATGCACTTTGGAAAATTATATGATCAAGTACTTGTCTTTTAGGTATGAAATAGCTCCTGACATTTTAAAAAAAAAAAAAAAAGCTTTCTAGACTCTTACAGAGCACAATGACTTGACAGAAAAGTTTCTCTTTAGAAAGGTCTTTTATGTCTCCATTCATTCATATGATGTGGCATGACTGGAGCTTAATGGGCAGTGTGAGAATTCAATTACAGCCCTTATTTTTGTTAGTTAGGTTTTTAGCAAGCTTTTATATCCCCTGTAATGCCTGCCCATTTTGTCATTATTACCAAGTTGTTAACGTACAAGACCAGCACTTGCAGAAAAAGATCTTTCATTAGGAAAAATATTATTACCCCAATGAACAATGTACTAAAGGGATTTAAGAAGGAGAATGTGCTTGAAGCATGCCACATGCATTGACATAAATGTATATATTTGGAAGATGTTCCATCCATAGATGGATCCACAATATTTTCTATCCACAATAGAAAATAAAAGCCAGTCTTGGTCAACAGTGACAGTAACAGCAGTTTGCCATCCAAGCCCTTGGGAAACATAGGGAAAAGGAAGAACAAAACAGTTCAATATTAAGAGTTAAAAGAGAAGTCTGCAAACATGGATGCAAGGGAAGAAAAAGCCTGATACAAGAAGGAAAAAGAAGATAAGTACTTAAAATAACAGCCATATCTTATCTTTTTTCAGCAACTCTTCAAGCTACCACAAGGAAGTTAGGAGATAAGAAATGATCGAAGAAACAGATCCTGCGAGAACGTGAGACCCGGTGAAATGTACAATAAAATGCAGACATCCTGCCAGTTGCTGTATATTCGAAAGGAATGAAAGATGGTGCATGGAGAGGGATATTTGAAATCCCCCAGGAAGTTGTCTCCTCAACAAAGATGAGGATAGAGCATGGCTATGGATTTTCTCAGCTCGCACTCTCTGCCTCTCCATTCCCAGAGCTTCAACAACTTCAGGTACATGCATTTGGCGTTCTGCCACGTGCTGAGATTGACACTTCTGCTCACACAAACCCCACTTCACACTGATTGGCAGAGCATTTCCACCTTCCCAGTGGTTGCAAGCTGCAGGCAACCTTTTGTCTGTCTCTCTTCCTAGAAATGTGGATTTTAGACTACAGCAGGGGCTGCTCTTGGCGAGATTCTTTCCACGCACAATTCAGAAGAAACACCATGCCTAGGAGAGTGCACTCAGCAGCCCTTACAAGAGAAGGTTACAGGTTATGGTTAATCACCTTGTCCAACAGTTTAGGCATCTATCTACATGATACAGCTAGAACCATGCAGCTTTATACTGGCACGTAAAGGTATCTTACAGCATATCATGCAGCATGTCAGAAGAATTACAGTGCCATCATCTAGGACTGGCATACAGAGATTTTTGCACTACACTTTGAAACCAACTGTCGAATGAACACAACTTATCCAGAAAGTACTGATTTTTAATTGCTTCGTTAGCCACCGCTGTTACTATTTGTGTTACCATATGGTCCATAGTCTTTATTAAAGACCACAAGAACAACAAAATCTGATGGAATCAGTGGAGCATGAGGAAAATGTAAATTTAGGTTAGCCACTTTGGCCAGACATCTGTGCATTTTCACAAGTTGTCAATACTGCCCTCTTAGGAAGTATAAACACCAGCATCTTATAATTGATCAGATGAACAATCAAATGATGCATTGAAAACTAATGTAACAGCTTTTTCATAAAACAATATTTAGGGTGGGATGTCAATCGAAGAACTTTGCTACAAAGAGTATTTTCTATACTGTTGGTTATAACATGCCTAGCCTGTAGGAAAAGCTTTTTGCTAATAAATAAATAAATGATAAAATTCAAAAACAGTGTTTGTATAAACTTTAGTCCCAAGTCTGTGTCATTTTAAGTGTCTTTATAGTCTTAGAAAAAATTATACTAGTATTAAAATGAAAGTCTAATGTCTTGGACAGTGGAATTATGATGACAGTGGAAATACAAGTAAAAAAATCTCAAAAAAGACATGAATTAATCCTCCATGGCATCATGTAATGCCTCACTCCACAATTCCATGAAGAGGAGGCAGGCTATACTAGGGAACAAGTAGACAGAAAGCAAAAGATTACTATGAATGGAAAAGAGAGTTTAAACTTTCAACATTTTGCAGTGCACAGGATGCAATCTTTTCCCCAAAGGAACATGAAGATCGAGTGCATCTATAACAACTGACTGAGGCATGCCAGTAGCTGTCAAGTTTTGTAGTATAGAGACAAAGCAGATCTTTTCACATGCTAGCTGAGATCTGGGACAGCTGCAGAGAATCCTTAATAAGTATGGTATAGTAAGATATTTTATTGGTTTATCTTATTTAACTGTTTCTATTACTGTATATCAAAGTCTCTCTGCTTTTTTTTTTTTTTTTTTAAGAGAGTAAAACGAAGTCACTCATTTTATTTTAGCCTGCCAACCTATAGGAGGATTATTCAGAAAAAAAGAATCAGATTGTTCTCAGAGTTGCCTAGCAAAAAGATGAGAGACAAGTTTCTACTTGCAGTTAAGAAAATTCCAATTGAACATAATTGTAAAGAATTTCACAGTAAAAATGATTACGCATGAGAAGAGGCTGCCTAGGGAAGTGATGAAATCTCCATCTTCAGAAATATTCTGAACTTGACTGGACAAAACCCTCAGCAACTTGCCTGGGCAGTTGTCCTGCTCTGAGCAGTGGGTTGAATTAAGTGGCTCTGAGAGGTGCCCTTCAATCCAAATTATTCTGGGATCTATTATAGTAAAGATGACTGTGACAAACCCCACCACAGTTTATTCTGAACAGTGTAGTGATCATATTAAACGTGTCTGAATGAAACAGTCAATGTCAGTATGAGTTCACAAGAATCCTCAGGTACATCTCCACTGAGTTGTAAAATTCTTTATTTGGGAGAAGAATTTCCTTCGGTAAGCAGTATGAAGGACCTAGACTGCAACTGACAATACAGAGGACCATTGCCTATGGATCTGGATTTCCAGAGTTACTAGTAACATACACAGAAACCTGTGGCAAGATATGATAATGACTCTTTTTCCCACCAAAAAAAAAAAAATAATAATTTTTTTTTAAAAATGCTGATTTCCTTCAAATCAAAAGGCATTCTGTAACATGAATTATAGCTGACTCCTGCCAGAACACCTGTTCTTTATTTGAATAATGTCATCTGCATTCACTTTGTGCAACATTTCATATGATGACTGCTGTTTTGACGAAGATGAACAGCAGAGCTTGCATCCATCATTATCCAACATACCATCACTGGAAATGCTCATTTCCACTGCAGGTATTCTGCTTCTAGCTTTTAAAGACTTTAAACTGCCATACAACCTCTCACAATATATACGATTGTAATTTACTGATCTTGACAACCTGCCTGTCTCCATGTACAACACATGAACTGAAACTTTAATAAAGGATACATACTTGTATGTATGCCTAGTTTACCACGTAGTAACATCAGTGTGCTGCCATTCCTCTCTATCTTGCTGGTATGAATGCTCATCCTCAGCTGGACTCTCCTTCGAAAGATGATTTTTCAGGGATATCCATAGCCTACTTTGCATTCCTCTGTTTTGTTACAGTTATTTTTCTTTTTATTTAAGCTACTTACTCTTTTTATCTTTATTATTAAAGTTTGTTTTTTTTCATCATGCTGATGAATACTCATATTTATTATTTATTTTGTTATCCAAAGTCTTAACTGTTCTCAAAACGACAGAAGTTTGTGAGCTTTCATAATAAAGATCCTAATCAACTATTTAGGTATCTAGGTCAGTTTTCCAACTTACTAAAACAAATAACAAATGGTTAAATAATACAATTTCTCCGTACAAATAATTTTAGTTTCAAAAGGAAGAGTCTTCCTTTAATCGCCCATTTGACGTTTCAAAATATAGAGAAGTTTTTATTTTACAGCTGTTTTTAAAAGCTCTTTTAAAAATTATTTCAGACTAAAATACCATATCAGTGATGGCAGAACAGGCTCTGGGAAAATACAGTAATAACAATAGTTATCTAGAAAGGAGCAAAATTTACATGGGTTAAAAAATAAACTTTAGCCCTGTTCTCTAGAGGTATGCTAAAATAACATTCTTCTGTGTCCTTATTAGCATCTAAGTTATAAAGAAAATAAGACAGCCATCTCATCAGGGATTGAAATAGTACTTTATGGCACCGTTTCTATTTTTTGAATTAAAAAAACTCCCAGTCCTTCTTTTTTTTCCTCTCCATTTAGAATCAAATCAAATCGAATAGTTCAGTTGAAAGGTACCTTATTCACCTACCTCACTTTATTCTGTCAAACTAAGACAGGACTTGTGAAGCTGGACAATTGGGTACCCAGGATGCAAAGGTTTTTGTCATTCTAATTCTATTAGTCTCACACAAGCCTCTGAAGACTCCTCTTCCCATCAAGAAACCAGGAGCCTGCCTCAGAAACCTGCAGGTCCACTGACCAAGTCTGAAGCGTTTCAGCTCTGTGAGAGGGAATCATGGTAAAAAGCCAGATATATTTCTTTTATTTTTCTTACATTGCAAGTAGAATTGTCATGGAAAAAAAGGGATGCAGAAATAGAATACAAATTAAAAGAAAAAAATGTTTATGAAAAGAAGAAAGGCTTAAAACTGTGGGCTGATAAGATGAAAAGGATGGTAGCAATACACATGGAAGAAAAACAGAGTACTAAGGAAGGGAGTGAGGCATTGTGAATATGTAAGAAATTAGTTTTAACATGGTAAATGACAAAAAGTTATAGAAAGATCACACTATACAGAAAAAGGATATTATGAAAAGTAAAAAAAAAAAAAAAAAAAAAAAAGGAATTCTGTTTCTTCTTTAACTTACAATGGATCTTTCCCTGGATTTCATATAATTGATTCCTTTCTGTGAGTATTATTGAACTACATGTCAGGGAAAAAAAATCTGTCAAAAAATACTTAGAAGTTAATTAAAATTTCTAGTTTTTTCTATATACCAGTTCCATCAGTATCTCCATGCTTTGTTTGCACACCGATGCTGATGCACCCTTACACACTTCTATCTCCTCCTAAAAGTCTGAACACCCCCAAACACAATAGTCACGAAGATTTGCTTCAAATGTTTGGATTTTCCAAACTTGAATTCCTGAAATACATTTTGGTGGAAAGATCAGATGTTTAATAATAAAGATATAAATCATTTAAATATTACATACAATCTGTTTTATGATTCATAAATGTAATAATACATAATCAAACACTGAAAAATACTATTTCCCACAATTGTTCCACTTCCAGAAGGATTTTTACAGACATTTAAATGCCATCTTGTCTACTTTGGAAAAACTTGAAAACTAAGGAAAATAAACAGTTACTTTTACACCATTTGCTTCTACAAACATCTTGAATTCCAGAAACCATGTTCTTCTTTCTCATTACTGTACATCCAAGTCAAATGATAGAAAGACAGCTCTACAATTTCTCATCAGAGGTGAAGCTTTCTCTGTGCATAAAAATAGCACCTGAATGAATGCAGGGTGGCATAGTCTGAAATAAGTTAAGATCAAGATGATGCTAGTAAAAGACAGGTATTTTACAGTGACAGCCTTTTATCTGTACAATCAATATGAGATTGTTGGGAATAATCTGTACTGCTGAAAGCCCAAACCACTGCAGTACCTGTGATTGCTGATGTCTGCCACTCCTCAGCATTCATTGCTGCGTGGGACCAGCTGAGATCTGAGTTAAGCATCTGCAAATCCTGTCCTCAGGCTCACTGAACCTGTAAGCTAAACTGGGGCTGGAAGCAAATGTATCGTATGAATGCTGTCCTACAGAACTGGCTGCAGACCAAAGTAGTATCACAAGTAGACACAGAGGTCTATTTTTCAATTTCTCTATTCACATATATCCCGCCTAAGAAGAAAAGTTACTCTAAAAGCAAAATCTTCCTAAATTCCTTCTATGAGTTTGAGAAGACTACAGAGAGAAAACAAACGTGTTATTTCTATTTTTGTTGCAAAGGAACTAGTTTGATGAATGGCCATGTGCAAATACAGATTAACTATGAGTAACTAAGAAAGAAAAGCATAGAAAGGAGAATAAATCAGTCAGACAAAGTGATTGTTCATGACTACCACAGAACTGACTTTCAAGTTACAGTTTTCTATTAATATTTTGAATCATACAGACGAGGGATGAAAATTATTTTCTTGAACCACTTGAAAAGTAAAGCATTTATCTCTTCTGAATTTAGCTTGTGTAGCTATAAATTTAAGACTTCAGAATTACCAAAAATAGCCCTAGAGAACAACCAGCTATTTCAGCCTGATTTCAAATTCTTCTTTTGAGCTCCTATATACTAGTAATTCATACCCTGTTAAAATACACAGGGTTCATATTAAATGGCCTTTATTTTATATACTAATTCTCCGAAAGTTTTTATTTTGTTAAAGTATAATATAGAAAAAGCAAATATTGCCTTGAAGCCATGACTTAATCCATTTTTTCTCACTAAACTTTGACAAAGGAATCCCACATGGATTTAATATAACACTTCCAGAGCCTGTCCTTCTATTCTGTCTTCCTTCAGGAAATACTATTTAGGGTATCCATAAAATGTAGAGGTAAAGAGTATCAGAATCATAATCAACACAAATTTTGACACTTTTATGTCAGTATCTGGGTTAACCATTCCTTATTTTTTATGAGAGATCAATGAGTGCTGCTTAATAGAAATATAGTTTGGATACGACTTTTCCTCAGATCCAGTCAGCCTGTGCTGATTCATTCACGATTCAGCATAAGACTAGGTAGGACAGAATTTCAAATCTTTTCCTATGAAAGGAAGTTTATACACAAGGCATTTAAATACCACCAAGTCTGGTGCAATCATATACCCTTATATGCACAGATACAATATATTGCACAAAATACAACATATTGCAGCCATTCACATATTACTATAATTATTGTAACCACAATTAGTATAAAATTTATCAACACTATCAACAATGTCTGCAGTTAAAAGCTGCAGTATTTCACATTTCCCATTGAAGCACAAAGTATATGCATGCTGATTATTTTTGGCTTAGGTTTATATTTATTTCAGCAAACCAACCAGCATGTGACATGTCTCTCACTTCACTGAGTGGTCTCCCACTAGCTGCCAACTGATGCAACCTTTTTTTTTTTATTATTATTTAAGAGCATGTCATGTTCCATTGAGTTCCACAGGCAAGTTTTGAAATCAGCACAAAATGCTTCCAACCACTAAAAGCTGTTTGTTTCAAATTAATTTTTGGTGTGACATTAAACTATATATACATATTTACTTTGACAGAAATGAAATGTGTTTTTGTGGTATATAAGCAGACTCTCTCACATAATAATACATACACATGTGTATATACTTATACTCCCTATCTACTTTTTGGCTCCTAATTTTCAGCAGGGTATCACAAACTCACTTCCTGTCTCCCGGTGCCAGATTTTTTGCTTATTTGAAATGTGCAATACAGCAAGCAGACAGAAGATTCCCTCTTGGCCCTCTCCAAGGAGGTGCATTGCCATTCGTTGCTCATCCTAGCAAATACCATTACAGTTCATGAAATTTATTTCACTCAATAACATTTGGGATACCTATACTTAGTTTTAAGAGGAACACTATTTATATGAGGAAATAAAATGCAGTGTTTGGGAATGCCCATAATCTAGAGAGCATTGCTGTATGTCTTATGCAAACTGCTACTAGTTTTTCTAGTGACATTATTAAATGGTGATACAGAAGACTCCTCTGTAGGTTAGGAGTGCAAAATGTTTTTGAAAAATCACCTGAGTTTGAATAATTAAATTTGGAAGTAAAAACAGAAAGACATACATATATAAATACTGACACCAATTAAGCCCAATCTCTGCTTAAAAAATTGAACTAAGTGTCTGTCAAGTATTTTCTAAGCCACCTCTGTGCCCTTATCTGTGAACAGATAACAGACATGTCTTAAACAGATAACTGCCCATACCTGATACTCTGATTAAAAAAAAACAACACACAAAACAAAACAAAAAAGCTTTGGTGTATTAGTTTCTCTTAAAATGTTTTCTATAGGAAATAGAGCTTCCCCCCCTTCCCCTCCTCCCTCCTTTTTTTTTTTTTTTCCATTTAATAGCCTAACAATATTTGGTGGAAGAATGCTGTATTCTCATTATTTTTAGATATCTTCTCCACTGTTAAAGTTATATTTGTCAGAATAAAGCACATACACCACTGGTAGAAAAAAAATAAACAAATAAGTTTGTGTACACAGGAATGCAAGTATGCACAAAACCCAACTCATCATTAAATATTTCTATTACCCAATAGAATGTCTTGCACTCCAATACCATAATCTGATCTCTGTAGAAGACATTAAAGTGCAGTCGAAAGCACAGAGATATAGAAGCACTTACATTTGCACTGTGATCACTTCCACTAACACAGACGACATCTTGTTTTTGAATTGTTAATACCTCTTTTGTGAGCTTCAGTCGGATGTCGTAAGCATTTTCAGATACTTCATCATACAACAAAGCAATACCAGTTTTAGTCTGTGAAAGCAAGGCACAGAAACAAAAATTTAAGTATATAAACATTTCTTAATGATAAATAATAACCTCTATCCCATTCAATACATAAAACACATATAAAGAAGCACTGTTTACAGAAAGTGGAAAACTGGTCTGCTATTCAAGCTCCAAATGGATTAGACATAAAAAGCCTCTTCTGTTCTGTAAAAAGTGGGCTAAATTGCCTTTGAAATAGGCATTAATACATAAAACAGTACATCTGTACTGTTCCACAAAGCAATGTTGTTGAAGCACGTTCTATCTGTTTTTAATTCTATGACTTACTGAGAAACAGTATTATAAGCAGATAGGTACATAGTACATATGTATAAATGTACGTGAATGCATTTTCCTGTTCCATAATGAAGTAGAGATGTGCAATACCACTTCTGACTCAGATATGTTCCTTCCATTGTGTGAGAAAAAGTTCTGTATCCTTTATAAAAGTTGCCTTGAAGTTTTATTATGGTTTGAAATTAGGTTTTCATACTGTGAAACACACAAATATACACACTGTAACCACATATAAATACAGGTGCTACAGGGCTTCAATTTTATATTTCCAAAGTCACTACTGGACTATTAACAAGTAAACTCCTCTGGATAGTCAAGTATTTTGGTATTAACAAGGATTTCTCCATAAGTAGTTGTAAATAATACCTGTTTTAATTTTTGGTTTATTCATTTATGTGCAAATTTACCATTGATATTCAGTCAGCTATTTCCTTAAACAAAAAATGGGGATTTAGGACTGCTTACAGCTATTTGTTAAAATAAGAAGAGTAGTGCAATTTCATAGCTTTATAGTCTTTTCATGGAAGAGGAAAAACAACAGATCTTTTCTGAAACAGATGATCACGTTTAAGAATAATATTTATTAGTTTATAATGTATATAACAATATTATCAGATCACTGCACTTTCCTCTATGCAAATGAAGAATAATCATGCCTAATTTAAGGTTTAGCAGTAGCATTTGTTTTCAAAAGACTGCTCTAAATTTCATTAAATAGTAGATTACATAAAGAACAGAGTAATGAATTAAAGAAGAAACATGCCCTGTGCACTTTTAAGTCCTTTGATTTAAAAGTAAAATCAAACACGGAACATTATCTTTATAATACTATTTTAATTTCCACAGAACCAAGGAGAAAGGTCTGTGGTGTCTGTTAATAAAAACTTTTGATCTTTAAAGGCAGTTTAAACTTAAGACACTTAAATACTTAAATTTAGATGTGGTGTAGCTCTAAGCATCAACTAACGTCAAAGCCTCCCTTACAGTTGGTGGAAATGAAAAGTGCAGCAATTACATTTCCCCCAAAGGACATACACAGCACACACTCATGGCCACAGCTGCCATTTAAGACACCTTAGGATATCTAAGATATCCACAAATGTAAGGCTGAGCAGGTGTTAGGGGAGATCGGGGTCCTTCTAGCTGGAGATGAGGGCAGACCTCCGTGATTATAAGAGGCTGCAGACACTGACCATGCCAGCAGACATCCACACATGGATATCTTAAGCTTGAAAAGAATCTCAAAGGTTTTACAATGTAGAAATTCACATCTAAGACGGTCATGTAGATTCTGAAAAGCCAGTGGTGAGCAATAGACATTTCTGAAACATCATTTACCTGATCCCTTCTCTACATTCGTCTAGAAGGGAACAAATTGCATCATAGCTTTCTACTGTGACTTAAAAATAAATAAATATAAATGACAACTCAGACACAGGTCTCTCATTCGGAACAGATAAATCCTGCCCACGGTGTTCTCTGGGAATGCTTAAAGGATACCAGCGAGGGTATAACCTTTAATTATTCTTGCTTGTTGGGAAACCGATGTGTATCAGTATTTCCAAGGTTTTCACATTTTTTAAACTTCCAACATCTGTGAATGATATATCAATATTATTTATAAATGAAAATGTACAGAATTTGTGTCAATGCTTTCTGCTTATAAGCTATGCCATGCAACAGCAGGTATTTTGGAGCAGAAGAACTACCTGGCAAAACCACCTTTCCCTCACCATTCTGCTGTTCACAGGTTCTGCATGGCTATTCCACTCGGATTGGCAATTGCTGTTACTATTGCTGACAGACCAGGCTGTGCTTTACAGACACATCTTGAGGGAGCAAAACCCTACATTAGCACTTTACACAGTCTAAAAGCAAACCTCTCTCTGGCTAGTAATTGTTACATAGGTTTAGAATAGCACCTTGGAAAAAAACATGAACTTTCATTATAACAGACAATCAAGTAACGAATGAAATATGCAGAGTAACTGATTAAATATGTTAGCATTTTCTATCACATTATTTAAACTGTAAGTCTCATTGAAGCTCATCTATTCCTATTAAAATCCAATACCTACCTCGCACTTCATCTAACTCCTGATGTGATCTACAGTGACATGCAACAATACCTTATTTGCTTTCAGAATCAATAAGATTAATCTAGATTTCTCTCAGCCTTTCAAGTCTGCTTTTTTTAGACCATTATAAATGACTGTGAATCAGAGTTCAAACATTCCCCTGTTCATTCTTTTGTTGAAAAGATGATACATGCAACTCTATCGTGCAAACTTCAGTCCGAAGTACATCTTCAAAGAAAGAGGTTTTAATGGGAATTTAGTCTTTGCATGTACTTGTATATCCACCAATTTAACTACGTTAGGTTTGTCCTGAATTCTCATTTAAAAAACACTCTCTGTACAGTGCCTCTTCCAAAAACTGGTACCAGAAAGAGGATTGAAAAGTAAAATAACTCTCCAAACAGACGTAGTAATTTTAGAGTTAATATGTCAGATTTGCATGTGTTTTTTTTTTAGAAGAAAAAAAGAAAAAAAAACAACACGTAAAAGAGCATGGAGTTGCATAAGATTTAAGTGCTTACAATGAGAGATATGGGAATATAAATTAAAACTCAATTGGCAAATGAGGAAATTAAATGTTGGTTTCTATACCACTGAGGGGTTTTCTAGACACTGGACTCAGGAAATGGAGCAGGAGGATATGTGCCTGTGTCCATGTGTGTGCACACGCACATGGAGGGTAGAAGGGGGGAGAAAAGGAGAACAGTAGCATAATTGTCACACCAGACGTGACTTGTAAGAAAGCTTAGTCACCATCCTGTTTTTGAAAGAAAAATTACTGAAACTTACTTGCTCAGGCAAGCCCCAAACCTCTAAATACCACACAGAAGAAATCAGCACTCTCTAGAGGGAGCTAAAATGGCAGGTGAATACTTTTGTCGATTTTAATCTTGTCTGCTTCAGGCATATCCCCAGCCAGTGTATTTGCTTTAAAGCACTCCTGTTTGCAATAATGTTTTGATACCCTACTCAAAATACCCCAGTTCTTTTAGAGCACTAAAGACTAAATCTCAGAGCTGCAAATCCTGTTTCCAAGTAGACATCTCTAAGCCAAACTTTGGTCTAACTGACATAAAACACTTGTCTTCCCTGCTCTAAGTTTTATTTTGAAAAAGCTTTTTTGCTTTTTTTTTTTTTTTTTTTTTTGAAAACTGGGTTTTCTGTAGACACTATTGATTTGTTTATGGCCATTTGTTTCTCAGGTGGACACAGCAGTATTTGTCACGCTTTTCATCCTTGTAATTGAAGACTGGGGGAACATGTTCAAAGCTCTTACCCAGATCATCAGAAAATTCATATGAGTCATAAAAAAAAAAAAATCACTATGTATTTGTATGCATGTAGAGGGAATGTCAGAATGCATGCGTTGCAGTGATATTATTTTGAATTAGACTGTGAGGTTCTCAGTAAATCCAAACCTCCCTTCCCTCTGTCTATGTATTTTACTGCATGTGATCTGTTACAAACTAAATGCAGTATGTTAACATACTCCATTTTCCCTTATGAAAACAGTTCCTCTGGAGTTTCCCCTACTTTAATTCATCATTTTCACCTGTCCATTTAGTTACACTGGTCCTCCAGCAGAAATCAGAATTTGCCGATTCTCATCCTTAGTTTTATATTTATTACTTCAGTGACATGGTAGTTTGATTTTTAATGATAAAATGCATTTACAGATTTATACACTTACAACATTTTAAGGACAAATCTTTAAGCATCATATTTGAACCTAAACTTTTCCAAATTCCACATGTAAATATTTTACAAGCAATATTTACACCTCAGAAGTCTAGTGAACAAATTCTCTAATCCAATTTATTTTTTTTGTTTCCATAAAAACACTCCATTGAAATTTCCTATCTATAGCATACCTATGGCTGGGACGTCTGCTGAAGGCATGTGAAAAGAGGAGTCACTTATTTTTATCCTACCTTATTTCAAATTAGGCAGCAAGAACACTTTGGGCTGTCCCACAGAGTCTGTGCTCTGACCAATAAATTACAACAGACTCAAATTTACTTTCTCTCGTAACTCCTTTGATACATTTTATAGACTATATCTACTGTTGTGATCAAAAGATACAGACATTTTATCAGCACAGGGCGGAATTTGAATTTAAAATGAACTTGACTGATGAAAAAAATAAAATAAAGAAAAAGAAACAGGATGAAGCATAACAGGTAAAAGGTGCAAGGTGCTACACTCTAGAAGGAACAGCCAGTTGCACAGAAGAAAAGCTTGTGCAATTTCTGCAGGAAAGGAAATGTAGCACTGAGGATCAACAGCAAAATATTGTCATCAATATCATACTGCATAGGTATTTTGATTGCTCTCCTTGGGGTTCTTTCCTACAGATTTGCTTTTTCTCACTCTGTGAAAACAGCACCCAAACGTAAACACGGTTCTTCTTCAGCTGTGTAGTACAAAACATTCCTCAACACTACTGAATGAGGGAGGAATAAGTCCATGAAGTAATCCATCATCAGTGTTGCATTTAATACATCACAGTATATCGTTTCCTTCCAAACAGTATTATGACATTGTTGATTCATGACTACACTATAGAAAAGAGATAATGAACTGAAAAAGAGTCCTTAGAAACACAAAAAAATTAAAAGTGATCAGAAACCTGGAAAATAGAACCCATAAGTAATTCTACACTGATTAAGGTTGTTTAGTTTAAAGGCAGAAAACAAAAGGACATAATGACAGTTTTAAGTACTTTAATATATATTGCAAAGACAAATGGAACAATCAGGTAAGAAGATAATTCAGAAATCTCTTTCTTTTAAGATGTTTTAACTACTCTGCCTAAATGGCACAGGTGCTAATCCTCTCACAGGGCAAAATCCTGAAGATGATTTCTTTCTCATCTGTTTGTCTCTGAGACTAACATTCAGAATTACATTCTTGCATATGATTGAACCTCTGCATCCAGGAGAAAGGTTGACTGGCTTTAGGAGAGCACCTGCACTGAACAACTTGCAACTGATATAAAAGGGATGAAATATAAAACTAGAAGACCTGAAGTTTATCTTCTACGGGCCTTCTCAGTGGATGAATGACATTTAAAATAAAATTGTCTAATAATTCTTATAACAAATAATCTGAAGGAGGATTGTAACCTAAAAAGAACTGTACCTTTGCCTTTCATGATCAGAAGTTAATTCTAGGCTTAAGAGGCCTTGAGTGAGAACACAAGCAGGCTTTTCAATAGACCAACGTGGGATGAATGGATAAGAAGAGCAGATATGTAGGGTGAGCGATAATGCAGCTGTGGAATGCAGAAAATTAATGATTCCATTAGTACTGTAAGCACACAAAAGAAACATGCGGTAAAACTAAAAGTAGATACAAGACAGAGATTAATTATATCTTTCTGAAATTAGTTACAGAGAGTGCCTTTACAGAATATGTTTCTCCTCTTAATACACATGGACTTGTGCTTTTTCTCAGCTTTAGCATATTATAGCTCTTAGGCCTAACAACACCCCTTCACAACTGCCAAGACCGTAATCCTCTTTCGTTTAAGAAATTCTGACTGTAATGATAGTGAATCCCTTAAACAGATTGTTCAGATACATTAGGATTCCCTAATACTGGGGGGCAGAGTGTGCATGCCTTCTAAGTTAAAAAAAAAAAAAAAAAATACATAAAAATGCTATGGATGTCTAAACAGTATGCATTTACCCCATATCTGAAAAAGTAGTTTAAGACTGCTGTTTTTAATTGAATAAGTGAAAAAAAAAAAAATAAAAAAAAAAAAATTACAACAGTTCAGGGACCTGTGAGACTCACTGAATATGAGCTATATGAAAAATTCCAAATTGCCTAGTTATCACAACATTTGTTACGAAATTAAACACGTGACACTAATATCCAAAGTTGTTTCAAAATACGGATGTTCTATCAGAGAGCACCAAAAGGTTCTGCTGGTGGTTTTGGTAGTTTCCCCCCTCCTCCTAGTCAAGAACTTCTGGCTTCCTAACACAAAATATTGCAGAGAGGGGAAATAAGAAGAAACACACATTTCCAGACACCTTGCTGCTCTAAATTACTATTGCTCACCATCACCAGTGACACAAACATACAGATTCCAAATACAGAAGGACGTGGCAGTGTCATTACACCTGTTAGGCCCCAAGGCACTGCCAGGAGATGCTCTAGCTCAACCCATTTCAGAGTCCAAAGGCCAGGACTACATCGGACGCACCTATGCCTTCCACACTGTGCTTCAGGAACAGTCTACAGCCCCCATTTCGCCCTCCACGTGCACATGTAACTCACCACCAGGTGCTTCTATCTCCCTTCCAAACAAGCACAAGAGCTGCAGTGGGGGCCACAGCACTAACAGCTCAGAGGACCCCTTGCACAAGAAACTTGTGCCTGTCCCAGGGGTCTGGCCCATCAGCTTCCATCCGGATTTGAAGAGAAATATCTTAAATCAATTTGAAAGGAAATATTTTGAAAAAAAGCGAAACTACACTAAATCTGAATTTCATTCTAGTTGGAAAGCAACTGCTAATGTGAATGCTTGACAGTAGATTACTTTTAATTTCACAACATTTCAACAACAAAAAAAGGTATCTAGAACATACAAACATCCAAGCTAACTTTACAGCTGCCTAACTTAAGATGTATTCAGAACATAGACAATTTTCTTTCAGCTCCTGGTTAAAATAAACAAAGCATCAAGTCAAACTCACCAAAAACTATGCAAAAAACAAGCAAACAAACCTGCTCCATAGCCTCAATAAGTAGCTAGTAAGAGCATTTCAAGTATGACCTTAGATTTTACATTTTTACTAGAGCTGTAACACCCTATCATACTTCATAGTGCCCACAAGTACTACTTACTGCCAGTTAACGGAGAATGTCACAAATTCCTGATGATCCCTTTTAGATAGGTGATTTATATACACACAAAATCCAGTGGAATAGATCTGATGGACATTAACAATGCTAGGGTAGGTCAATTAAGGCTAAACAAATTGAATTACACTATGGTATAAGTTTTCAGTGTGAGGTGATACATGATACAAATAAGAATCAGAAATAAAAATTGTCAGCAACAAATATTTAAAAATTTCAGTACATTTTCCCCCAAAGCACAGTTCAAAACTGAAATATCTATCTTGAAAATTACCTTTTTTATAAAGATTTCATAAATCTTATTTTTTATGCCTGCATTTATTAATGACATTATTATGTTTCACTACATACAGTTGCAAAATATATATTTGCATTATAAAATTGTAGTAAATTTTACCAGCAGCATCACAGTAATTTCTAGCAATTCACAATAAAGTTTTTCCTAAATATCTGTGGCATACGGAAATCTACAAGGATGAGTATTAACTCAAGACAACAACAGTTGGAAAAGATGCTCAAAACACAAACTTTAAAAAAAAATAAAATAATAATTTTGTTGCTTACATCACAGCTTATCTAACAGAAGAGCTCTGTTAAAAATAGCTTTAAGGGCAGATTGTTGGGATTTTCTGTTAACGACATTAGCCTTGCAAGAAAAGTGATTAACAGCTGGCTCTCAATCTGTGTGATCTTAATCATTAGAAAGTAAAGCAGTAATGTCTTGCTTAATTACTGCAAGCACAGTGTGTCACCACCTAATTAGATATGATTGATTATTGTCATCTTCATGCACCTCTCAAAACATCTGACACAAATATTTGAATCCTGTAATGCATGTTTGGAAAATTAACTTTCAGAATGTCATGTTGAATTAAAATTGCCTGTTTAAAAATAAAAATTCTAATCAATGCTAAATAATAATGTTACACAGTTGATTATGTTAGAATTCAGTTTCTACCCCAGAAAATAGCCAAAGCAATAAGTATTAGAAAAGATGCCTCATTTTATTTTGATGTAGATAATATCTTCAAGGAAATTGAAGATACTAAGCCTCATTTTTCAGGCAACAAATTAGGTAGTGTAAGAATATAAAACTGCTCCTATACTTACAGCATGTTCATACCGGTCAGGTAAGAAAGCATAACTTTCACACTTCAGATTAAATGATTTAGTAATAGACCTAAAAGACCACAAGAACATAGTCTTTGGAAATTACTTAAGAAACAGCTAAGAGATTCTCAGAAAATCAGTGTCATCATTTCTATTAGTGGTACCGATCAGCCTACTCTAGTAGGACTTATAGACACACTTGTTTAAGGATCAAAAGGTAAATGAAGAATCTCACCTTAATAAACTCTACTGGGAGTATAATTCAAAGTGACTCACTCTATTTCCTTATTCTAGATTAAGTATGGTTACTGATTCATTTGTCTTTCCTTCCCTTTAACATTGATACAGCTCTACAACATTCATTCCACAAGTTCTACCATTATATAATATATATATATATTTCTATTCTATTATCACAGAATCAAAGAATGGTTTGGACTGGAAGAGACTTTAAAGATCATCTAGCTCCAACCCCGCCCCCCCCCCCCCCCCCCCCCATGGGCAGGGACACCTTCCACTTGACCAGATTGCTCAAAGCCCCATCCAGCCTGGCCTTGAACACCTCCAGGGATGGGGAATCTGTAACATCTCTGGTCAGCCTTTTCCAGTGCCTCACCACCCTCTGAGTTAAGAATTTCCTCCTAACATCTAATCTAAACCTACCCTCTTTTAGTTTAAAGCCATTACCCCTTCTCCTATCACTATACCCCCTGACGAAGAGTCCCTCAGTCCCTCCCCAGCTTTCCGGTAGGTCCCTTCAGGTACTGGCAGGCTGCTATAAGGTCTCCCAGACCCTTCTTTTCTCCAAGCCGAACAACCCCAACTCCCTCAGCCTGTCTTCATAGGAGAAGTGCTCTAATGTGTTTATCATCTGGGTAAACCCAGTCATTGAAAATTAAAATCTTTTTAGCCTTGCATTTGGCTGCTAGCTTTGTGGCCCTCTTTTGGACTCCTTCTGGTACTTCTGTGTCCTTCTTGTGCTGGGGGCCCCAGAGCTGAACACAGCACTCTACGTGGGGTCTTAGAAAAGCAGAACAGAGAGGGAGAATCACCTTTCTTGACCTGTTCACCACGTTGCTTTTCATGCAGCCCAGGATACAGTTGGCTTTCTAGACTGTGAGCACACATTGCTGGTTCATGTTGAGCTTCTCAACCAACACCTCCAGATCCTTCTCTCCAGGGCTGCTCAATCCATTCTCTACACAGCCTGTATTTGTGCTGGGGATTGCCCCAGCCCAAGTGCAGTACCTTGCACTTCGCCTTGTTGAATCTCATGAGGTTTGCACAGGCCCACCTCTCAAGCCTGTACAGGTCCTTCTGGATGGCATCCCCTCCCTCCAGCGTGTCAACCGCACCACACAGATCAGTGTCATCAGCAAACTTGCTGAGGGTGCACTCAATCCCGCTGTCCATGTCAGCAGCAGCACTGGTTCCAATACTGACCCCTGAGGAATACCACCCATTACCAACATCCTGGACAATGAGCCATTGACCACAACTCTTTGAGTGCAACCATCCAGCCAATAAACAATAACTGTAACTAACATTATGTAACCATAACCAAAACATAACCAAGATTAAACTATGCTGATTTTTTCTACCAAGACAAACTAGGCAAAACTACGTCTAACTGCTTAATTTCTGAATAAGATGGGAAATTCTAGCTTCTTTCTAAATTTGAGATGGTAAAATTAAAGTCTGTTTCTTCATGCTACTGTGACTTCTACTACAGAAAAGAAAAAAAAATCACCACTTCAGAACTTCATGAACTTCTCATACTATATTGGCTTCTACTGCTACTGGGCATAGCAAGATTTAGGTAAAGATTAATCACAAGAATGCAATACGATTTAAAGATTCCCATTAGAGTAAGTCCAAGTAAAAACATTTACTTTCCTCTGTAATTATTGTTTTTACAGTCCAGTTGCTCAGGTAAACCCAGTTATTGGAAATGAAAATCTTTTTAGCCATGCATTTGGCTGCTAGCTTGGAAAGTAATGAGACAGTTCAATTTAATCCAAAGACTTAATGGCATGTTTATGTTTATCCTCTGCTACATTGCCTTCTTCTTCTTGGCTGCAATTCTCAAACGGAACTGTGATGTGCAGTAACTTTTTAATACTTCTAATATTTAGCAGACAGAACACTAACAAAGTACAACAAACTGGATGAATTACAGAATATGGGTGATAACATCAATAGAATACAACAGTTTAATTACTGAAATTTATGAAAAAAAAAAAACACAACAGAATTTAGGGACATGTCAAGGAGAAAAGAACAAAATAAATGATATGAAAAATAAAACTCTGTAACAAGTTTATAAGTCTCTGTGAAAAGTAATGGAATTGGCAGAGAATGACTAAGATGGAAGCCAGGCAGGAAGATAAGAAATTACCCTTTGATAGAAATTTCATATACAAGAGCAAAAAATGACAGCGGAACCTGGAGAGTCATTATTTAAAGGTGGAGAAGACTCTCATTTATAAACTGATGGCATTTCATGCCATGAAAAAAGATAAGAAACAGTCTGTTTATACCTAAGTCATGGAACATCATGATTTCCCACAGCAAGAGTACACTACCAACAAAACCCTACAGTTTCATTCCGATTTTGAGAATTTCTTAGGAATAAGGAATAGAAAAAAAATCCAAAGGTACCTACACCATTTGTATACAGGTGATTACTATTTTGTAAACTTTTCAAGGAATAGATGTTCTCAAATGGATAAGGTAAACAAGATTTTAAGCAATTAGTTTCTGAGCTTGCTGGGACTGCTCCACAGTGTTTATTGCATTTATTAAATCATTTCATCAATGGTAAGCACACAGAGATGGACTGGTTTCAGATAGATCTTCTGCAACAAGATAGTCCTTACACAAGCAATGGTTACTTTTAACAGTGGGTTAATATACATCAGTTCAGTATTATTTTAGAATCAAGCATGAACCAAAAATAAACTGAAAATAAACTAAAAATAAATGAATAAATAAACAAAGAGATGTTCACAAAATGCAGAAGATGGAAAATTACCTGAAAATATCAGAGATAGGAAAGGACAAATCAACTCCAAGTAGGGAAATAAAGTATTAAGCTTACTGAAGGGGACTAAATAAATAAATCAGTAACAGATTCAAGGTGTTTGACAGGCATCCTTTAAAGTGGCATTTTAAAAAAGAAAATAACAAACAAAGAGGAAACATGGGAGCAACTGAATGTTTTCTGGACTTCTCGATAGTAACAAAAAATTTATAGGCAATCTAAGTATTGAAAACTATGTGATTTCCCTGAATCAGACTTCTTCATGATGAGTAAGATTTATTAAAATGAAGAGTACCTATTCTAAACAACCCTTCAAAGGCAACAAAAAACGTAGGCAGAGGTGTCAAGTAGGAATGAATTTTCACCTGCATTTTAAAAAAATAACAAAGGGTCCAAGATGAATAAATGTTCGGCCAGAATTCAAAGCAACTTCTATTTTCAAAGCACACACAGTCTCATTAGCATAAAAATAATCAAGCAAGAAGATTTTATATATATATATATATATATATATATATATATATATATATATAACTGGCTGTTTCCCATAAAACTTATTTCCCATCTTTCTCGATTTGAAGAATCCATGGATTTATGGCCAGTGTATACAACTGATTTTGAAACACAGGAACTAAAACCATTTGGTTTATGCCTAATCATTTGCATTTACACATCCATACCCATTTAACACGGCAGAAAAATAAAACTGCTAGAAAATCTAAAAAGATGCGACTACAATTAAGTAAAAAGCACTTCAAAATAAGCAGGTTGATAGAGCTGGAAATTTCAAGGCTTTTGGCAGAATTCTTACCAAAACAGATATGCTTCAGAGTATAAGAAATTTACAGAATTTGCTTTTTATCCATAATTGTCCCTCCAGTGTCATCTGTCATTCACTACTGCTTGCCAATAGTGCACACTGCGTGCTGCAGAGCAGCGCAGAGGCAGCTGAATTAGCTCTGAGCAGACCCTAAGCAGCATGGAGGCAGTCACTCAGCTGTGCCTGCATGCAGCATAGCATGAAGAAAGCAGACTACAGAGGGAGAGGGGTAACAGCTTTACTAAACACTTATCGAAACAGCAGCAAGCCAGGAAAACAGGGCCCCTGCATAAAATTAAGCATGAATTGGTGCTTAGCATGGCGGAGTAGGAAAGGGAAGTTGGACAGCCAAGTAGTATGAGAATTTTTAACTCAAGATTTTTAGGAAACTTTACGTTAATCTTGCTGTTAGGGAAAAGATGTCCATCAGGTGACAGTATAAATAGTAACGAGCAAACTCGCTTTATTGACAAATGGCAGGGACAAAAAGAAAGGATCAAGAGGATTTATTTTAATTTCAGAACATGGAAGCAAAAGAACTTTAACAGAGCCAAAAACAAGAAAAGCTACAATCAGATGGAGAGAAAGCTGGTATTTTATCTGTCCTTTCCGTGTTCTTACTTTAATCTTCCTAAATAAACTTTCATACTGTTGTAGAAAGCTACTTAGATGAAAAAAGTCTTTAAAAATGCACGTATACATACATATATTATATACATATGTAAAGATAACTAAAGAAAAGGACAAGGAGAAAGATGAGTTCAGAAATTAACACGCAAGTTTCAAGTCATAGCGTATCTACATCAGATTAACCAATTGCAGATTTATTACATCAGAGTAATGTAACTTGAGTAACTTTGTAACTTGAGTGCACTTAACCAAAGAAAAACAATTTGAAAACTTCAATAGATTATTTTAGATCATTGTTGATAAAGTAGTGAAGAGCCTGATTCTAAAAAGAATATTCCTTTATGAAAATGCATCTGAAGCCAGAGATAACAACCTGAGAACTGAAAACAGTGTTCTGAAGTATCATGGAAATCCAGAACTAGTGCCACTTGTGAAATTCAACTCTGTATAAATGCAGGTAATAAAACCAGTGAAATGAATGTGCTTCTTCTGTGTTGAATTTGGCTTAATATGTCTCAGAACAGAAAACAACTGTACCATGACAAGAACACTACTTAAGTTCAAACTGTTTTGTAAATATCTTATGCAGAACCTCATTTATAATAAAGTTTCTCCTCAAATGCCAGATCTTACCTCTCCTCAGAGTATGTGGCTTAAGCATTTTGAGATTAATTTTTGGGAGGAAAAAAAGCCCACAAAATGTCAAATCCCACAGAATTTAAATCCTATTTGCATTCTTGCTACTTGTGAGAAAGTCCACCTATCTTCTTTATTTTCTTTTCATATTTGTATGAGTCAAATAATAACATTTACAGAAAGCATTTTCAATGTTTAGATATTATAAAAGTCATTATAAATGCGGTAACACTTTTTTTGTTGTTGTTGTGGTAGTTGTTTGCTTTACTTTTCAACAATGTCACCAAAAAAAAAAAGTGACAGATAACAGAAAAATTAGGCTCCTAGTCATTCCAAGAAAAGCTATCACAGCAAAGACACGATGAAAAAGAAATTATAGTGTGTCAACACAAAAGTACTCAGCACCATTCAGCATAAAGATAGTCCATCTATCTAGCTGACAGATTTCACTGAACAAGAGAAGTGTGTACTTGGTCTAGAAACCCATGGGAATTAATTTCAAAAACACACCTCCCATAAAACAGGTCACAACCACAAGCATTGCCCAGTATTCAAGGCATGCAAGCACAAAAGTGCACAGCATATAAAATGTGAGTTTGTTCTTGAGTTACCGTCTTTTCTTTTTTTTCCTAACAAAGGTAATAGACCAAAAACAATCATACAAACAAAAACAACAACAAAAATCAACAATGCTTCTTGCATGTTCTACTTTTTTTCTCCACTACCTCAAAACAGACAAAAATTTGAAAAACAAAAATTCATTTAGCCAGCAATTTACCTCAGGTGATCCTCTTTTAAAGCATTACACAGTTGGAAATAACGCATATCCTGCCAGGTAAGGATACAGACAAAGTGAGTGCCAGTTTTCCCACGTAGCTCAATTAAAGTGGTTTTGGTAACAGCATCAGCAGCACCATATAATCATGCCAGTGCTGTAACAGAACTGTTGCCTGATTATCCTAACGATATTTCACAGTGGAAACATGAAGGTGACAATGTTCATGTATCCACAAGTATTTTGGTGATGTGATAGCCTGAATACAAACTCCTGTGTTATACACATTTGAAAACAAGTTGTGAAATACTTTGGCTGGAAAAAGGTATAAACTCCTAAACCACTGACATTTTCATGTTTTTATACAAGTCTAAAAGTGAGATTTTCAGGGTGAGAGACAAGAGTGTTTGTAATTTGTGAAGGAATCTAGAAGAGAACGAGCACAGGTGTAGAAAGACAGGGGAGCTGTTCTTCGCATGACAAAATATTGTGAGAAAGTAAGAGAATACAGAATACTTTGAATAAGAATAGAATAAAAGGAAGAGCATCAGGAGGAATTAACAGTAATAACAAGGAAAGAGAGAAAAAATAAAAAAGGAATATACAAAAAAATGAAAAAAAGGCAAATTTTTAAAAATTGCATGCTTCACACAGAGTAGTTGTCCATCAACAAATACGTCTTTATCTTTTGCAAGACTGTGCAGTCCAGGTTACTAGTCCATAGGAGAATGTTAACTCAACTCAAGGTTGATATTCAAAATCTGTGTGAGAAATGGAAACAGAATTTACAAGATGTACTCTGCAGTAGTGCTAACCAAAACAACTGAAAGCCAAACTAAAACCAAGCCCACAAAACACAGCTGGCACTAAGTAGGATTCTGCCTGAGGTGCACCAGATCACTGTCAGAAGGCTCGCTGGGGTTACTGCCAAGAGAAACTGTGCCACCACTTTCTACAACTTCCTTCCTTATGTGTGCCAGTACACAGATGCACCAGCCACCCTAAGGATCACTGTTACACTTAATCACTGATTATTTAACCCCATTTAACACTGCCATGACTGTATTTTTACGTATGTGTGTTTTACATTCTTTTTACATACCGTGGTACTTTCTATTATCCTTATTCTACAAAGAAGAAAAACAATATGCTTTCTAAATTATATAGAGAGACAAACGTTAGAGATGGAACAGATATTACTCTTTCAGCCTTTCTGTACAGTTATTTTCATTTTGACTTTTTGGTTTTAGATCTAACTACTCCTACATGTTTCACAAAACCTATGCCTGTGAGGCACTGAGGATCTTCTGATCAGAAGGGTCAGTGCATGGCACTGCCCTGTTCCTACTTAGGTTTTCTCCATCTCATAAATGTCAAAGGCTTACTTCAGCCTTTATTACCTTCCTTGGATTTTTGTGTTACAGGGATGCACATTTTCTGTACTCAGATGTGTCGTGGTTCCGCTCGAGTGGGCAGCCGAGCTCCACCACAGCCGCTCTCTCACTCCCCCTCCTCAAAGAGGAATGGGGAGAAAATATGTGAAAAGGGCTCAAGGATTGAGATAAGGACGAGAAAATCACGCAATAATTATTGTAACGGGCAAAACAGACTCGGCATAAGGAGATAGTAAGATTTATTGCCTACAACTAACAAGCGAGAGAAGTGAGAAAACAAAGGAAAAAAAAACAAAAGCACCTTCCCCCCATCCACCCTCTTCCACCTCCTCCCCCCGAGCGGCGCAGGGGAACGGGGAATGGGGGTTATGGTCAGTCTACAGCACTTCTTCTCTGCCGCTCCTTCTCGGTCACTCTCGTCCCCTGTGCTGTGGGGTCCCACCCACGGGATGCAGTCCTTGATGAACTGATCCGGCGTGGGCTTCCCACAGGCAGCAGCTCTTCCAGAACTGCTCCAGATATGGGTCCGTACCACGGGGTCCATCCCTCAGGAGAAAACTGCTCCAACCTGGCTCCCCTACGGGCAGCAGCTCCTGCCAGATCACCTGCTCCTGCGTGGGCTCCTCTCCACGGGCTACAGGTCCGGCCCAGAATCTGCTCCGGCAGGGGTCTTCCACAGGCGGCAGCCTCCATCGGTGCAGGGCCACCTGCTCCACCGTGGTCTCCTCCACGGGCTGCAGCGTGGAACCCTGCTCCACCGTGGTACTCCATGGGCTGCAGGGGGACATCCTGCTTCACCGTGGTCCTCACCACAGGCCGCAGGGGACTTCTGCTCCGGCGCCTGGAGCACCTCTCCCCCTCCTTCTACACTGACCTTGGTGCAAGGCTGTTCCTCACTCCTCTCACTCTCCCGGCTGCTGTGTGGCGCAGCGTTTTTTCCCTGTCTTAAATATGCTCTCACAGAGGCGCAAAACAACATCGCTTATTGGCTCGGATCTGGAAAACAATGGGGCCCTTCCCAAACATGGGGCAGCTTCTAGATCTTTCTCACAGAAACCACCCCTATGGCTCCCTGCTACCAAAACCTTGCCACGTAAACCCACTACAAGATGATCAGCACAGATTTTACTAGGCCATTAAAAATCCTGGGAGTAAATATTAAATAATCTATCTCCTCTCCTCACACCTGAAATCAAGCTATTGCTTTCCTCTTATACGAAAAGAAACAGCATCCTAACACAAATGGACCACAAAACACCATGGATTTAACTTTCGTCTCACTGAAGTTGAAGTTAATTGAAAGTTCCCAGTCAAGTCAGGCTTTCATCGGAAAGATATTTAGTGTAAATTGTCAGAAACGTTGACAGCTTTTCAAATTGCAAAATCCATAGCACAGTTACTACTGTAACTATAAAAATTCATGCAGAAGGACATCTTTCAGGATTCTTCAAAGTTTGTTTTTTTAGATGAATCAGTATGAACTCCTTTGTTAACAGATATCAAGACTCCACAACGTATGCTGTTTTTCATAACTCATTAACGATTCCTTCCAGTTACTAAACAAATAAGGGGTAGGTTATCATACCATAAACATATGCAATTTCTTCATTCAAGATGTGAATATGACGTTAAAAAGAATCTAAGATGTAATATTTTGAATTTGACTGTTTCAAATCAATCTCATAATATCATGGGCCTAATTAAATACTAATACTTTAGATAACTATCAAAATATTTACTAAAAAAAAAACAAAGAAACAATCACACAAAAGCAACATAAAATCATGTTAAAAAGGTGAAAATTAAACATAAAAATAAAAACTTTACGAGACCGCTAGGAAACCTGTCTAGAAGTTACAGTTATGCTCAACAATTATCATGACAGGCAAAACAGACTCAGCATACATTAAAATTAATGTAATTTATTACCTATTACTAACAAGCTAGAACAGTGAGAAACAAAGGAAAGAAACTAAAACCACATCCTCCCCCCAAGCAACACAAGGGAACAGGGAATGGGGGCTGTGGTCAGTCCCTGATGCCTCGTCTCCACCACTCCTTCACAGTCACTCTCTGCCCCTGCTCCCCTTGGGGTCCCTCCCACGGGATGCCATCCTTCCTGAACTGAGCCTGTGGGAGCTGCCCACAGGCAGCAGCTCTTCAAGAACTGCTCCCACACGGCTCTGTACCACGGGGTCCATCCCCCAGGAGCAAACTGCTCCAGCACGGGTCCCCCACAGGTGGGCGACAGCTCCCCCCAGACCCCTGCTCCTGTATGGGCTCCCCTCCACAGGCTGCAGCTCTGGCCCGGGGCCTGCTCCTGCGGGGGCTCTCCATGGGGTGCAGTGTGGAGATCTGCTCCGTGTGGGACCCATGGGCTGCAGGGGGACAGCCTGCTCCACCAGGGACCTCTCCACAGGCCACAGGGGAACTTGTGCTCCATGCCTGGAGCACCTTCTGCCCTTCTGCACTGACCTTGGGGGCTGCAGGGCTGCTTCTCTCACATTTCTCTCTCCTCTCTCCCAGCGTAGATGCGCAGCAGACTCTCCCCCCTTTCTTCAGTCTGTTCTCCCAGAGGCCCACCCAGTGTCTCTCCCTGGCTCAGCTCTGGCCAGCAGCAGATCCCTTTTGGAGCCAGCTGGAGCTGACTCTTATCTGACTTGGGGCAGCTGCTGGGCTCTCCTCACAGAGGCCACCTCTGCAGACACCTCTGTTGACAAACCCTTGCCTCATAAACCAAATCTACTTACCAATGCTGTCTGTCACCTTCTTGTCCATTATGTGCTTGGAAATGGATTGCAGAAGAATGTGCTCTTTCACCTTTCCAAGGATCAAAGCACTGAGTACCTTTGCCTTTTCCATGTCCTACATGAACAGGTTCCCTGACTCATCCACTAGCAAGACAACATTTTCATTAGACTTCCTTTTGCTGTTGATGTATTTTGTAGAACTCTTTCTTGTTGCCTTTCACACCTTCATCAGATTCAGCTCCAGGAGGTCTTTGGCTTTTGTTACCCCATCCCTGCAGGACTGGACAGTTTCTCCATTTCTACCAGGTTGCATTTCCCTGTATACACCTCTTCCATCCTTAATTTTTATGGTGGAGGTCAATGAGGAGCACCTTGCTCATTCATGCAGGCCTCCTTACACCTTTGCTTGATATCCTGCTTGTCAGGATGGACCACCAATCTTGAGCATCGAAGAGGTAATCCTCGAAAATGAATGAGGAGTCTCTCCTGGATCCTTCTTTTCCCCAAGACTATAACCCATGAGGTTCTTCCAAGTTGATCCCTGTACAGGCCAAGGTCTGCCTGCCTCAAGTCTGGTGTTAGGATCATGCTTTTTGTGTTTTTCCTTCCTTTGAGGATCTTAAACTTACAATATCCCATGGTTAAGTAAGGCAAAAATAAATGGACATACAAGGACTGTAAATGTTTCTTAAAACTATCTTAAAGGTAAATATCGGTTCTCATCTGGAAACAGACAGTAGATGAAGAATTGACTGTTCTTGCATTTGGAAGAACTATGATCCAGTATTTTTTTCATTTATACTTATTTAAACTTACGTATGTGTATTATTCACTGCTGAGCCTTAAAGAGTAAATGAAGTGAAATGGTGAAAGTGAATTAACAAACCCAAGACAATATACCAAATTGAAATAGTCACATGGCTGTAGGGGGAAAAAAAAAAAAAAAAAAAAATTCTTACAAGTTTAACAATGTATTTTAAAGAATACCCTGAAATGTAACACTGGTATGCAAATATATGTGTAGAGAATAAAGTGGATAATAAAATATAATGTTTTGGTATCTGATCTCATACTTAATGCATATTTCCATCGGGGGGAGGGACGGGGGGGGAGATACTTCCCAAAATGTTCTGTGCAAATATTTTGGTTTTCACTCTGGTCAAAATTTAAGAATATTGTAGGGACGTGTATTTTCCACGAGCTACGTAAGAACAAGCAAGTCATATAAAATCAAACTGGGAGAATGTTACAATTGTAGGAGCTATGAAAACACATTACTTCAGAGTTCTTCTTATCATATCATTCAAATAATTATGGAAGAGAAACCAGGCATACCAAAGTTCTGGCTACAAAAAGAAAGAAAGGACAAAAATGTAGAATTAATTCCTTTCCTTGAGTAAGCCTATAAGCAGTTCCTAACCAGTTTGCCTACACTATAATTTTGAAATACCAGTATCTACAAAATCAAACTAAGCACCAGCTCTTTCTATTCTCCTTCAGGAAAAGGACAATGAACATACTGATGAATAGTCCTACTGTTTCAATAAAAATACAATGTTTACAATCCATGCATGTGTGTGTGTATTTTTTTCCACGCAAAAGCAAGCATACATGGGATATATGTAGCTAAGCTTTACATGGCCTTGTTTGGATAATGAGAAAAAACTAGCTGTTACGAGTTGCACACACCAATTTAGCTTGTTGAAAATTTTGTTTTATGACAGCACCATACTGATTAGACTAGGTCAGTCACTTCAGATTTTCACATAGGACAAGAATTCCCATGCCTGAAATCAGTCTTCTTGGAGACTTTGTTGTCTTCTCAAGCTTTATGTTTCAGCTTCCATGTTTTTATGAGAAGATGACATATGCTTTAGAGAATTGTTCTAAATTATATTGAGATTACTTAAAAACTTTCCAAAAATCTACGTTCTAAGTTCTTCTAAGTTCATAAACTGACTATAAATTTGTAAGTGGAGTGAAGTTTTCTTTCACGTTATAGTGCTTCATAATTCTACCTAATTCTTGTTTTCTTCTGATAGTTATAAAATCTGCTATCCAGAAGATAATGGATACAATTTGCTTGTTCTGAGATAGCTCCATCTATGCTCCTATGAGCTGAAGAAGAAACCAACTGGCAAAACAGCTGCCTGAAGTGTCTTTTACACTAAGCAATAGTTAGGGCTGTCACGTAAGATGAAGAAAACAGCAACTGAGAACAAGATATTACTCAGCTAAGTAGATTAGACCCAACAGTTAAATTCTGAAAGATCCAGATGGCATCTTGAATTCTGCTAAACAGACTAGCTCCTGTTGACCTGCTTCATAGGCAGAAAGACAACACTCTAGACTAAACACAGATTTTTCATATAAAATATGCAATTAAGTAAGTGAATAAAATAGGACTTTTGGGACTCGGGTAAGAGAAAATCATTCAAGATAACAGGGTAAAATTCTGAAAAAAATCTGCTAGGTAGATGAAAGACTCAACATAGCCTAGTTTCTCTAATGCACTACCAAAAACAGGGAAGTCTATTCTCAAATTTTCAGCCAGGTGTTCCTTTACAAAGTTTGAGTGCAGCATGCATGGAAATGAGACCTGTGACATAAGGATATTTTCTCACTCAATAGAAATTTTATTTTGGAAACTATAAATTATTCCTCAAAACAGAATCAAAACAGCTTATTTACCATTAAACAGCAACAACTAGTGGATGAAATTGTAGGTTCCCAGGCTACAAAGAGAACCTTAGCAGCACTAAAGTGGTATTCAAGATATCAGTGTCATCTACCTGATGAACTATCTGCCTGACAGATATTTATTTACTTTTTTTAAAAGGGTTTTTAGCATCTATGGGTGTATTTGATTGAACGTAGGTACTGTGATAAGACCTAGAAATGATTAAAAAGATCTAGGAACATTTTTTAAGTATGTACCTTATAAAATGCTGTTCTTAGTTAAATTAAACATTATTGGAATTTCAGTTTCAATATTAGTTTTTAATTTCCCATTATGTACGTTCAACATATCTTAGGACTGGAATAGTTAACTGTTTCCAATCATCTTCAGTGCCTTTAAAACATCAAAATAATACTAGCAGAAATCTTTAGAAAACATGAAAGTAGGAAAGAGATAACTAATTATCCAGCCATGTAGATTTACTATCTGTACATTGTATGTAGTAACTGGTACCTTAATTATGGACTAAAGGCCCTCGTTCTGTCTTTACTGAAGGTACCACGATAGCATAGCCCAAAGTCATCCCCATTATTTTTTGGGTACATTTCTGAAATCCCTAAGATAAGTACACATTTACACTAACCTCCTTGTGATTTTAATGAATGAAGACAGCAATCTCCAAAGGACTCCTAGAGATTAAGACAGATCACAAACCAGTAAACCAACAGAGAAACACTGTAATAAAAATTCTGTATTAAAAATAACTGTCTCTAACTGTGTATTAAACTGTTTATTAAACTGTTTATTAATCTATTATATTTTTAACAGTTTACTAAAAATAAACTGTAATAAAAAACTCTTTCCAAACGTGAGTTGAATTTTAGGGAAGGGTGGTTTTTTTGTTTTTGTTTTGTTTGTTTTTTAAATGAGGCCTTTCGAAAATAAAACTTTAGAAAATGTAACTTGAAAACATATTTGTGAAGAAAACAAAAACTGGCATTATGATTTGTTGATTAGCAAAGGCTGGTCTCATTATCAAGCAAGAGGAAACAGGTATGGCAAGAACAGGTACTGAAAAAAAGGAAAGTGCTCTGTGTTTGATACACTGCAAAAGAGGCAAAATCAACAAAGAATACAAAAGGAAAGAAGAAAGCAACAGAATCTTGCGGCCTATTCATAAATCACAGGCCTCCTTTGCGCAACCAGAAACACCAATTTGTGTCCTTTTCACTTAACATCCATCTAACATGGGTCCATCAAGGCTAAACACTTCTAATTGTGAAGAGCGGGTAAAGATTAAAACAAATGGTTTTCCCTCTTTTCAGTCCTTTTAAGTCATACTTAATATGTAGTGGAATCTTCACAGAGTGATGAGGATGAGCAGCTAACCCTATTGTAACTTCATTTAAACCACCACAACTACACCAGTTCCACCAGCAGTACATTTTTTCACCTATTTAATCAGTGATAACTTTATCATCATTCAGGAAAAGTGAAAAACTTTATCTTGAGGCTGCAGGAGGTGAAATGCAAGTGAATATTTGAAGACCCAGTACTGTCCTGCCTATAACATCTATGCCATAACTAAATGTAATAAATGTACAGTTCTACCACATCCACACATCTTTTATTTATTTATTTAACTCTGAAAATTAGTGAGGAAACCATAGATCTTTAGTAAGTTATATACATGTACACATATAACTAGATACTAGTAGCTAGAAAAGTAGCTTAAATTCTTAACAGTAAAGTACATTTGAAGTGTAGGTGTCTGAAGAGTTTCATCTAAACTAGCCTGGAATTAACTACAGCAGGGGAAAAGCTGTCAAACCTAGCAAATTTATGTTCTTTAGAAAAATATATAATATGTATTATCTTCAAAACCACTACTTTTATAATGCAAAATACAGTTTCACTATTTAACTCTTACTATTATTTTATAATTACTGTTTATAAGCTTCTACTTCAGAACATTACTTTGAGAGCTAGACTAGGTTAGTGAACAGGGTATTCAGTTCTGTTAACTAAATGGAATTCAGAAATTCTCATATTTGGCAATGCTTCTTGTCCCTTCACTACGGTTGCTTACAGAGTGATTTCTTAAACCCAACTTAATAATTCATTGAACGGTGAAGTTTAAAACAGTTATATTGCCCTATCTAGAAGACAGTATATGTTGTAGACCTACACTTTGGCATTAACTGATGGTTCACAAACTAGAAATCTTAACATACAAAGGAGGGGAAAAATATAGTAATCCTCCTCCTCCTCAAACAACTGATTCAGGAAACTATTAAATTATATAAAGCCCTGCTAATCAGATGTTAATTCATGAACTGCAGCTTTACATACATCTTGATGCTCTGCTGCTAGCACCTGTTTGTATTGCTTGAAATAAATTAGATACTTATAAAACATTTTGTAATTCTAATTTTGATACTGAATCAACTGCAACTACAATAAATTACACAACATCCCTACCCAAAGATGGAGAAATGATAAAGCCAGATACCATAAGCTGTCCTAAATAAAAATAAGCATTCCCCAAAAGACACATTTTCAGTTAAATTAAGTTTTGTTTGTTTATACTCAGAACAGCCGTAGGCTTCCATCTTGGCAATCTCCAATAATATATTCTTTCCTGATTTTCCTAACATCTAACATAGCCCTTCTTCTATTAAAAAAAAAAAAAAAAAAAGAGGTTTCTGCTATACCTGCTCCCCAAATCACAAAATTAACTGTCCTATTACATAGGGTGGGTTTCCTTTTTTTGGTAGACTTATTTCCAGTCAGTAAAAGCAAAATTGTTTAAGAAATATTACAGGTACTTGCCTTTCAGCATACCAGCGTCTCTCAATTAGACTTCCCCACACTAATTCAAATTTCAGAAATGCAAAAAGTTAAAGGATTTTATTATTATTTTAAATCAGGACATTAGTTTCAGAAATTGTGTCTTGTTTACACCTGAAAAAAGGATCCCAAACTATTTTACAGACAGAAATAAAACTATGAGCATTCTTCTGAATATTTAAATTTTTGAATGTTTGAATTTAGTTATAAGCCTTCCTATTACAGTTTATGTGTTATTCATATAACTGGCACTGAATGCTAAAACAGGGGTGCCAAATTAGAATATAAACAGACATAATACTTTTTTTTTTCCACTGTAATGCTGAGCTTCTGGCATCTTTCTCTCTGCTGCACTCACACTGCCTCAAGTTGAATATTTCTAACAGTTTGTTGTTTCTTTGTTTCTTCCATGGAAAACAATATATTTTTGTGTCTTTTTATCTTCCTATAGCCTTGTTCTCATACATCTTGAGGTAGTAAGTAGTTTGGTAAGAAAACAGATAAGCAAAGAGACAGAGAAAAGAGAGAATTAAATCCCTGTTGAAACAGTAACACAGCCTGTAAACAGAGGAGATTTGTTTCTTGACAGACAAGGAGACAGACAGAAACAATCTGTATGGAACTAAAAATCCAACTTAACTTTTTTTTCCTTTCTGACAAAAGGTAGAAAATAGTTAGGCATACCAAGCACAGGTCTGCAACAGTAGGTGTGGGATATGTTCTGTTAATTCTCACAGCTCACTTTCACATTTGTACAACTGTTGCTCAATACAAAGTGGACAGGAAGAAAGCATTGGGCTGGATGTATGATTCATTCTCTGACGTGCATTAAACACCATTCTAGTATTAACTAAACCACATCCACACAGATATGAATCGTGTCCTCTTAGACTACATGAATTTGAATGTGAATTTCATTAGTGCGACAACACTTCCTAAATATGATATTGGAAAAAAATAGATTTAGAATGATGAAAAACACTCTGTGCATTCTACAGTCTGTTCTCAGGTTTTAAAAAGGTTGTGGATGATCAGCAACAGGATTTGGCCCTCTACATCTGCGTTACCTTCATATTTTCTGCTCTAGGATAACAGTGTTTTCCAAAATGAGATATGAGGAACAGTATTTGATGAAACAGGTAGACTGGCTGCTTAGCTTAATGACTTCTCAGATGTACTATTATGCATAACACTTCATTCCTATCTGATATGATGGCCAACAGCAGATGAGAAACATTGCAATACTAATGTCTGCAAGCATTACAGCTTCATTTTCATGAATTTTGGCTGACAGATCTCAACTGCTTTCATTAATCACTTACTCTGTTTGTTCTGTCTGGATCCACTGTGCTAGTTACATTGCAGTAGTATCTATGGCAGAAATGTATAGCAGTAAGGAACTGATTCTGAACTATTACTCTATAAGACATACTACCTCTTTTTTTGTATAGTAACATTTAAATATTATTAAATGTTCATCTTTTTAATTCCTAAGTTTATAATTATACACACAATGAACATTTTCTCCACCCCAAATTTGCTATAATTGAAAGACTTTATGCACATTAAAAAATTCAGCAAGCTTATTTTTCCTAAGATGTTTCAGGTTTCCAACAGATTATTTACTGCACATATCTAAAGTTATTGCAAAAGTTCATTATTAAGAAACAATTTTATTATTAAAATGCACTTAACATATTGCTTAGTTTTTAGTTAAAAATATGTTAAAATATAGTAGGATGGACAAATTACTTAATGGGAGGGAAAAAAAAAAGAAACAAGTTGTGAGCTGTTCTTGTACACTATATAAATTGGACATTATTCCTCTTTTCAGTGTTCCAACAACACAGTGCTTAAAAATTAATCATTATCATCACTGTGTAAATGTGAGCAAAACTCCCTTGCATCAGTGAATGATGCCTACCTACATAGAAGGGACCTTTCAATATTTCCTCTTTGCCTTCAAAAATACAAGCTATTGATAAAAAAGATTTTATGTATGCATATAGCAATTGTTAAAAGAACCAGGGGAGATTATAAAAGATGCTATTCATTTTATTTGAAAGGGGAAACAGGTAACCTGGACAGAAACACAGAAAAAACAAGTAAAGGATAGTTTCTAACATTTCAGTATACCTTTCACTTTGGTTTGGACTTTGAGTGAAATGCAGGGAATTTGAATTACACTCCAACATGCAATTTCTACATTTAATCCCACTGTCTGTCAACACCTTCATAATTACTTTTACACTGCATTTCGGTAGCCAACAGGATAGCTAGTAGCGCCAAGCTAAAAACTCACTTGTTCACACACTGCAACTTTTTTATTCTGGCAAAGAAGTGAACACAGGATAGATGCTGCACATGAATCCAAAAATGGTTTTAGAATGGGGAAACAAAAGCCACCAGAGATCACCTATATGATAAATCCCTCAAAAGCCCCTCCATTCCTTCTTTGCCCCTATATTATCACTTCCACACCATGTAAAGCACATCACTGTAATTGATATGCTCACATCAATGCCTCACTCTTGGGATGAAACTTTACAGGTCTTTGTGAGGTATTGGACCAAAGCACAGATCTGATGTGCAAAAGGAATATGAAGACTCTGCACACTGGCTGCCTGGATAGCTGAATTTTGCCCAGCACTCTCAGGGATTTATTTCAATAGCTTAATTATAACCTAACAGTAGCTTACTGGGGTGGGTCAGACTGGAGGTCAGACCGAGTGCGTGCTGACAAATGTATTTTGAACCATTTTAGGATATTCATTTAAAAACAAAGTGAACATTATAAATATTATATAAGACTAACCTCAGTAAGACTAGGTTTCACAATAAAGTAGAAATCTTTCCATATTCATCACAGATAGGCAAATTTGTCAAATGCTAATCACCCTAATTAATTCAGATCTAATGAGAATCTGCAGCTACATAATGGCTAAAATGCAGAGCTGACACTGTCCTGAAGAAATACAATTCATGTGTGTTTATAGTGAAAGGGAAAATAAAACCATTACGCATGCCCAAGTTTTGCAAAAAAAAAAAAAAGTGAGCAAAGTCAATGACAAAGCTTTGGTCAGGGCTCGATTTAGCGAACCACTGCAGTGCGTATTCAGGATTTAACCAGAACACTGCTGAGGTACGGTCCTAAGACTGAAGTCAGAAGAATACTGCAGGCTACTGTGAGCCACTCATGCCCAGCTGGTGATGCCACGAGAGGGGACCCACATGTTGGTGTGTTCATGGGACCCTGCAGGGGCTCTGGCACTGGTATGAGCCCCAGTGGGCTGTGGGGAGCAGCAGGGGCACGGAGCTGGAGCACCCAAAGCTCCGGCACGAGATGTAAATGTGTGGTGCCTAAACAGGGACTGCTCATAAATACATGGGTGTCCTAACATTTTGGGAAGTATCCAGTACTGTATTTTATCTGCTATATTGCTGATACTGATCCTGAACAGGCAGTATCATCAGTTAATTATCTACAGTTTCTAAATAAACAAGCAGCTTCATTCTTGGTTTGATTTAAACAATGTAATTGAGCTTTTTCTCTGCAATGCCTCTCCAAGGAAAGGGAAAAAAAAGACAGCTTCTACCTATACTCAAACATACTCATATCGAAAGGATAAGGACAAACAAACAAACAAAAAAAAAAAAAAGAAAAGACCTTATTTCTTCACTCAAACACTCACTAGCAAACTACATTTATGAAAGAGCAATCTTTATATGAGCAAGTTAATTGACAATAGAGTACATCAGGGTGTTTAGAGCTCCTGTTCTGTAAATTTGCACTTTATGGAACTTCAGGGTTTTCTACCTAGCAGCCCATATGGTGCTGTGTTTTGGATCTGTGACTAAAACAGTGTTGATCAACGTTTCAGCTATTGCTGACCCACTGCTCAGCAGCAATTTTTCTTGCATGGCATCGAGGCTTTATCTTGTTCTCATTCTGCCCTCCATTGAGTAGCCTGTGGGTATTCAAGAGGCTTGGAGTGGACTTGCCCCCAACTCGCCCAAGAAGAATTCCACATGTAGCAGTAACAGTTGAGGGCAGAGGATTTGGGGGAGGTAGCCGTTGCATGGAGACTGGCTGGGCATCAGTCTAATTGTGGGAGGTTGTGATGCCTTTACATCATTTCTCTCCTGCTGCTCCTTTCCTTCTCTTAGTACTGACTTAATCAGAACTAATTAATTCTCTCACTCTTCTCTTCCAGTTCTCTCCCTCACCTCACTACATGGGGCTCAGCTGCTGGCCAGGGCCAACCTATCACTAACCGCTATTCAAGATACTCCTTAATCTAAAAGAAGATAATCACGACATGAAAAGGCAACAGCACACATTCCCAAGTTAGGCAGAAATACTTGAGGACACTAAGGTCAAAATGAAGCCTGAAGAACAGCCCTTAAAGCCCTTTACTACAACATCAGAAATGAATGAGGGCAGATTCATAAAAGGTTAACATAATGAAGAAAGCAAGATTAAAGGTTATCTGGTCAAAGACATACACTCCCATCAAGAGACTAAGATAAATGGATAGAACTTAACTTTTAAAATGCAGGTCCCTTACTTGCTTCTGTATTTATTTCTGTGTTTCCTCAGTCCTGACACCCATTTTAATGGCAAACATCTGATTTCATGACCAGAAAATTTTCAGAATCTGCTAATTTCTTTTATCCTTTTTGCATCTTCTACCTTCTAAAACTCTGCAAGTTTTTTTCTTCATCTAGCTATCCAAACTAACTCAAGGAATGAAAGGTACAATCAAAACCAGATTGCTTCTCCAAGAAAGAAACACCACAAAAGTTCATAAATCTGTCGAAGAACAATAATGAAGGTGGTTTCAGCCTGAATTTATTTTATAAATATATATATATATTAATTTATATAGCAATCACTCTGCACCTGAAAGGACCATGCACAAGCAGGTGTAATAAACAGCAGTACATATATATATATACATAATTGATTCCAATTGATGAGGAACATATGTATCCTTATAAAAATTATAATCTTATGCAAAAGATTAAAAATATTAAGAAAAATGGAATTTCATATGAAGTCCTAAATCACCATTGCAAGCAGTTTCTGCTTAAATACAGCACTAACAACAATAAAAAATAACCTACGCCTTAGAAAAAACTGCATACACTGAAGTTTCTTTGCTTTACTTCTACATGTTTTGAAATTACATATTACTACATGGATTGCCCCAACATAAATGTTGGTGTTATATCCAAGTTCTAAAACTTTAATTAATTCACTATCAAGATTTTTTTAAAAAAGAAGTTGTAGGGATTGTTATTATTTTTTTAATTACTATTATATCAGAACATAGCTTTCCAAAATAAACTGTTGAGAAGCAAGGCTAGAAAGCCTTAATTGCCCCCTTCCACTTACTTGCTAGCTCTGTTTCTAACTGTGCAGTCATCCATCAAGGATTAATTCAGTATGATTTCATGAGCTCAGTTCTGTCTTTAATAATGCTGATGAAGCAGGATTGTTACTTCCCTTTTCAGAGTCCAGTTTGATTTGAGTTCATAAAGTTTGTATGCTCTTTCACTGGGTTTACACTGTGGTGAGTGCAGACATTGACTTTAAATGTTCATAAACACCTTGTTACTTTAAGTGGATTAGAGATCGAAAATAGATACCCTTATGTCTTGTGTATCCCATTTAATGAACAAAAGGAAAGTAAATGTCTTCTTTAAGATCTAAACAAACCCAAACATTTAAAAGGAAAAGTAGAAACAACCTGAATTGAGCTGATACAACAGCCTTCTTTAGGAAATTTGTGCTCTTCTCCTGTAACACAGGCAATGAAATTGGTTTTCTTAATGAAGATTTTGTAGCAGCATTCTTTGTATCACATCTGCAGAGATGCAATGATAGAGACTTGGGAAACCATGTTGACAAGTATTACATAACAAGGATGACAGAGTTAAAAACAAATGAACAAACAAACAAAACAACCAAAAATGCTCTGGAAAGGGATATCCATGAACAACAACAACAAAAAGCAAACTTAAGATTGTCCATAAACATGCATATGAAGTGATTTATCATTGCTACATTTTATATTTTGTGAATTCCTTACACAAACATCAAATAAATCATATTCATCATGAATTTTGCTTTATTTTGGAACTATCTTTACCTTTTGTTTCTGTTTAACTTTATTGTTTCTACAATAACAAAAGACAACTTGATGTTTGAAAAGTCTTTTAAATTTCAATTATTCTTATCTGTCCAGCTGAGGAATCAAGACTAAACTTTATGGGTGAACTTTCAAACTGAGTACATGCCCAGTTTGGAGAATATTCCCTACCAGCACCAATCAATTATAATACAAGTCAAACTTTGACAAGATGGACAAGTGTCATTTTCAGTAAAACGCATTTGAAATGTATATTATCTGTACAAGGTACTGAAAATATAAGCTGCATTTTTAGAAACTAAATCTGAAGTAAAGTGACAGCTAAAGTGCAGTACTGCAGCCAAAATACAGTCAGGAAGTAAAGAAAAATGGCAACTGAAGGGGACAGACACGCTTTCTAAAATTCCTGCCTACCATTATTATTTGCAAGACAGATAGGAAAAAAAATATGGCTGTCATAGTATTTTACCATTGCTGAAATCTCTTGGAAAATTATTTGTTCTTTATAGACATATAAACTTTTACTGAAGATCTGGTGTTAAGAAGAAAAAGTAAGGTTCTTTGACAAAGCAGTGTCATCATGATTTGTACCCATATATTTCTATATAGAATCATAGAATCATTCTGGTTGGAAAAGAACTGTAAGATCATCTAGTCCAATATAGTCTGAAAAGAAGATGAAAAACACATATTTCTGGTTATTATGCTTTTACAGCACAGATAAAATATGCTAAAATCCCACCAAAACCAAATTGACTAGCCAGTTCTGTACATTTCATAGATGCTATGTTAATTCCGAAAGGTGCATTATCATGAACATGGACTAAAAAACCCAGGGCAGAAGAAAAAACTGAGCAGGATAATAAAATGTATATATATAATGGATGAGGTTGCTCTTTTCTATTATTTCAGTGACACAAATAGTATTATTCTGTGATGGCAGGAAAAAGGAAATTCCTTTGACTAATAATTTTTGACACTGCATATACAACACTGACATTCTCTACTCAAGATCTCCAGGATGTCCTTGTGCAGATGGCAAGAATCCATATCTGAAACTGAAAAGATCAATTTGCCATGGAAGTACAAAAATCAAGCCCTCTTCTCATTCTCCAAATCCCCTGAAGACTTCTGCGCAGTTCTTGCTTATCTGTTATTACTCAGTCATGCTCGACCTGGCTGCTGGCTGCTATTCCAGTCACGAACATCAAAAAACAAGGCTTTTCTCACAGGCCTAGAGATGCTTTAAGTGCAAAAGGAGTAAGGGCACAAAAACCAATGCAGTATGTCACCATTCCCTGTACTTCTGAAGTCTGCACAGTGACAGAAAGCACGCTAACCAGGGTTTATTTGCAGGTGTTCCCAGATCACATGCAATCCCTTCATGGGGCTTCAACCTCTGCAGTTTTAAAGACGTCATTTTTTCACCAACACATAGACTATCATAATCTGAAGTCCATCAGCGCCAAGAGATTAAAAAATAAAAACAAAACCCAACACTGAACTAAGAGCTTTGGACTTTATTTGTTCTCTTTTTAGATCTACTTAACTAGTATTTTTATTCTCACAGTATTTGCTGGTATATTGGGTTTATGTGGCAAGGGCCTGGTAACAGGGGGCTGCAGGGGTGGCCTCTGTGAGGAGAGCCCAGCAGCTGCCCCATGTCAGGTAAGAGCCAGCTCCAACTGGCTCCAAAGGGACCCGCTGCTGGCCAGAGCTGAGCCAGGGAAAGACACTGGGTGGGCCTCTGGGAGAACAGACTGAAGAAAGGGAAAAAGTTGATGCACAATAGCAACTGGGAGAGTGACGAGTGAGAAAATGTGAGAGAACGAGCCCTGCAGCCCCCAAGGTGAGTGCAGGAGGGCAGGAGGTGCTCCAGGCAGGCAGCAGCAGTTCCCCTGTGGCCTGTGGAGAGGCCCCTGGTGGATCAGGCTGTCCCCTATGGAGGAGGACAGGGAGTGAGAGAGCAGCATGGCCATGCTGAGCTGCCCACCAGTGTTACACCACAACAGCTGGGTTAGCCAAGTAGCTTGCAAGTACATGCAGGAGAGACAAATCAGAAATCCAGCTGTTACTAAAAGAAACAGTAAGAGGCTTTTTGCATTGAAGGCATTTAATCTGGAAGCATTTGTGTTATAGATGAATGTTGGCTTCTGACAATGAATATTGACATTGACATACTTACAGTGAATCATTTAAAGAAAAAGGAGGATAGCAAACCAGTGCACGCTGGGGCTGTTCTTAGCTCTGCTCTACCTTTATGCATGCAAAAAATATTAGTAATGTAACAGTTTCCAATTGCTGTCATACTGGAATATTAATAATAATATGGTCAAGAAATAACTTGATCTGTAATACAGTGTAAAGTAACTGGATTTCATATTTCTGTCACTGGATCAATTTGTAAAACACCACACTGAATGAAAAAGTCATCCGCAAAACATAATGAAGGCATTAGAGCAGGAAAAAGAAAGCTGTATCAGCACTATAATTATCAGCATTCTTCTCTTCATTAATCTTCTTCCTTCCAAAATTAAACACTTGGATTCCCATTTTATACTGTGCATGGCAGCAGCTCCGTGAAATCCCTGTGCCTGGCTGCCTGTCTTCCACCCATTTGCACTTTGTTTAAAAGTTGTATTAAAAAGTTATAATCAAGTTATTTAATGAAAGTGTAACTACAGACTAGCTGTCACATTGTTTGGGCACATGACATTGTCATCTCATCATTTTGTGCTTGCTTTACTTCCTTTTTATACTGTAAATCCACACAGCTGTGCATGTGTGGAGGAGGCAGGAACACGACAAAGGAACTTGTTAGCTATTAAAATTTCCCAAGAATCAATGTGAATCACCTTACCGTATTTATTTGTCTGATCCAGTTGTCAGTTGAAGACACTTAAGGCAATACACATTCATGATCCCCTATCTGACTAGACACAAAAGACCACGACAGCACCAGAGCACAAGGCTTTACATTTCTTAACCATCCACTGTACCAGTGTACAAGAAATTCAGCACGCTCCCTTTTTACAGGATTAATGTCTGATAAAACTGCACTACCATGATAGCAGAGTGCACAAATACCTACCTGATTGTTTAAAATAAATTAATTAGTTAAAATTACATGTATTTTGTCACATGAGTACATACGGAAAAGCACACCTATGCTATTCCTAATATGCTGGTCTGGAGTACCCCCACGATTAAATTATCAAAGAGATTCAAATATTTAAGAAAAACATTTTCATATAAATGTTTCATTAATGGTGTAAGAAGGAATTGTAATAAAATGTTAAGATATATACTGCAAAGAGGACTGTGTACTTCAGTCTGCAAAATAAAGCTATGTGCTGTATCACAACAGTATACAGAGTGAAAAATAGATACCAGCAGACTTTACACTGAAAATGTTTCACTAACTTCATATTCTAATAATTTCTATAGTCCAACATGTTTTTTTCTAAGTGTAATTAATGTCTCATTCTTCACAATAAGGTGAGAAATACCAATTATATCAATTGTATGAAAAAGTTTGCATTTCAGAAATATACCACCAAAACTTAAGAACCTAGCAGCAGCACTACTAATAAACAAATACAGTAATATAATGCTGCAAATACAGGAAAGACTGTAACATGATTGCTGTTTACCGTAGCAAAAGACAACATTTTTCTGCCTATAGCCAAATTAAAACCTCCTGAATCAGAAAGCATAATATAAATATACTGCACTCCTACCAAAGCAATAGTAGGGTGAGAATGGCCAGAGAGCCTGAGACAAAGTTCATCCACAGCCTTCAAAAATCTTGTTCTACAGGACTGAAGGATTAAAAATTGCAACTCATTATAAAGTCTTGCTCTGCCGCTAACCCATTACATATCCCCTCCATCTCTACTGCTTTACATTTAAATGGAAAAAAAAAAAGAAAAAAAGAAAAAAAAAAAAAGTAAAATTAAAATAAAATCATCCCCTCCCAGTCATGATCTGAGGGCTTCTATTCTCAGCATGCGAAAACAAGAAAAAGTCTAAACAGGAGTCTACAGTTTAGCAATTCCTCTGTGGCAGTTTGCCCCTGGTATACCATTATCCTCAAGTAAACAGAGATACATTATGAAAAGTGATAAGCCATACATTCATCATTGTGCAGAAGGATGAGCAGGGAGAGTTACTGTGGAATAAACAATCTATTTTAAATTCACGTACTGTTTGCACCTTCGAGAGAAAAAAGCATATTCAACTGTGAGCAGTTGGTTGTATAACACTTCATACTTAAGGAGGAAATAGTATTGAAAACAGAATTTGAGTTCACAGTTATATAGCAGAAATAGCGAGTGATTCTGGTTTCATCAAATATCATTTGAACCTTTTACCATTCCAGCCATAATTATCAATAGTAAAAGTACCAATGCATACATGCACTATGAATCATTTTAAAATAATTTATGAATAAGGCACCTCCCTGTTTATATCTGCCATCACTGAAAACCATAATTAAGAGGGTTTCTTTGACATAGGTGTGCATGCAGGTGTAAGCACTCAGCAGAAGTCCTACCATACATGTTCATACAACCTCCAACACCATTCCAGACAGGAATGTGTTATTCAATGAAAGTGTCAGCAAGTTTTCCTAATAATGTGAGGCGCCATCACCCCAATTAGCATCAGTAAGAAGCAACAACAGTCTGACTGATGGAGAAGTAGCAGCTATAATCTTATTTCTGGTAACAGACTATAGCAGAGCCTCAGTAAGAAAAACAGCATAATAAAAAAAATGAAATTAAACCGTAAAGAACAATCTCAAGATACTTTGCATTCACTAGTTCACTAACATTTTTTTAAACAATCCTTGAAGGAAATAACGTAGAAAAACTCTGTTGAGTGTACAGTGGGTCCTGAGGATCCTGCAAGCTGCATGTATGCACGCATACCCACAACCGAGTTATCTCTTCTCAAGAAGTCAAAGTGAATTAACGAAAACCTTTAGACTGGAGTGTGATTTTTCTACATGCTTACGTACAGCAGACGTTTTCACCTTTTGAGCTTCAGAACATGTTTACTTCTAAATACAGATACAGCAGGGAGGTCAAAGAGAAGCTCTGGTGGAATGCACTTTTTAGGAAGCTAAGTCTTCTGAAAATTGTGAATAGCTGCTATGACAAAAGCACTGCATCAAGAAAGCACTTTTCTTTTTGCATTCTGTTTTCCTTCACAGTAGCCCTGATCCGACTTATGGTGGTCCTGTTTTGTTGTCATTTCACACTTCTGTTTGCTTGCTTGTATTGCCCCCATTGGGCAGAGCAAGATGAACAAGCTGCTAAAGGTGAATTTCATCCATGCCTTTTCATGGGATCCTTTTGGTTGTCTTGTCTTTTACTCATAATATTCTGTATTTCTACTGCTTCTCAGTTTTCATGCTCTTATAGGATTCCTTCTTCTGAATTATATGTCAGATTTTCAACCTATTTTGCTTCAGCACATCACTTTTCCTATCTTTTGCCTTGCTCTGTTTCTTGTTTGCTCCCACCCCTCCTTTTGCTGTTTCACAGCAGGCACTTCCATTGGAAGTATTAGTCATTAGCCTTATCTGCAAACTGCAGACAATAAAATCCTGATTTTTCATTTTCACAAGGAAATGTTGAACAGAATTGGTGTGAGGAACTGTTTTAAAGGGATTTTAAAGGAACCCAAGTAGAAGATTGTATCTAAAAAATAACCTTGGAAAAGTCTACGTCACAACTTTTCTCCCTCTTACTTATTTTTAAGCTGAACATGACTTACTTTCTGATGCAATTAATTTTTCCGATGCACTATTAACTTCTCCACAAGCTATTAAACAAAAGGAAACACACTGTACATAGTGCAGCTCCTTGGTGACTTCAACATACCTGTTTTTTAGTTATGTCACTTTTTAGCCATCTTCCTCAGGAAGATTTTCTCAAGAAGAGAAAACCAACTAGAAAAAAAAATTATGAAGTGAATAGGACAGTATATAGTATGGGACTACCTAAAGTGAAATGACTAAAAAAAAAAAAAAAAAAAGTAGAATTTTTAGAACCTATTCCTCTAGTCCTTGTTTTGAAATAATTGTGGACTTTTACAGTGTAGCATATATAGTCAGATAGTGCCAGCATGGAAAATGCCAAAAAAGTGATGCTTCTTAATTAAGGAAAGACAGTGAAGGGGTAATTAAGTAGCATGTGTGATTTAGATTTTGTTTTTCTTCCTTTTTTTTTTTTTTTCTTCTTAAATTTACAAGTTCATGTTGGGTCTCCCAAAGAACTCAGTAGCTTTTACTATTTTCTGAAGAAAAAGCAATTCTTTATTATATATCTATAGCTAGCACTTTGTGCAAAATTGTGCCATTTGCTTAAAAAAGCCTGTCAAATTTTCCATTGAGAAAAGAGGAAAGAGTTGTTTTGACAGTTTTTTTTGCTATAATGTCTGACTAATGTACATGGCAGATTGTGGCACTAGGCAGTGATTTGAGCTTCAGCTGCATTCTCATGACCTGCAAGGAACTCGGGTTTGTGGGTTTTGTTTTTATTAAAGGACTTTTTTTTTTTTTCTTCAAACACTTCTTGTAGCTACTTTTGATTTTAAAATGCTATTTCATGAATAGACACTTACTCTTTGTGGAAACTGCCTTTTTACTTCACTGTGTTGCAGGAGATGAAAGACCCTGTGGGGAGAGGCGATGGAGTTGGACTCGAGCAGCCTGGAGCAGCTGCAGCTCCCCTGGGACCTAAAAGCAGCCCACAGTGCCTGCAGGGAGATTACTGAGCCAGGCTTTTCAGCAGGGCATGGCAGAAGGATGAGAAGAAATGGGTGTAAACTGGGAAAAGACAGGACAAAACAGCACGTTCCCCCTGGGAGTGGTCCAGCAGTGGAGCAAGTTGCCCACAGATGTGCAATCTCCATCATAGGAGGTTTTTAAGACCTGACTGAAGAAAGCCCTGAACAATCTGGTCTAATCTCACACCTGCCCCTGTTTCTGGCAGGGGGTTGGACTACACTCTTCCTGAGATCCCTTCAACTTGAACTATCTTACCAACCTCCAAAATTTTTGAGAAAGCACTCACCTAGATATTTCTGTAAAAATATGCTAAAAAAAAAACAATGAAAAGAAACCTGTTTAATGTTCAAGTGACCTGCAAAGCCTGTTGAGTATTTTATATTTCTGTTCTGAAGAGTTATTTTACCTATGTATCCTGAACCTAACCTACTAGAAATTTGGTAACTTTGGCATACACAACTTTGGCATTTTTCTTGGAACGCGAATTAGCATAGCATAACTTTTCTGCAACAAGCTCTTCACAGTTTAGCAGACACAGGTACCCTTACTTACCTGCAGTTTTTCTGCAACCACATACTAGCAACAGGAGCAACTGTCCAGCTGCACGCAACCAGATTTTCAGCTCTACCAAGTTGGCCTGGGTAGTGTGAAAGCACTGGTGCTTCACACAAGTCATGTGTGGGTGACAAGTGATGAACATGCAGAACCCCAAAAGCAGAAACCCCTGCGAAAGCAAAGCACTGCTTTGTTATCCTCTGCCATGGTAAGTGTACAACCATGTTTGCACAACACTGGTACATCATTGGTAAGCCTGTTGTGTCACCCCGTCCTCCCCGTTCTCCTACTGCCTCCAGAGCGAGGTTCAAAGCATGCTTCGCATTTACCTGAAGTCTCAGTGGCCTCACTGGATCTGTGGCATATGAAGAAAATATATGGCTGCTTAACAAACAAAGCTGCTCAAAAAGTGTTTGCCTTCAGACTATGGCATTTCACAGAAGCATGGTTAATTTACCAGAGCAAACAGTCATCTAAGTAATTTTTCAGGGCCTTCAAAAATCCCGACTCAGTACACACTCCTTTGCAATTAGTCCCACTATTTTGAAAAAAAGTTTTTCACTCCGTTCATGTTATTTTCCTAAAATCCTGTAGGAAGCAAGCACAAAGCACTGTCCAGCTGCAAGTACCCACCTGCGATCCAGCTCTTTGTTGAAATTCAGACTACCCTGAGTCACCACAGGACATGCTCATTCCAACAGCGATACAAACAGCTCACCCCAACCACTCCAGCAGCTTTGCATTTCTGAAGAGCCACTCTGAAAAACCTTTTTTTTATCCAACCCAGCAGCTAATTATAGAGAACTACTACCTTCTGCCTCAGACCTTCTTTGGCTGAGCAAAAAAGCAACATGAAACTCAGACATCTTTCATGAGATGAGTTTTCTTTACCTGAGCAACTGCAGGAGCTCATCTTATACCTGTTCTGATTTGAAGCAGTCTTTCCAAAACATGATTGAAACAGCACTGTATGTGATTCCCAGAACAGTATTTGTTCTCTCATCACTATTGGACATAATTTATTTGATATAGTCAAGAATCATATTTGTTTTTTCCCTGACAAAAATCTAATAGTGCATCTCAAACATCCTACAACTGCTAACATAAACTAACCCCACTTCACCTCTCCTTTGGCAATTTTGAGTTTCATAGTTAACAGCAACAAAAATACACTTTTAAAAAAAAAAATCATGAACGAGCTCATACTTTTTAGTATTAATCTTCACCCCATTTCATTTAATGACTTTGTCATCGAGGCTGTTTATGGTATTGTTATCTTACTAGGTATGTATTTTATTTTTAATCATCAGTAGCTTTGTTGATTAATCAGCTGATTCCAAAGTTCTCCTTTTGAGGTCATTCACGAAAACATGTTGAAGATGAATACTTCAGTTACTTTTCACTAGCAAAGTACTTAACTTTTAAGCCCACTGGTACCTCCTGCACAGCTAGTCTCTAGCATTTTTACAATTAAGTTTTAATTACTCCACTCACACCAATTTTATTCAATGCTTATCTTCATACATACAAAAAGTCAGTGATAAAAGCATAAGCTCCCTGAATATTTTCACACTACTGAAGCAAAAGTAGTCTGTATGATGGAAAATACACCCCCATCAATGCAGATAGCAGAAACTATTTTGGGACCAGTTCAAAATTTCTGAATATCAACTTAACCTGTCATTAGTCCTTTTGTTTTCCCTCTTAATCCATTTCACATAAGGGTTATTGACTATCTGCAGATCTTCTAGGGTTGGCAAAAAAAATCATTTTTTTCGCGGTGTATTTAACTATGGGAGAACAACTCAGCTAAGTAACTCTTTTCTCCACCTCATCCTTTGCATATAGAATCATTCTTCATGCACAAATTGATTTTTGCTACACTTCTGCTAAAGAATTGCCACTTCTTTTTCACTCCAGCAACAGGCAGCTCCGCATAGTTCAGCTTTTCAGCTGTGTTCTGAAGTGTGTGCTTGCAGTGGGATTAGAAGAGAGATAGACACTGCTCAGAGGACTGTCTGGCTAAAAGTACAGGAAGAAAGTAGGAATTATTTATGATGTTTTATAAGCACTTGGCAATACTGAGCGCAGTTCGTATATGTTTTCCTGCCACATCTCCCATAGCTCACTGAAAGGGCAGATTCTTGGGTGCAATGAGATGGTAGTTCTCACAAGCCAGAAGTGGACTTAAGCGTTTCCAGATTACCTCTCCACTTCTCTCTTAACCTCTCATCTTCTTTCCTGGCAGGAAATATTTTGGCCTTAATAGCCTACTCAGAACAACTTGAGGGTTGTTCTAATTAACATTAAGTGTTGATGCAGAGGCTAGGTCAGGACTTGCAGAACACAAGACATGCTACCCAATTCTCATGGAAACAACACATTCCTCAGAAGTGTCCCATCTGTAATGAAAGGCAATAGATAAAAGGGAAGAAAAACAGAATCATAACAGCAGCAAACAGTGACATTTCCTAAGTTTTCTGTTTTATCCCCAGCCTACTTCATTTGAACGCCTTTATATCAATTCATTAACTGGGAAGTCAAAATTACTCCAGATTTTTATCATACATGCACAGGGAACAAAGTCTGTGTGGCTAAAAAGAGGCCAGTCTGTGTGGCTAAAATCAGAAATCTAACTTCTGATTTCTAGTCAACATTTGCAGATTTGCTCCAGTCCACGGTTCCCAAAGCAGCTAAAGGTAATGCTGATATTCCCAAATATCACAGACAGTAATATAAACTACAACATAATTATAACATTTGTAATTCAAAGGTTAATGATTCGCTAAACAATGTGATGAAGAGAACTTGTTTTGCAACTGTAATTACATTATTTCAAATGGCACCTGTAAAAAGGTAACAGATTCAGCATCTGAACTTGTGTGACACATTAATTTACCCCAACATGAAAATCAGCGAATGGATAATTAATAGAAATGCAATGATATTGTCAACATTTTCAGAAAAGCCTATAAATAGATTAATGTTTTTAAGATTTCACTAATAGTTTGAATGTGTAAATCAACTAGTTATTAAAACATTTTTTTCTCAGTGTTTTAATTGAGACTATTAAGCATTGCAGCCACTTCCTCACTCTTAAGTTATCTTCCCCTTGGTAGGATATTTAAAACTACCGAGTCATGAGAAGTCTAGAAAATAGGTGGCATACAAAAGCGGATTGTGAAAGTATTTAAAATAATTGGTCCAGCATTAAATACCTTAGTGAAATTAGCAAAACAGTTTCTTCGCTACTTGGTATCATATGGAATAAGCCTTATTCTAAAAATAGGAATTTGCTTTTCATTATATGCTGAAATTCACTCAACTTCTCTAAGCAAAGTGATTTTTACTGCCCCAGCCCACCTTCTGATTTTTGTATCTCTAAAAAAAATCAGTCTCTGTGACTTAAGATTGTATGTTTTTTTTATATAAACACACACTATTGAATGTAGCAACCAGTACTACGAACAAGCAGTTCAGAAACCTAGGGTGCTTTTTATCCTGCAGCAACTCAGTATGAATACAAAAAAATACAAATTACAAACAAAACACTAAAAAAATTATGGGTATCACAAGGCATCACCATAAACTCAAATTACAAAGGAGAATACCAACACAAAGGCATATATGTATCCTACAAAGTAACTGATGTACTTCACCCACTGACAGTTATACAGTCATCTCAAAGAAACTCAGTCTTTCGGTATAAAGATTGTTCCTCTAATGGTCTCAGCAGTGTTGTGCCAGATACCTCTGTGGCTATTTAATTACTGCACTTGTGAAACTGAGACAGCAATTATATTTTAATTAGTAAAGTAAGCTTAAACTAGTCTCTTATTAAGCGCATCCCTAAGGTAACCAGTCTGGTTGTCTGACTCCCAAGTGATGGGAGAGAGAAGAGGGGCAGGAGCATAAAATCAGACAAACTCTAGGAACAAGTTAACTGTGTAAACACAACAGCCCCAGATGCTCTTAATACCCATATGATGTTCTTCACCAGATCTTAATAAAATGAATATATTCAAGAAAAAAACGTTACTCATCCTAGCTACATCCATCTCTGGCATCCGATCTCCAGTTTTATAGTAACACTGTTCTACTGAGCACTTCCATGTCTTTCTTAGTTTCCCCTCACAGCAACACACTGTTCCATCCCACTTTTGTAGCACCAACATTAAAAGTTTTATTGTCCTCTTTGGTCCTAGAAGAAACCTAGAGAGAGAACAGGCTTTGCCAGCCTTACTGGAGCAAGGCCAGCAGTATTCCCATATCCGCTACTACTCCGCTGTTTTCTCAAGCCCGTTGGTGATTTCTGGATTGTAGCAGTCATATTTAATCCTGTTTATAACTGCTCGTTTCAAACACTGACTCCATCTTCTTTCACTCTTTACAAAGAAACAGGCAGGCAAATATCAAGCATATGATAGCCAAAAATAGCACAGTGCTCTTCATGAATTCTTACAGATGCAAAACAAAGCCATTACAGTCTACTTTTTTTTTTTTTTTTTTTTTTTTTTCTGAATAATACAAACCATACAATTTCATTCCAAAATATATCCAGGTGTACACAGTTTTTTTGAAAAGCAGCCTTTTATAAAAATCAGCGACATCTTTAAGCAAATTTTTGAAGCATTCTATATGAAGAAAACTAAGTTGAGTTTAAAAATGCTGAAAGATATAACAAATAAAAGTGAGCTAGTCATCATTAACCCTTTTCATGCAAAGTAGAGCAAATAAACTATTTGTAAATTGTATTTAAATTCATTTTGTTTCAGCATCTAAGTCATTTTGATAAAAAAAATCCAACAATCAAATTATCAGCAATATTCTCTAGGCAGAAACAGAGAGCTAATTAAGTTAACTGGAGCCAACAATTTCCCCTTATAAGAGAACTGTATCAGAACATAAAATAAATCATTGCAGTTAATATAGAAGTAAATCACCAAAAAACAAAAGTAACTGTTACACTAGACACAAAACCTATGCTGAATTCTGGTCTTTGACCATGAATTGAATGTGCCTGTTGTCTTTGCAGAGTAACTTCTAAAATCAAGTCATAGCTGGTCCTGACGTGTAGTGGTCCACAACTTACAAGGAATAGTGCGTTTCTATTCATTTAACCATGAGAAGTTACTGGATGCAGATATCTCCACCATCTACACAGGATGTGAGCACAGTAACAGGGCATACAGACCTACTCCTTTTCCAAGGTTTAATCCTCTCACACCTCGAAGCTGGTATTTTTCAAATTGCACCAAACTTCTCATCCTTGCAAAACCAAACCGTGTTTACTGTCTATCCCCATTCACAACCCTTTGAAATGAAGAGTAGGCCCTGCACTGTATTATTCAATTCTTCTCAATCCTTCTGAGTCAATTCTTCTGAGCCCTGACCTACGATTCCACCCTATTGAGGGGAGACTATGGAAAATACAGATAAATTCCAGATGCCGCTGAGAGCACTACAAACGTAGCAGTACACTGCAGAAGCCCAGCTCCATTTAATGCCTCTTTATGAAGTTTGTCTCAAAGCAGACAGCATAATAGGAACCATGGCAACTGCTCAACTATGGCGAAAGAGGTAAGAGCATGAACTGTAAATAATCAAATTGCATGCAGCTTATAATTTTACTTTTGAATACAGAAAGAATAAAGAATTATGTGGCTTCATACAATACATGTTTTCCTGTAATTTCCACTAGCACAAAAGCCTCAAAGTTTTTAAAAGCTGTGAGGCAGACAAGAGCCAGAGTGCCAACGAACCACAGTGGCAATGGATTCATGCAAGCCTTGACCATGAGGCTTACTAAACGTGTTTCATAAATTAGGTTCTTACCCTATGAACCACTCATAGGACAGCCTAAGGCACCCCAATCAGTTGTCAGCTAGGACGGCAGGAGTTCAGCCAGAAGATGCCCTTCCTTTCTTCTGCCCTAGTAACTTCCTGCAGAAGCTGAAACCTCCCTCTGAATTTGAGCTAGCCACATTGGCCACCTCCAGTTTCCCAATGTTCTACAAATGAAGAACTTCCTTAAAACTAGTCTTGTGACTGCATTATTTAGAATAGCACCTCAAAATACCTGTCTTTACAACAGCATAAATGCTGTTGAGAAAGAGGTATGACCATTTTCTTTCCCTCCGTTTTCTGCCTCTTTGTACTAATACTATTCCCTCAGCATCAGACTGATGAAAGAACACTTCCAAATTTTTCTAGGATTAAATTTCTATCAGATGAATGTCCTGGATTGGGCACGATGAATGCTCTCCAGAAAGTTGTAAAACTTCACTGCATTAGTAGTCTTTGGAAACGGGGATTAACTTAATTGAATGAGACGTAAGAAATCGTCTAGATTAGAGTTTTAAAATTGTGGTTTTCTTTTGTTTTGTTTACATCTTTTAATCAATTCTAATTATTTTAAGAAATTAAAGTTAAATAAAAATTAAGTGAGCTTACACAGGTCAGGAAAGCATAACATCTCCGCATCTGTAACTGCTAATGCAACAAATACAAAATGCAATTCACCTTCCTACTGTAGGAAGAGATGGCAGATCACCTTTGTTTGTTGGTTTCTTTGTTTTTTTTTTGTTTGTTTTTGTAAACAGATGATCATCCATCCTCCAGAAAGATGCAGGATGGTTTGTTTAGGTTTAGGTAAAGAGCACTTAGATCTCTAAATTAGGATTAAGAACACCAATTTATCTGCAGCAAAATTAGACACTATTTTTTCCCTGTTTAATCCCACAAAATTGTCCCAAAGGACACTGAACAGAAAACTGGTACTTCTATTTCATGTTTGATGTGAAGGGTTTTCAGTTCAAGAGCATCATCTTCAAATGAATCAGTAAGAAAACTTCTCAAAACACTGACAGCTGTTTTTAATGGATCGTTTTCTTGTGGCATTAGTAATTAGCTATTCAAAGTATTCTATTTTGAAGTATTTCTTCCTTTAAGAATGAACATTATGTTGGTTCAGTTTACACTAAGTACAGACAATAACACAACAATAGTCTTTCTCTATTTTTAAAAACAAAATTACCCAGTAGTGCCTCTCATTTTGATTATTTATCTCCAAGCAGTGCTCTCTAAGTAAATAAATCTATACAATTCCGCAATACGCTTAGAAAACTCACGGAAATAGTTCTTTAACATAATGAAGGACTGCAAGCAACTCATTATTCCTGTTGGACATGCAATATTTCTCTACTAGATATACACTTTCAGCAGGAATGACTCAATATAAATAATTCATTTTAAAAGTACATGTACTCTACCCTAATAAACTTTCTTCCTAAGTGTACTTACAAAAAAAATCTATTAAACAAAACACCAGAGTATATACGCTGATTTCAAAACTCAAACTCCTGCCTAGTAATTATGCAAGTTATACATACTTGTGATTAATACCTACACCTGTACCTTATACCGATATAAATACTCACGTATATAATTACAATGATACATATATATTATGCAAATGAATATGAAAACTATACTTAAAAAGTCTGGTTTTACAATCCCAAATTCAGTGCGGGATCAGTCTTCAACTCTTAAAGCATCTTGTACAATTAGACCTATACAGAAATACTCAAAGATAATTAATCACTTAATGCTTCACCTAAGAGACCCCGGATACTTTACTCAAATTCTGCTCAATACTTCTTAAATTCAATTAAAATGATGAATAAAAATGAAGTAAATGAACATAGTTAATTAATATCTTTGATCTGTTTATGATCCTTGCTTTCTCATTTACAGTTCTTTTAATATAAAATACCTTGAGTCACAGTCTAAGCACTCTTTATCTGTTTCCAATTTCTTGCCTAACATTCCTACCCCATCTTACAAATTTCCTTACATAAGTTATCAAACCCAGCTTTCAATCATATTATCATAAAAATCCACAAAATAGTTTTTCAACACTGTTATAAGGATATCCACTTGCTATAATTACATCACTAACAACCATATTATACATCAACTACTATGTTCATAGACAGAAGCTGCATGGTAAATCAATATATGATATACTTCTAAATTACTCCCTCATCTGTAGGGAAGGATCTTTAATGACTAGCAGTTCTGCAGAGTACCAGGTATTTGTGAATGCAAATCAAACTCCTGTTAAAGGAAGCTAGTATTTCACGTTAAGGAGTCATTACCCACATTTCTGAATCAATGTAAATGTCTACTCTATTGCTACAGAAGCGATAAAAGAAATGGCCTTTATTACAACAGTATCATAATTGATGAAGCACTTTTTGTTCCAGACTCAGTGTTCCCTCTAACTACACTTAAGACAGTTAGGATTTTTCTACAGAAAGCAGTGATTTTCTGCTCGTTTTCCAAGATAGCCAGACAAAAAAAAACAATCGTGGTTGAAGGGAGTCATTGTTTCAGCTGGGACAGAGTTAATTTTCTTCATAGTAGCTGGTATGGTGCTGTGTTTTGGATTTTGGGTGAAAACAGTGGTGATAACACACTGATGTTTCAGTTGTTGCAGAGCAGTGCTCGTACAGAGCCAAGGACTTTTCTGCTCCTCGTGCTGCCCTGCCAGCGAGGGCTTGGGGGTGCACCAGGAGCTGGGAGGGGACACAGCCAGGATAGCTGGCCCAGGCTGACCAAAGGGATGTCCCACACTGTGTGGTGTCGTGCTCAGCAATAACAACTGGGAGGAGATGTCTGAGGGCAGGGACAGACACTGCTCAGGGTCTGGCCAGACACTGGTTAGCAGGTGATGAGCAACTGTATTGTGCATCGATTGCTTTTTATATCCTTTTATTATCATCTTGTTTTCTGTCCTATTAATCCATCCTTACCTCAACCCGTGAGTTTCACCTCCTCCCTCCTGGATTCTCTTCCCCATGCCACTGGGTGAGGAGAAGGGGGACAGAGTGAGCAGACAGCTGAGTGGTGCTCAGCTGCCTGCTGGGTTCAACCACAATGGGGCATCTGGCTACTTCAGTGAAGTGCTGTAACTCAAAACCTTCAGCAAACTGGAAAACAGTCTTTGCTGATGAAATGGTACTGCTTCCACATTGAAGACGGTCTCCTGCTGGCACAGACTATGGATAATAGCAACTTACATTTATACCCATCTGCTAAACGTTACTATAAGAAAGAAAAATACTGGCCTGTGTTTACAGTAAGTGGTTTGGAGAGCTTGATTTTAACTTGTGTCACCTTTCAGTTTTATTTATTTTTCATGCATGCACTCTAATGAAGCCCAACCTACATACTCTCTCCTGACTTTTTATCCTTGACAATGTTCTGAATGAGGGAGAATAAGATATTGCTAAGTTAAACAAAACTCACAGCTTATATTGCATATATATTGTAACCTGCTCAAATAGCTACAGAAAGTTCATTAAAAAAATAAAAAGCATTAGGTAAAAAACCGTACAGAAGTCCTTCAACTTTTGCATTCACAGTACATATTTAGCATTCACGACACACAACCAGGAAGATAAAAGTATAAAATATACTTAGAGAAAAATATGACTGCTTTTATTCTAATGCCTCCTTCCCTGTACATGTGTAGAGAAAAGCTTTTTCCTATAAAGTTTATCGGACTCTGTGCTTCATCCTGTTACTTACTCCAATGAGACTCTGAGCCCTGAAGATGATGAACTGGGCTGTGGACACCACAGAAGAGCAACTCTGTTGGACATTGGTTTCTGTTCCTACTTAGCATAATGGTATGGCGCTTTCTGAATCTTGCAGTGGATCTTTATGCACATCCTTTTTGTTTTCTAAAGGCATAGTTCTAGAGGATATTCCTCTCCAGGGTAGTAAAAGGCTTTTGCTTGTTTGTTTTCCTGGTAAGTTTAAGGGGAGAGTTAGGAAAAAAAGGAGGTAATTGCATTCACATTGTTTTTATCTGTATCTATTATGCATATGTACCTATATATATATTTACACAGACACACACAAACCTAATAACGTGTGCATATATATATATGGCAGTGTTAATAAGCAAAAGTGATGAGTTTTTTCTAGTTTTACTTGCTCATACAGGATAACATAATGCAAACTAACAACCAAGTCACGAAGTATCTGACTGTTAGCACCCAATGCTAGATAACTGATGATTAACAATATTTTAGACACGTGAGCTTGCATTGTTTCAGTTACAAAAAAAAAACAACAAAAAAAAAACCACCAAACTTATGACCAACACAAGTCATGTTACTTTGTAAGTAATCTTTTATACCCCGCTTTGCTTGTACAGGGCAGAAATGTTACCAATATATATTGGTATATATATCTCCTTTATAAAGATTTGGAAAAGACTACTGTGTATATGAAGTGCCTACATTACATTTTTACATTTGGGAGGAAGGGAGAAAGTGATCTGGGCAAGGATGGCATCATATTCTGACCTCACTGATCATGAAAGAGCTCAGTATAATTTGTAAAGGCAATAATTAAAGAACTGGGTAAACAGAAAATATTACATATATATATATAACAAAAGCTACATTACGCAGCCAAACTTGGTATCTTATCATTCTAGATGAGAAATATTTGATAGAATTAATTTGCCTATGTGTCAATAAAAGAAAATAGAAAGCATACAACAATGCACTGTGCCTCTTGCTCTCTTCTTGAGAAAAACATCATGTTTAAAATGACAAAGGCATCTTACTTGCTTCTTATGCAAGTATACTCTGAACAGCTATATACTCAAACTAAAAAAAATGACAATATTAGAATAAAGTCAAAGGAATGAAAGAAAATTCTCTTTATCAGCTGAACTATGGTCTTGTTCAAGAACCTAAAAATGCTTTTAGAGCAATTCAATGTCATTAAAAATTCTAAGGTGATTCCTTTCCTATTAAAAATAAATCTACTTTAAAAGCACGCAGTCCACCATTAAACTTGTGCATATGAAATTAGAATTTACTACTAATAATTACAAAGAATAACATTCATTGTTCCACAAAAAAATAGTTTTACATTTCTCCTTTGCTAGGAGACACACTACTAAATTGATATGAAAAATAATAAAAATAATTAAAAAAAAAAATCTGTGAAAATGTTTATTTTTGCTGTGGTTTCCAAACTGGAGATAATAGGACTGAGTGCCTGATGCCAGCTTGAAATGCTAAAAATAAAAAACTTAAGAGAAGACAATAGAGTTGCTGTTGAAGCAACTGTAATTTAAAAGGTCAAAATTTTCATAACTACTAAGCTTGAAAGGATGACAGACAAATTTACACCATTTCTTCCTGCAATAAAATCTATACTTTTGCTCTTTTTTTGTAGGGAAAAAAGTATTTTCTTTGTGTAAGTTATTGCCAAACAGAACAATGCAACACTATAGTGACATTAGAGTCAACACCTGTAGGTAATTTTGGAAGTTATTTTTGAAAATGAAAGCTTAACTGACAAGAAAATAAAGTACATACAGGCTAAGTGGATTGCGACATATTGAGACATTAACTGTATCAAGCCATGTATTGCCTTTTTCACTTACAAAAAAAATTAGCACTGATTTCCTCTCACATAGTGACAAAAGAATACACTACTAAAATCCTGCTAGAATAGCTTCTGTTCTCTTTGTATTTCAGCAGCATTTCTTAAATCTTAACTAGCATTTGGAGACTGTGGGAGTTACCATCAAGTGGCTCACAGCGGTTTTTGCCCACTTTTCCAAGCGGCAAAGTGCACAGATGTATTGCAGACTCAGGGCATATGATTTAAAGGGATGTAGAAAACTGCTGAGAAAGCAGGCAAAAAGAACAAGGCACTTCAGGATGGGATTGAAAGAGGCTTTGGGGCTTGTTAAGAAAAAAGGAAAAAATGAAAACCTGAACAGAGTTCACAAAGCATGGTTACTTAGGTGGACATATAATACATAATTCTACTCCACCACAACAGTCATGGTAGACAAAAGGCTGGAGAACTGTAAAGATCATCTAGTTCCACCCCTGCTCACAAGTGGGAAAACCAGAGCAGGCTGGACAGGACTGTGTTCAGTCAATCTGTGTGTGCATATACGTGTTGTTTTGGCTTTTATTAATATTTCCAAGAGATTCCACAACCTCTGCCTGAACTGCTCCAGTGTCTGATCAACCTCACAGTAAAAACTTTATTTTTTTAAATATAAACAGAATTTTCCATATTCCAGTTTGTGCCCATTGCCTGTCAGCAGGCAACACCAAAGAGTGTATGGCTCTGTCTTTACCCCCCTCATCAAGTTTCTACACATATTGACAAGAACATTTCCCTTGTCCGTCTGCTCTCCTCCAGGCTGATGAGTTGCAGCTCTCAGCCTTTCGTCATATGAAAGTTGCTCCATACCCTTCAGCATCTCCATGGTCCTTTACTAGACTTGCTCCAGTACATCTATGTCTCTCTTGTACTGGAGAGCTCAGAACTGGACACAGCACTCCCGGTGTGGCCTCACCAGTGCTGACTAGAGGGGAAGCACCACTTCCCTTGACCTGCTGGTAACACTGCTCCTAATGCAGCCAACAGTTGCGATTAGCCTTTTTTGCTGCAAGGGTGTGTTGCTGGCTCATACTCAACTCTGTGTCCACAGAGTCCTTTTCTACAAAGTTGCTTTCCAGCTGGCTAGCCTCCAGCCTGTATTGTTGCCTGGGGATATTCCTCCCCAGATGCAGGACTTATCATTTACTCTTTCTCAAGCTTCATGAGGTTCCTCTCTTCACATTTTTCCAGCCAGTAAATGCCTCTATGCAGCCATCTGGTGTATCAGCCACTATCTGTTTTATATCTGGAGACTTGCTGACTATGCAAGCTGTTGCATCGTCTAGGTCATTAATGAAGGTCTTGAATAGTAATGGCTCTAGTATCAAACACTGGGAACACGATCAGTGATCAGTCCCCAGCTGGACTTTTGACTCATTTCAACTCCATAAGCCCAGCATTTAGTTAATTCAGTTTTCAACATACCTCACTGGGCACTTATTTAATGCATAATCATCAGTTTGGGTATGACAATGGGGAGACAGCATATAGCCTTCCTAAAGCCAAAATAACAACATCCACTCCCAACCCCTCACAACTGAGTGACAGGCACTTGTGGAAGGCCATGAGGTTCATCAGGTCTGATTCCCCCTTTGTAAATTGATGCTGACTAGTCCTGATCACCTCCTTGTCCATCATGCATTTGGAAATGGTTCCAGACTTTTTTTTTTATTTTTTTATTTTTTTTTTACTTCACCGCCTTCCCAGAAAAGGAAGTGACCTTGACTATCCTGCAGTTCCCCAGATTCACCTTCTTGCCCTTCCTGAAAATAGCAGTGATATTTGCTTTCCTCTCCTTTACAAGAACCTCCCCTACTAACTGACTTTTCCAAGTTCAGGAGTGACCCAACAATGACACTGGCCAAATTGCTAATGGTAACAATTGGGTACATCCGATCTGGTCCCATGCACTTGTCTATGTCTGATTTGTTTAAGTTTTCCCTAACCCGATCCTCTTCCACCAAGGGAATGTCATCTTTGCTCCAGACTTTTCCTCTCATTTCAGGGACCTTGGATTGCTGAAGGCCCAACCTTCAGCAAAGGAACGGCCTTGCAGGCACCAAGGTCAGTGAAGAAGGAGGGGGAGAGGTGCTCCAGGCGCCGGAGCAGAAGTCCCCTGCGGCCTGTGGTGAGGACCATGGTGAAGCAGGATGTCCCCCTGCAGCCCATGGAGTACCACGGTGGAGCAGGGTTCCACGCTGCAGCCCGTGGAGGAGACCACGGTGGAGCAGGTGGCCCTGCACCGACGGAGGCTGCTGCCTGTGGAAGACCCCTGCCGGAGCAGATTCCGGGCCGGACCTGTAGCCCGTGGAGAGGAGACCACGCAGGAGCAGGTGACCTGGCAGGAGCTGCTGCCCGTAGGGGAGCCAGGTTGGAGCAGTTTTCTCCTGAGGGATGGACCCCGTGGTACGGACCCATATCTGGAGCAGCTCTGGAAGAGCTGCTGCCTGTGGGAAGACCACGTCAGATCAGTTCATCAAGGACTGTATCCCGTGGGTGGGACCCCACAGCACAGGGGATGAGAGTGATTGAGAAGGAGCGGCAGAGAAGAAGTGCTGTAGACTGACCATAACCCCTGCGCCACTCAGGGGGAGGAGGTGGAAGAGGGTGGATGGGGGGGAAGGTTCTTTTGGTTTCTTTCCTTTGTTTCTCACTTGTCTAGCTTGTTAGTAATAAGCAATAAATCTTACTATCTCCCTATGCAGAGTCTGTTTTGCCTGTTACAATAACTACTGCATGATTTTCTCGTCCTTATCTCAACCTTTGAACCCTTTTCACATATTTTCTCCCATTCCTCTTTGAGGAGGGGGAGTGAGAGAGTGGCTGTGGTGGAGCTCAGCTGCCCACTCGAGCGGAACCACGACAAAAAGATACATCACTAAGTTCACCACCATATTCAGCCATAGGCCCACGTTTCCCCTAGTCTTCTTTTTGGCAGCTGAGGTAGCTGTAGAAGCCCACTTTGCTGCCCTTAAAAACCCTTGTTGCATTCAACTCCTGATGAGCTTTGGTTTTCCTAATTCTGTCCCTAAACAAAGTGTTTTTATACTCCTGAGGTCACCTGTCCCTGTCAGCATCTTCTGTACACTTCCTATTTAGGTTTGAGTTCAGTGAGAAGCTCCTCTGTCAGATGAGGATCTCTGCTTGATTCCTTGCTTGTTGGGATTTGGAAACTGGAAACCATTCTTAACCCTAGAAAAATAAAATAAATCAACCAGCTCTCCTGGACCTCTCTTCTTTCCAGGACAGCATGCAACAGAAGCCATCATCCCATGCTGATCTCTGACTTCAGCAACAGGTCCCAGAGCAGGCCAGCGTTCGCTCTCCTGAAGACCAGTTCCTCCATTATTACTTCACTACCTCTCACCTTACCTTCACCATCTGTCGTTCTACTTAAGTTAAAAGATGGTTTGGAAAATACAGGTGTATTGCTCTGCCAGCTTTCCTCAAGCAGCATGAAGGTCTTCCTGCCTTCCCAGAAAGAGACCAACTTTACTTGCCCTGTCCTTCTTTACCAATCACTAATCCTCACTAACCCTGTAAAAACTTCATTATCTTTCAGATTTCAAAATAAACTTCCAGACTCGCCCCCCCAGCAGAACAGGAAATGTAAGAAGTGGAATATCAAATGTACAAATGAGGAACAATATAGATTTTTTCTTGTGAAAAATTATGTCAAGAGAAGTCAAAGAAAAATCACCTGAAAGCATTAAGACATTTTTGATAAAATAAAAAAAAAATTAAAAAATCTATGCCATCATAGTCTTACCTTGCTCAGACAGGGGAACATATTGCTCCACCTTCTAGAATTTAATTCTCTATTGAAATTTTGTATCACATAAAACCAAATCCTTCAAATTTCAACTCCCCCCTCCCCCCTTTTTTTTTTCACGGATAAGTTAAAATTAATTCAGTCAGTCACTGATACACATTACTGGGAAATGTTTGTTTACAAAGAAAAAAAAAAACAAAATACAAACAACCATCCACTAGCAAACCTTCTTACTTTAAAAAAACACAAAAAGTAACCCTAAATTAAAAGGGCCTGTTATGCAACTTGACCATAAGAAATCTCTATATTTGTCTGCTAAAACACAGAATGCAATTCTATGAGACACACTAAGTGTAAAAGTATTTGCCAACTTAAAAGGTAAGAAATAAATTCAGATTACTCTTTTAACAAGACAAAAGGAGCAAATCCATAGGTACTTTCATCAGAACTGATCAAATACCTGTGCTTTCATATCACATGTATAAGTATCTGCTGTAATCTGAAAAATTAGGACTATTGCTTCAACACGTAAAAAGAAGGATAAAATTTTCTTCCTCTGTTCAGCCATAAGCATATACATGTAGGCATACATACAAGAACATATATACACACACTCTAAATATTCATGGTACCTCTGTTTATAACATATGAACATGCATTATCAAATGACAGGGAAGCTGGTAGAGATATCAATGTCTGCTCAGAGACATAGAGCAGGAGGGTATGTATGCAGAGGTACATTTACACTAGAACTGCCACACTTCCATTGGCAACTGCTGTCTGCTGAGCCTACATCATTTCTGTCTACAGGAGAAAAAAAGAAGCCTCAGCACTTTAAGTTAATTAAGCTAGATGAGAACAATCATTAAAAGCTTCCCTTGCTAAGATCTTTTAGAGAGAAAAGGGGAAATACCCAAAAATCCAAGTCATTGCTTTATGTGAATCTAATTCAATTTCTTTTCAAGCATAAAAACCCCTAAAAATACAAGACAAAATAAAAGAAAAAGAACAAAATGCTAATTATAAATAAAGCACAATATATAATAGATTCAACTTAGAATAAATGGAAAAAATATAAGTATTTTGCCTATGATATATTTAAAATTTTGGAATAAATATTAAATAGTATTTGCTCTGCTTTAGAGTACTTGGTATGGAAAACAGCTCCATTAAAAACATCTAACTTCATATTGATTATTCTGGAAAAGCCAAGTATAACTAAGAGCTGACTAGCCTAAAAAGCAATCCAAAGACACCTTTGAAAAATAAACAAAAATGTGAGAGCAATACAAATATTTAAAACTATCCTCAGTGGTGAAGAACATTTTTCAAGCCATTATTAGTATGCTAGATAAAATCTGTGAGGTATACAGTTTTCTGCTGTAAACACCTTGTGAAGTACATACAGGCAGATTAAAATGACTAAACAAGAAAGGTACCTGAACTTTTGCATGACATCAGATAAAGACCGATCAATAGTGAAAATGTTTATTAAAGCTAGTTTATGATAATGTATTATTGTTTTAGTACTGTTGTGTAACAATCAATAAATAAGAATTTGCTACCTATCAAAAGTCCACTGCAGTGCCAAAACTCCCAATATTTTTTCCAGCTAACAGTAATATTACTACTTAGACTGTTCCTACTTGTAGTCCATTTCACAATGTTCCTATTTGTAGTCCATTTCACAATGTATCCACAGTAACTGCAGGTTGTGACAAAGGAAGATCAATTTTTATTTTTTTTTTTCTAAAATTAAATTCAGATTCTTGAAAGTGTTCAGAGCACAGATTACTTTCCTTCCTCAAAGAATATGCCATCCCTGCAGGATACCGTTCACATCCCTACCTTTTCCATTTAAAAGATAAAGATGTTACACAGTCATTATATTCTCCCTGAAGTTTGCACTGACAAGTTGCATACTATGTATTCTGCATACTAGGTATGTTATCCTCCTAGAAGAGTGTTTATGGTATCAGTAACTCACAATGACACACCAAATCCATTATCCTTTTCTCATTACCGTGAAGCACGCTATGTGCAACATGCGTAAGAGTAGCCATAAAATACTTATGGTACAAGGCGTTTTACTTACATTAGCACTCAATCTGTATTACCAGGAAATGATTTTGCATTCCCTCACTGACTTAACAGCTATGATAAAGGTCAGTAAGAATGAAGCAGGTATTAAACCTAAAGATGAAGTAAAGAGTGGTAAGCAGAAAACTGATTGCCATGCCCCACGCAGTTACTAATGCAAGATCGTAAAGTGTAATATTGTAATAGTAATTTCATAAAGAATACATAGAAGACCATGCTAGAGTACATGTGATGAAGACCCTTGCAACCCACATCTACAAATGTAGTGAAAGTAAATATTAATATACATCCATAATACTAAGATCAATTGTTTACCAAAGCATTTTCTAGTACTCTAGCAATTAAGTCTGATTTCTCAAAACTAACTCTATCCAACTTTAAATTTGCTTTGCCCATGTAAGTATGCACAAAATCAACACTACTTTTTACTCAGTTACTATATAGCAAAAAACATGATGGAAATTTAAGAATGATTAGTTATACAGCCAGAAAGTAATGGTAATTATAGAGAACCCTAAATCATGTACGTAGTTCTTTTAAATCATGTACGTAGTGGTTAATACGTTAGACTTGTACAAGTGTACTGGGTCTGGCTTGGATGTTAACTTTCCCTACAGCAGCCCATACAGTGCTGTGCTCTGCACTTGTAGCCGAACAGCAGTGGTATCACACCAGTGCTGTGTCTGCTGCTGAGCAGTGCTGGCACAGCACCAGGACTCTCTCTAACCCTCCTAGGGGGTGGGCAAAAAAGTGAGAAAAGAACCATCACCAGGGCAGCTGACCTAAACCAACCAAAGGGATGTTCTATACCACGTGGTGTCAAACTCAGCAATAAAAGGTGGAAACAGGAAGAAGAGGGGAGGGGTGGGCTCTCGTTGTGAAAACATCAGTCCTCTTCCCGAACACCGGCTACGTGCGTTGAGGCCCTGCTTCAAGGACGTTGTCAAGCATCGCTCATTTGTGGGAAGTAGAGAGTAATTTCTTTCCTCTGCACTTCCACATAGCCTTCCTTTGTTTGTTTGTTGTGTTTTGTTGTTTTTTTTCCCTTTCTCCCTCCCCTTTCTCCTTTCTTCTTTTTTTTTTTTTCCCTTTAGTTAAATTGTTTAGTTAATAATGATGTTTCCTTAATTATTATTATTTTTCCTTTAATTAAATTATCCTTATCTCAACCCATGAGTTGTTCCTTTACTTTACTTCTTCCCCTCCTCATCTAAGGAGAGGGAGTGAGAGAGTGGTTGTGGTGTTTAGCTGCCTAGCACAGTAAAACCACCACAGCCCTTTTTGGTGCCCAACGTGGGGCTCGAAGGGTTGAGATAACAATAGAATTGATTAAAACGCATACAACTAACACGCTTACTTGCTAGTCACCATGTTCAGTTTCCTGTTAATATTGGCTTGTTTGATCATATGTCATACAATCCGTGTCATGTTCTCCTTTCTCCTCTATATCCCATCTGAGAATGTGCTACAACATGTGTTCGTTTTTTTCAAATCGCTGTACTGCCAAGCACTGGCCTTGAGTTTAATCTGGCATTCAGGTTCTGCACTGTTATCACTTGGGTCTCCTGGAAACTATCTTTTAGAGAATATTCAGAACTACACTGCCTTCCTTTCCTCATCTGGATGTCAGTTTATGAATATTTTCAGGAATGGTACCTCCTCCTTCTTTCACAGTGGGCTAATTACAACAGTTTTTGAGTATTTTGAATATCCATGTGTAACCCATATATTACTATTTCTAATTCTGAATTACGGGTTTCCTCTTCTCTCTAAGATTAGTCGATTGTTTAGAAAGCTTACCCATGAATCTGCCTCGAAACAGTCTTGTGGCGAGTGGCAAGGTTTGTGGGAGGATATAGGCAGGTACCTGTCACGGGTGTCTCCTCCAATAGTTTTGAACTTCACCCCTGAGCAAGTGCAAAATCCTCAAAACCTGGTAGAATGTTTGAGAGCTGTATGTCCTGACCCTGATAATGCCAGAGAACGACAGCTTGCAGCATTGTGCTGGGTCCTGGCTTACTCCTATCAAACACTGTTTAACATCATCCAGCACCTTGAAGAGAAGGAGGAAGTTTCTGAGTCTGATGACCAGATAACACATGCTGTGGCTGACCCAGAGGACCAACCGACTATGGTATCAGTCACCCCCAGAGTCAAGTCAAAACAATGGAAATGGAAGTCAGCTCATTTAGTAAGGGAAGAAGCCTCTCCTATGAAGGAGGGAGAAGGGGAAAAGGCAGGCACCTCTAAAGCAGAGCTATCACAAAAACAGCAGGAAGAAGAGATGGAAATCATAAAGGAATCAGAAACCACTCGATACTCTCGATCCCTATCCCTGAGTGAGTTGCGAGAAATACGAAAGAATTATGGTCGACGCCCAGGTGAACACATCCTCACCTGGCTGCTTCGATGCTGGGATGCTGGGGCCAATAGCCTACAATTAGAAGGCAATGAAGCCAAGCAGCTGGGATCCCTCTCTAGAGAAATGGTAATTGACAAAGTAATTGGGAGAGGGACACAGATTCTCAGCCTCTGGAGGCGACTTCTGGCAGCTGTGAAAGAAAGATATCCCCATAAGGAAGATATTGTATATCAAGTAGGCAAGTGGACCACTATGGATAAAGGTCTCCAGCATCTGCGGGAATTAGCTGTGCGGGAGATGATTTATAGTGATTTGGACAATACCCAGACACCTCAAGATCCCGATGAAGTCCAGTGCACAACATCCATGTGGCGTAAATTGGTGCAGAGTGCACCATCAGCACATGCCAATACGATGGCAGTAATTCAGTGGGCTGAGGGGATGGGACCAACAGTGTATAATCTGTCCTGCCAGCTTCAAAAATATGAGGACAATCTCTCTGTTCCGCTACGGGCCTGTGTCTCAGCTGTGGACAAACTGTCTGAAAGACTTGATCACCCCATAGAACAAGCATATCCCTCCTCATCCAGACAGAGTGGTATTTCAGCCACTAAGAATCAGCATTTTCCTGCTCAAGAGAGAGAGTACCCAAGACGCACACCACATGGCACCTTGTGGTTTTATCTGCGTGACCATGGGGAAGATATGAGGAAATGGGATGGTGTACCTACTTCAACCCTAGCTGCTCGGGTGCGTGAACTGAAAGGAAATACAGCAGCAAGAAGAGGGGCTCCTAAGAAAAATGCTGCTCCAGTTTCTGTTGGGCAGTTCCCCAGAGGCAGTAGAAGAGATATTATTCTTGACCCTGATGAAGGGACGTCTGCTTCTCATTTGCAAGAATTAAGTGGCAGGCACTCCAACCAGGACTAGAGGGGCCCTGCCTCTGGCCAGGTAGAGGAGAGGGATAACCGGACTTATTGGACTGTGTGGATCCGATGGCCTGGCACATCGGAACCACAAGAATACAAAGCTTTAGTGGACACTGGCGCACAATGTACCTTAATGCCATCAGGCTACCAAGGGACAGAACTCATCTGTATCTCTGGAGTGACAGGGGGATCCCAACAACTATCTGTACTGGAAGCTGAAGTGAGTCTAACTGGGAATGAGTGGCAAAAGCATCCCATTGTGACTGGCCCAGAGGCTCCGTGCATCCTTGGCATAGACTATCTCAAGAGAGGGTACTTCAAGGATCCAAACAGGTACCAGTGTGCTTTTGGCACAGCTGCTTTGAGCACAGAGAAGATTAGGCAGCTGTCTACCCTGCCTGGCCTTTCAGAAGACCCTTCCATTGTAGGATTGCTGAAGGTTGACCAGCAGGTACCAATTGCTACCACAACAGTGCACCGACGGCAATATCACACCAACGGAGACTCCCTGATTCCCATCCATGAGTTGGTTCACCAGCTGGAGAGTCAAGGAGTGATAAGCAAGACTCGCTCACCCTTTAATAGTCCTATATGGCCAGTGCGAAAGTTTAACGGTGAGTGGAGGCTAACAGTGGACTATCGCAGCACGAACAAAGTCACGCCACCACTGAGTGCTGCAGTGCCGGACATGCTGGAACTTCAGTACAAACTAGAGTCAAAGGCAGCCAAGTGGTACGCCACAGTTGATATTGCTAATGCATTTTTCTCCATCCCTTTGGCAGCAGCATACAGGCTGCAGTTTGCTTTCACTTGGAGGAGCATCCAATACACTTGGAATCGACTGCCCCAGGGGTGGAAACACAGCTCTACCATTTGCCTGATCCAGTCTGCACTGGAACAAGGGGGAGCTCCTGAACACCTGCAGTACATTGACGACATCCTCATGTGGGGCAACACAGCAGACATTTTTGAGAAAGGGAAGAAAGTAATCCAAATTCTACTGAGAGCTGATTTTGCCATTAAACAGAGTAAGGTCAAGGGACCTGCACAGGAAATCCAGTTCTTGGGGGTAAAATGGCAGGATGGACATCACCATATTCCAATGGATGTGATCAATAAAATAACAGCAATGTCTCCGCCAACTAGCAAAAAGGAAACGCAAGCTTTCCTAGGCCTTGTGGGATTCTGGAGAATGCATGTTCCAGGCTGTAGTAAGCTTGTGAGCCCTCTATATCGAGTGACTCGAAAGAGAAATTCTTTCGAGTGGGGCCCTGAGCAACAACAAATCAAACAAGAAATAACTCGTGCAGTAGCCCTTGGGCCTGTCCGTACTGGACCAGCTGTGCAAAACATACTTTACACTGCAGCTGGGAAGCATGGCCTCACCTGGAGCCTCTGGCAGAAAACCCCAGAAGAAACTCGAGGTCGATCTCTGGCTTTCTGGAGCTGGGGCTATCAAGGATCAAAAGTCAATTATACCCCAACTGAAAAAGAGATACTCATGGCATATGAGGGTGTTCCAGCTGCTTCAGAAGCGGTGGGTACAGTAGCACAGCTCCTCTTGGCACCACGGCTACCTTTGTTACACTGGATGTTCAAAGAGAAAATTCCCACTACACACCATGCGACTGATGCTACATGGAGTAAGTGGATAGCGTTAATTACACAGCGGGCTCGAATGGGAAAACCTAATTGCCCAGGAATCCTGGAAGAGATTATGGACTGGCCAGAAGGCAGAGATTTCGGAGTGCCGACAGAAGAGGTAACCCGTGCTGAAGAAGCACCACCATATAATGAGTTGCCAGAAGACAGAAAGCAGCATGTGTTGTTCACTGATGGACCCTGCTGTGTGGTAGGGAGCCATCGGAAATGGAAAGCTGCTGTGTGGAGTCCCACACAACGAGTTGTGGAGGCTATGGAAGGGGAAGGTGAGTCAAGTCAGTATGCAGAAGTGAAAGCCATACAACTAGTCCTAGAGATTGCCAAAAGACAAAAATGGCCAGTACTGTATCTCTACACCGACTCATGGACGGTGGCAAATGCACTGTGGGGGTGGCTGCAGCAATGGACACAGAGCAACTGGCAGCACAGAGGTAAACCTATCTGGGCCGCTACCCTGTGGCAATATATTGCTGCCCAGGTAGAAAACCTGGATGTAAAAGTACGTCATGTAGATGCCCATATGCCCAAGAGTCGTGCTCCTGAAGAACATCAGAACAACGAAGAAGTGGATCGAGCTTCGAAAATTGAAGTGGCTCAGGTGGACCTAGACTGGGAACATAAGGGTGAGCTGTTTGTAGCTCAATGGGCCCATGAAACATCAAGACGTCTGAGAAGGGATGCCACATACATATAGGCTCGTGATTGAGAGGTGGACCTGACCATTGAGGCCATCACACAGGTTACCCATCACTGTGAGACCTGTGCTGCAATCAAGAAAGCCGTGAAGGTAAAATCTCCCTGGAACAGGGGGAGGTGGCTAGGGTTTCAATATGGTGAGGCCTCGCAGATTGACTACATTGGACCACTCCCACAAACCCGCCAAGGCAAAAAGTACATACCATGGTGGAAGCAACTACTGGGTGGCTGGAAACATACCCTGTAAACCATGCCATGGCCTGAAACACTACCTTTCACCTAGAAAGGCAAGTGCTATGGTGTCATAGTACACCAGAGAGAATTGAGTCTGACAATGGGAGTCATTTCCAAAACAATCTTGTCACCTCCTGGGCCAAGAGGCATGGCACTGAGTGGGTGTACCACATCCCTTATCACCCGAAAGCCTCTGGGAAGGTTGAGAGGTACAATGGACTGTTAAAGACTGTGTCACGAGCATTGGGTGCTGGGACATGGACAAAATGGGACATAAACCTACCACATGCCACTTGGCTAGTTAACAATAGGGGATCTGACAGCCATGCTGGTCCTGCCAAAACAAAACCCCTGCACACAGTGAAAGGAGCTAAAGTCCCTGTAGTGCATGTAGGAAAGTGGATGGGGAAGGCAGTGTGGATTGTTCCTGCCTTGGGTAAAGGCAAACCCACTCGTGGGATTGTCTTCACCCAAGGACCGGGGTATACCTGGTGGGTCATGCAAAGGAATGGGAATATCAAGTGCGTGCCTCAAGGAGATTTAACCTTGAGAGAAAACTAATCTGTAATCTAAGTTATATGTTGTAGGACAACGCTGCAGGATCAACGACAAGTCAACTTTGCAAGGAACCGGGCAAGTACAACAAGGACTTGAGCTAAGCTGGTGCTGGCGTCCAGACATCCAACTCCACCTGCCCTGAGTGACCACTTTGGCAGATGAAGACCAAATCGTCAACAGTTCTTATGAACATTTTCCAAGAAAGACCTATGGAATGAAAAGATATATTTCCCTATTAATCTGTTAAAGGACAAGGAATAATGGTGATGAGAATACTTATATGTTAAAGTATGCGGGATCTGAGAGTGACGCAAATGTTATGGAATAAGGGGTGGAGGTTGTATTGCGTCTGTCTGGGAAGTTAACTTTCCCTACAGCAGCCCATACAGTGCTGTGCTCTGCACTTGTAGCCAGAACAGCAGTGGTATCACACCAGTGTTGTGTCTACTGCTGAGCAGCAGTGGCACAGCATCAGGACTCTCTCTAACCCTCCTAGGGGGTGGGCAAAAGCGAGAAGAGAAACATCACCGGGGCAGCTGACCTAAACCAACCAAAGGAATGTTCCATACCATGTGGTGTCACACTCAGCAATAAAAGGTGGAAACAGGAAGAAGAGGGGAGGGGTGGGCTCTCGTTGAGAAAACGTCGGTCCTCTTCCCGAACACCGGCTACGTGCATTGAGGCCCTGCTTCAAGGATGTGGTCAAGCATCGCTCCTTTGTGAGAAGTAGAGAGTAATTTCTTTCCTCTGCACTTCCACACAGCCTTCATTTGTTTTGTTTTTTTCCCTTTCCCCCTCCCTTTTCCCCCTTCCTTTTTTTTCCCCTTTAGTTAAATTGTTTAGTTAATAATGATCTTTCATTAATAATTACTTTCTTTTTTCTTTAATTAAATTATCCTTATCTCAACCTGTGAGTTGTTCTTTACTTTACTTCTTTCCCTCCTCATCTAATGAGAGGGTGTAAGAGTGGTTGTGATGTTTAGCTGCCTAGAATGGTAAAACCACAACAAGGACCGAACCCAATAAGCAGTTAACATATTTTTGTTTAAGAGAAGGCTGAAACATTTTCCTGTCAAATTTATTTCTTCATAAATACTTTCTCATTTGCTAAGAATATGTTGTTTCTCAGCCTTTGACAAAGATGCTTACAGGGATCTGGGAAGAAAAGGGAAGGCTTGAGGTAAGAGCTATGTTAACAAGTCTTGCAGTAAGCTTTAGGTAACTGATAAGTAAAAGTTATGTTTTGTGATTATTCACTGGAATTATAACATTCATAAATTCGCTAAGCATTCTTAACGTTACCACATAATGCAGACAAATGCAATACAGGTAGATTATTAGAAAAAGAAACTTGGAAAAAAATATGGTTGTGCCCTATACAAATGCAAGATGGTAAAAAAAAAAAAAAAAAAAAAAAGTAACAGGAATACATACTCATCTTAAAAGCACTCTAAGCACTGCAGTGGAACATTTTTAGGTAAGAAGGACTCCTACATTTAATTGTAATTCGTTTAGTAGCATAAGAAATATAAGAATCCAAACCAACTCTCCTATCCCCCAATTTGCAACCTCCTCAGTTATTTCAATACAATTCTTTACAGGGATGGGCTGTAAATTACATTTGTGTAAATAACTAGTCAGCAAAAACTAAATTTCATCTTCTTGCCAAAGAAAACGAAATGAGAGAACTACACTCTTATGCTCAGATCCTACAGGTTTTGTATCTTTGTATTGACATAGTCCCACTGAACTTAAGACACAACTGAGCTGCTGCCCTGGAACTCTGCTCAGAGATCTCATTGCACAACCCACCTTTCTTACTCTTACCCTTCACAACAAATGCATTAAATAGCATATGGTATAATATATTAAATAGTGTAGTCGAATAGTAGATGATAGGTAGAAAAATTCTCATTAACTACAACCAAAATAACTCAGAAGAAAATTAAGAACACGAAGTGTTGTACGTGAGAAAACAGAGTATGTTCTTCTTTGACCTGCAATACCACACAATTTAATCTGCTTTACTATGTTTTCTATGTTGGATTATTATTTTTTAATTCCTAAAACCAATTATTCTTTATTCCAAAGAGTTCATTCCCTCTGCGATCAGTAATTGAACACTGGTGAATTGTTCATCGCCCTGGGGTCTGCACATCATTCTCTGTGCTTGTAATTTTAATTTCCTTGCTGTCATTGCATGCCTCTATTCCTCCAAGATACACGTTTCTCCTATGGAGACGGTTCATCCTATGCAGAGTAACAGCTTGTTCCTACTGCATTATTAGTCACAAAAATGTATGAAATTACACACACAAAAATGATTTTTTTTTCACTAGATAATTCTACAAAACTAGGCTAAACCTAAAATGGATAGGTGTCCTGGTTTCAGGTGGGAAAGAGCTAATCTTCTTCCTAGTATATGGTACGGTGCTGTGTTTTGTATTTTGGATGAAAACACTGGTGATAACTCACCAATGTTTCAGTTGTTGCTCAGCACTGTTTGCACAGAACCAGGGACTTTTCTGCTTCTTGTGCTGCCCTGCCAGCAAGGCAGCTGGGGTTGCACCTGTAGTGGCTTTGGTAGCAGAGGGCTGCAGGGGTGGCCTTTGTGAGCAGAGCCCAGCAGCTGCCCCACGTCCGATCAGAGCCAGCTCCAGCCAGCTCCAACAGGGACCTGCTGCTGGCCAGAGCCGAGTCAGGGAGAGGCAGTAGTTGTGCCTCTCTGAGAGCAGATATAAGAAAAAAAAATAATAATAATAATAATAAAAAAAAATATATATATATATATATGCTTCCACAGCAGCTGGGAGAATGAGGAGGAGAAGCAGCCCTGCAGCCCCCAAGGTCAGTGCAGAAGGAGGGCAGGAGGTGCTCCAGGCACAGAGCAGAAGTTCCCCTGCGGCCTGTGGAGAGGCCCCTGGTGGAGCGGGCTGTCCCCCTGCAGCCCATGGGTCCCACATGGAGCAGATCTCCACGCTGCAGCCCCCTCATGGGTGGAGGAGCCCCCGGTGGAGCAGGTGGATGTGGCCTGGAGGAGGCTGTGGCCCATGGAGAGCCCCCGCAGGAGCAGGCCCCAGGCCGGAGCTGCAGCCCGTGGAGAGGAGGCCACGCAGGAGCAGGGGGTCTGGGGGAGCTGCTGCCCATGGGGGACCCATGCTGGAGCAGTTTGCTCCTGGGGGATGGACCCTGTGGTACAGAGCTGTATGGGAGCAGTTCTTGAAGAGCTGATCTGCAGATTTTTATCATTATTATTCCACCTTCCCTTTCCATCTTATTAAACTGTCTTTATCTCAACCCACAAGTTTTTACCTCCCTCCCTCCCCCCTCCCCAATTCTCTTCCCTGTTGCACTTGGAATTGGAAGTGAGCAAACTTAGTATGTGGTGCTAAGCTGCCTGCCCAGTTAAACCACAGCAATAAGATAACAATTACCTGTTTTTGTTTGTTTTTAAACATGATGTTTGTTTGTTTTTAAAACATGATTGCAATTACAGTTGAGCAAGCTGTAACAGAGCTCCAGGCAAGCTTAAGGTCTAATGAAGCAAGCCTGACAAGCCACTGTCAGGAAGCAAAGTGAAGAAAGACAAACCTGTGGCCTGTCACAGGCAATGAAAACATTTACTGTGATACTGGTGTGCATTTTCTACCCTAGCAAGACTCCTGATTTGGAACCAGGTGCTCTGCTGTTAAGAATGGTTGGTCTGCAAGCCATGCAAATACAGTTAACTACAAATATTTCCAATCATACTGTTTGGCCAAAAGCAATCCTATAAACTTTTAACGCAGAAGTACCTGAATGTGTACCAATCCCTAGCTACTGGGTACACATACACTTTTTCAGACAGTTAAACTAAAACATTCAAAGTTAGACAGCTGAAAAAATAGCTTGCAAAACAAAACCCAAAGTGCTCCCAGCAGCTACTACCAGCTTGAGTCTCCAGAAGCAGCCAGAGTTATAAATTACAAAGCAGGTCTACTTTGGGGTCTTATGATTACCATGTGAAGTCTTCCAAAATTAAGGGTCCCTTCCTGTGCTGCTTGCATGACTGCTGTCTTCTAGATTCATTAACCTTTCATCCAAGTATCTGTATGGCTGTGAGCAAACTAGCAGATCAAGTGCAATCAGAAGGAGGTAAAACACTGCTTGTCAAACAGAAAATATTCCATTTCCTTACTACTAGTACTAATCCACTCCCTATTCTGTTACAACTTTCCAATAAGAAAAGACTTCTGGAAAAAAAAAAAAAAAAGTTTGGTTATGGAAGATGAACATTTCTAGCTATCCAAAAGAAAATAATAAAGCAATGTAAGATTATTTTTATTTTTTCTGCCTTCAACTACTTGTGGGAAAAGTTAATTAAATACATATTTTGCAGCTAACAGTAGACAAGGAAAACGGCAAATTTCAAGTGAAGATAGACACCTACATATTCTTCTAAATCCAGATCTGAAATTCCCCCACACCACCTCTGCTGAATCCACCTCTGCTGAATACCATTAGTGTTTGCTGTATGATGTGTTTGGGTCTTTTTTTTTTTTTTAATCATTTGCTTTAAAGAATAATTTATGTATATGTATACATACTCCTGCCCGCCCCCATTAAGACTACTCATTTGAACTAGTAACAAGGCATTAATCAGAAACCTAGTTCTCCACATAACAGATCTGCCATTAGTTCACTAATAGGTCAATCTGCAAGGAATGCAAAATCATCCATTTCAAAAGAGATTATTGTTCTGAATCATTTAAATATCCACAGTCCATTTTTAAAGCAGGTCATGTTTTATCTTCAAATAAAAGTAATAATAATAATAATAATAATAATAATGAAAGTATCTGGTTCCACATAGTTTAAAAATACTTTAAGTATTCAAAAAAGGCAGATAATACAATTACAAAACTAAAACATATGCATATTTATAAACCTATGGCTTAAGTGAACAGCTACTAGGTCAATAATCACACATGAGTAGCTGCTAAATGGATCAAATTCCCATGTGAAATAATGTTCAAGAAAGTTATTTTTAAAGTCTGCTTTTAATAAAGCAGGTTTTCACAAGCAAAGTGGTATTTAAGTAACCTAATTTTATCTGTTAGAACCATGCAACTTGCTAAGGATTAAGTTCTTTCCTTCAGCATAAGATGAAATGTGTTTTGGGGTGGTTCGCTGAATGCCTGAAGCCTTTCTATATTTATCTGTTACTCAGAGAAGTCGCTGTTTAGTAGTTGGTGGTCTGCTCCATCACATACGTGAGACAAAAGTGGGTTCTGAGAAGGTTCATGAATTTGGATAAGAAAAGGCATAAAGTCTGAAAAATATTATGTTCCTTAGAGAAAATGATGTTGTTCAGTACATTCCCTCAAAGAGATGATGGAATGACTGTATAAACTTCTCTTATAGAATCATAGAAACACAGAACCATAGAATGGCTCAGGTTGGAAGGGACTTTAAAGACATCATCTAGTTCCACACCCCATGCCATAGGCAGGGATGCTAGCCACTAGACTGGCTTGCTCAGAACCCCATCCAACCTGGCCTTGAATACCTCCAGGGATGGGGCATCCACAGCTCCTCTGGGCAACCTGTTCCAGTGCATCCACACCCTCTGCATGATGAATTTCCTCCTGATCTTTAACCTAAAGTAATCAGTAATTAGTATTTTGTAATCCTATGTATTGAAAGTAGTAAGTAATTCGAAGTATTGAAAAGCTGCAATGAGGTGTCCCCGGAGCCTTCTCTCGGAGGCTGAACATCCCCAGCTCTCTCAGCCTTTCTTCACAGGAGAGGTGCTCCAGCCCTCTGATGATCTTCATGTCTCTCCTCTGGACCTGCCAGCCCCACATTCTTCTTGTGCTGGGGGCCCCAGACCTGGATGCAGTACTCCAGGTGGTGCCTCACAATGAAGTGATTGTGGGGCACAATCCCCGCCCTCGACCTGCGGGCCACTCCCCTGTTGGTGCAGCCCAGGTTGCAGTTGGCCTTCTGGGCTGCAAGCACACACTGCTGGCTCGTGTCGAGCTTTTCATCCACCAGAACCCCCAAGTCCTTCTCTGGAGGGTGAGTCTGTACTCCTGCCTGGGATTGCCCCAACCCAGGTGCAGCACCTTGCACTTGGACTTGTTGAACCTCATGCAGTTCATGTGGGCCCACTTCTCAAGCTTGTCCAGGGCCTTTTGGATGGCATCCCTTCCTTCCTTCCTTCTTTAGTATCAACCGCACCACTCAGCTGGGTGTCATCTGCAAATTTGCTGCACTCGATCCACTACGTTTGTCTATGTTGTATTAAACGGTACAGAAGCACAGAAAAGACTTCCCACTCTCAATACCCATGCCCAACATTAGAATGATCACCAACAACAGACACTTAGAGATATTAAGCTTAGTCAAAATTGTGCATTACTCCACAGGAAAGCAAATACAACTTTTCCTCCAGGTGTCACCCTTACCAGATTTCAAATCATTTAAGCTCCATCCCCTTATAAGATTATTTCCAGTAGTATTTAGACAGAAATTGAAAATGGGGGCAGACAGTCTTAAATTTGTGGTATCTATCCACAAGTACTGTATGCTAACAGCTTCCAGAAAAGTATATATAGTTAGTTCCTCAGATATAAAGACTAATTAAAACCTGCTGGTCCCCCAAAACAGTTTCCTATCAGAAGACAACACTGTTTATTCATCCAACTAGATTTATTTTTCATCTTGCTTTCTACTTAATTCAGGGATTTTGCTCATGTAATCTGGAGCTATAATTCGATATTGCTGTCCATGCACCATCCAACCATAAAATAAACATGACTCTTTCCCTGATGCCCTCTGCTTAACCTGTCTTCCCTTTATGCCTGTATGCTTCTGGTTAGATAAATGGATTCTTCCAACACCTGTAGTTTTAAAAACAAGTGAAGGATATTTGGCTCAGAATCTGAACTGCCTGAGGCCAAGAGACTAAGAGTCGTATTAAAAGATTGTATTTACTTCCCCTTCGAACTGCGTTGCATTTCCTTAAGTAGCCTCTCCCCATCTGAAGTCCAGTATTGCTTTTCCCGTACATTCCTGTTACTGCTTTGGCATTAGCAACAAAATGACTGCAGGGGAAGTTTTATGAGAGTGCCAGAAAGATGGAAAAAGTATAGTTAAAACTGCTTTTCACTGGAAACACTGTCTTCAAAGGTCAGGCCTGATATAGGAAGACTTGGGAATACCTGGATCAGAAGGAGAATTAAAAATGCCTGAAAGTTCACTGAGCAAGTGGCTTAATTGAGGGAATACATGTTTGAGGTCTGGCTGATCCACTTCGGTATTATGAGTTACAGGATCATGCCAACAATAAAGACCTTTAGAGGTCTCCTGTCCAACCCTGAGCTTTAAGCAGAACTACATCCACCATTATGTCACCAGTTCAGCTGCTGCTGTCTGAGAGGATCCTGAAAATCTTCCTTGAAAAGAGGTTTAATAGCCTTTAAGTAAACTTCTCCAGTGCTGTACTACCCCATCTTCTAGAGGAAATCTTTTTTTTTTCTACCCTCAACCCAAACCACAGAAGTTGCATTTGGTGCCCTTATTCCACTACCCAGCAGTAACCGAATCATTGTGGCTCCACTAGATTTGTAACTGCACCTCCAACAGTTCAAGGTAGCTGCCAGAACACTTTTTGCGTGACTTTCACCTCCACTTGCAAGTGCTTAACACAACAAACATCTTCCAGGAATCTGCATTTGGACCCTTTAAAAGCTGAACTGCATACTAGCCTGCTACCCATCCTGGAAACCTAAGTTGTCTAAAAAGATATGTAAGCATTCACACAGCATAGTAGCCAGAGTCATCAGAAAAATGGCTGTATGCAACTCTCCTGGTGAGGCTTCAGTCTTTAAAGATATCTGTGCTAGAACTATTTGAAAACATGAGGAAAAACAGCAGAGTAACTGGGGGCTATAAGTGAGCCATGACAGCAGATGGTTATACATATCGGGACAGCTGAACTGATTATACTGAATATATTATCAGAACAACATTCCGGAGCCACAGAGGCATCTCTCTATTGGTGAGCTCTCTCTAGACCCTGGAGAAAGTTTTGCTGATTTCTGCTACACTGCAAAGAGTCTCTCCCGAGACCCTCTGCAAAGATGCATCTCTTTGCTGCCACAGTAAGGCTGTAACAGGCACCGTGAAGCCTTCGGGCAGTCTGATATCCACAGGAGTCACTGGTAGCTTTGCTGAAGTAAAGAGGAGTGGGGAAAAAAAAGGTTTTTGGATAAACAGTCTTTAGAAGAATATAAAAACACTACAAACTTTGTAGAGAAACTTAGCTAAGAGCATAAGAGCACGTAATTTAAGCAGGTGTTGTAGAAGTAGCAAAAGCAGAACTGTAACTTCTGCCAAGGCATAAACCGAAGACTCTGCACGTGTTGTTATGCTGGCACATACTTCGCAGCCTTTGTCTCAAAGTGAGGTAGAATTAATTACTGTAATATAATTAACGTTCTATAAACTTAGTGCCAAATGATCACTTCTGTTGAAAATATTTTGTCAATTAAAAACTCCAAATCTTCGCTGAATATACTTCAAATTAATATGGGGATTAACTATGTAGCATGCACAAACGTGCTTGGGAAAAGGGGTTTTCCTTTTCCTGTGTTTCTTTAGTGGTGGTTCTATTTCATGAAAAAGTTATTCACGTGGCAAAGAACAACTTGTTACTAAATCTAGAAATACCAAGCAAAACTGGCCTGTGCACATGAGATTCCCATATTTCCTATTTTAAATACAAGACATGTTTGCCTCTCCTCGTGGGAGGCAACCCTCCAGCCACTTCCTCTATGCTAAGAAACTTTCCAATGGAGCTGGGAAATAAAAATTAGCAGGCAATTATGGCTGTTTTTGTTCTTATCTTCTGCAGTACGACCTGTCAATTCCTCTGCATAAAATGAGCATTAATTTATTAATCTTTCACTTCCTTCTTGCTGATCATAAGTTTCTAACATATAGATACGGAACTGAAGTTAACAAGGAGAAGTAAGATTCAGGCATACTACCTGAAGTATTCCTAATGCATCTTTGAGAATCAAAATATGTTAAAAGTTGACAGTGATCACAACAATGATAAAATTGTTTACATGATATATAATTAGAAGAATAGTAAGAATTATTTTTACTCTTTTATATCAATGTATTTTACTGACTGAAGTGTAATACTGAAATAAAAAAGTTCAGATCACTAGAATTACAAGATCTCTGAAGATTAAAAAGACATTGTCTATGGGAAAATAAGCTATTGGGTAAATCGTCAAATACATTATTAAATTGAATTAACTGCCTGAAGTGTTGTCCAACAATATTTGTATGATAACTCAGACCTGAGAACATCATAATGGACACCTCCCTGCTGTTTACATCTGAAACAAACCCTATTGTCAAAATAACTGTCTTTTAGAGGACATATGCTACTCTTCCCCTTCACGGTTTCATTTTGCATTTTCTTGTTTACTACAAAGTTCTACATAAAGCCTACATAGACAAACACCACCAAGTACTGCATTAATCATGGTGGTTAGCTGATACATTGAGTTATTCAGTCAAAACCTCTCTAATCAAACATCACTTTTCCTTAAAAGCACAAAACCAAACCCAGCATTTTATGGGTACTTGAATTTAGTATTTTATGTTCTTAAATGCATTCAGCCATCTGTGAAAGTCAAAATATGAGTTACGATATTTTAATACTACTATTTCCTAAATAGCATCATCTTATGACTTCCATTACACTTTTTGCTTCACGGAAGCAGAGAATTAACTCAGGTCCAAGTTGCTTGCCTGCTTCTCCAGAAACCCAGATAACTTCAGGACCCAGGCACCCTGACTTGAGCACAGAACAGCCCATGAGCTCAAGGTAAATGCCTCTAGTGGGGCAGACATTATCCCTCTACTGCTGCGCTGCAGACACCACAGGATTTAATATTCTAGGTGAACATCAAGACTGGAATAAAATAAAGCACACAAATCTATTTCTATTTGAACCCACTAATCCCCTACCAGTTAATGTAAATCCTCTAAACTTCTCTCCCAGAGAGAAAGGCTGCTGTCAGGTAGTCAACAGCATTCTTGTTGTAGGGTACAACTTTGTTTTTGGAAATAAATAATTATTATAAAAAAAATCACAAGTATTTCAGACTGGTTTAGTTTTCTAGCTATTAATTTTTGACAATCTTAATGTGATCAGAAACACATCATACATTACACCACAACAAAAATCTGCTTAGCACAAAGTTAGGCCTTTAACAGTCTGCAGGCATTTTCAATAAACAATATGACTAAAGATCAATTTAGAACCTACTGGGAAAACAAATATTATTTCAACAGTGTAATCAGATTCTTCAGTTGGATACAACAGTTATCACAAGCCAATAATTTGAATTTGTATTGCTCTCATGCACCCTCTCATATCACAAGTCTCCTGTTCAGGAACACAAACTATGTAATGATTGGAAAATTCTATTTCTATTATACTATTAAGATTTGTTATACTCATCGGGGATATCATACAAAACATGAAGTCGTTTAATATAAATACTATCATCCTGACATTTCCCTCAGCAGAAAGAGTAAAAGCTATCAGGGATCTTCTGACTATTCCCACTGAAGATAACATTCACGCAATAGGATAAAAAACAATAAATTCAATGGAGCAAGGACTGTCCTCCATCACCAAGGCCAAATAGCACAGAATAGATCAGGTCCAGGCTGTTTGCCCTCCTGACTAAGAAGATGAGACACTTGTTGCCTACAGCCCCTATCATGGAGTTAGTTCCCACTGCATGCCTAGGATGGCAGATGGGAGAACACCACGTAGCCCATGCCAAAACAAACCCAAGATCACGCTAGCAAGCTGCAAGAGCAGGCAGCTGAACTGAATGCCCAGAAACACTGCCTGGGCTGGCTTGCTGTACTGCAGCACACATGATGCAGAAAGATGATACCTGGCAGAACCTGCATGGCATTCCAGCAGTTTGGTTGGCAGTTATTTGCAATAACTTCCACCATTTACATTATTTTTCCTTATTGCTCTTTTAGTTTGCTTTCTATTTGTCAATTCACAGGTCATTTCTACCATATATTACAATCTACATGCAACCAGCTCCAGGGGGAGGGAATAAAGCTAGTCTGGTTTTGCTTACATCGAAGTACAGTAAATTGTACCTTAACCTTGACACAGAAACAAGAAACAGATTGGGTAGAATTTATTTCCATTCTGCAGAAGTTATGCACAAATTAAAGTTTACAAAAAATCTTAGTTCAAAACTGTTAGAAATTGGAATTTTTAGCCTTTCCTCAATATAGTTTTCTTCTTTTCCCCCTTGTTTTCTGCTTAAAATAAGTTCAAGACTAAATACCTAAATATTTCTTAATTTCATTTACAGCAATTTCCTATTAAAAAGGTGCATCAAATCTCAAACTAAGCTGTAATAATATCAGTATTTGCTTACCAAATAAGTCTTCCCAGGGGACCTGAACACGTCCTAGATTAATTATAATGATAAATTCAATAATCTTCAAACTATTAAAACTGAAGAGAAAAAGGTGGAGGAATAAAGACAAATTCTCTAATGCACATGCCTACATTCTGCCTCCAGGTCATCAAATGTATACACAAAGATGTAATGGCACGTAGTTTAAGACAGACATGTGAAGAAATATCATAAAATCATAGAATATCCTGAATTTGAAGGAAATCACGGAGTTCATCAAAAGCCAAGGTTCAGTTGCTGCCTCCACACAGCACCAACCAAAAAATTGGAACATGTGCCTGAGAGTGTTGTCCAAACACTTCTTGAACTCTGGCAGACTCGGTGTCATGACCACTTCTTGGGGGAGCCTGTTCCAGTATCTGACCACCCTCTTGATGAAATATCAATAATCAAGTATACTGTTATGAAACCACATGATACAGAAAACATCAACTGAAAATTTATAAATACTTATCAAACCTGTTAAAGCAAGTCATCTCATTCTAATGCAGCTCTTTCACCCTCTCCTCTTCCTTCTTTCTTCAACTAGAAGCAAAAAGCACTGTCACTATTGAGACCAGTCTACCTTCTCTCAGTGCAAGATCTCTGCATTTGCTTATCCATCAGTCATTAGCGAAACACCCTCACCCTTACAAAAATTAGCTTAGTCGCAATTAAATCATATGTGCTTCTATTTTTCCCCATGTTTGCTTCTTTATTTTATTTACCTTGGAACTATTAAAAATAATTTTCCTTCCACAGCCAATCTAACTGAATTAGACTTTGGCATCACACAGAAGGTGAAGCAACGTCAAAGCAAGCACCAAGCCTAGGCCTATCCTTTAAATATTAAAAAAAAATAAAAATCCTTCAAAACTTTCACTTTTCACCTTAACAAGGAGAAACCTCTTCCTTTGTAAATGGAAGTCCAAAGTGTTAGTGTAAGACATCAGCCAATAACCAAATACCATTCCCTGCAAAAATATGCCAAGTTCTCGTTTATTCCCAGCGTTTGACTTCACTGATGAAAACGCAACAAGCTTCAGTACACGATCTCATTCTTTTCTTTCTGCATCCTTGATTTTTCAGCTCTCCCATGGAATTGCTCCTCCTAAATGCTTCACAGTCTCCTCTGCTTATACCTACATGCAATCACTTTCCTTAATAAATCAACAAAACCTTATTTTTTTTCCAGCAAAAACTATGATTCCTGAAGGAACACCTACTGAAATTAGGTTATCTCTAGAGTAAATAAAATAGAACTAATCCTTTTCAAGGACTTTTTTTATGACCAGGACATCGAAGTGCATCCAACAGATACGGTAAGAAAAAAAAAATAAATAAGAACTCCTGCACTGGTTTTGTCTAACAGCTTATTTTCTTCACAGAAGCTCATATGGTGCTTTGTTTTGTGATGAAAAAGTGTTGATAACACACCAACATTTTAGTTGTTGCAGAGCAGTGCTCACACAGAGCCAAGGACTTTTCTGCTCCTTGTGCTGCCCTGCCAGAGAGGAGGCTGGGGGTGTACCAGGAGCTGAGAGGGGACACAGCCAGGACAGCTGGCCCAGGATGGCCAGAAGGATGTCCCTTACCATGTGGCATCACACTCACCAGTAACAGCTGGGGGAAACAACAGAGAAGGGGGGACATTTGAGAGTGATGGCATCTGTCTACCCAAGTAAGCATTATCTCTGATAAGCACTGCTTTCCTGGAAGTAGTTGAACTGCTGATGAGATATAGCAAATGAATTCCTTGTTTTGTTTTGCTTACGTACATAGCATTTGCTTATATATTAAAGTGTATTTTAGCTTAACCCACACTCACTTATCTCACTTTTACATTTCTGATTCTGTTCCCCATTCCCCTGTGGAGTCAGCTGTGTGGTGCTTAGCTGAATACTGGGGTTAAACCACGACAACAACTTTTCATTTTTCAGGTTGTATCAGGCATAGGCAGAAAAGGCAGTACAATTTTTTTATGTTCTCTGTTCCCTGAAAAAAAAAAAAAAAAAAAAAAAAAAAAGTGCATACAGGAATACACATTTCTTCAAGAAACACTAAAAGTGTCAGAAAGGAAAAGGCTACAATAATGCCATTACCTACCTGAAGATTAAACCAAAATATACTCCAAATATTGAATTCTGTTCAGTTTAAAAATACAGTGTGAAGCACAAAACACTAACAGCCAGCACCTTTTGTAATTTTTCATTTTAATTGGCAGCAGTAAGAGTAGAATTTAGCTTCCAGCAGGATTCAAAAGCTTCAGGACTTGACAGCTTCTGGTTTGGGGGAAAAAAAAACAACTTCGATCTGATAAAAACACATTGTTGTCCATTTATTCTAGCGGTCCCTGCTCTAACTGGTTATTAACAAACAAATACATAAAGTGAAGGAAAGATTGTTCTCTTTTCTGTAAGGCATACTTGCTGTCCTCAGTGTCAAAAAGTTTGTGACATGACTATTATCTGCAAATTGCATTTGTGCTACCAAAATGAAATAGCTCACAAGATATGAGATATTTAACAGTTGAAGTAACTCTGACAGTACTTGTATTATTTTTACAAGTGTCTGGCACAAAAGATTCAATCAAAAAGTATCTAGAATTAATGAAATCTCCACCTAACTACAACTTAATAAAATCTCTTCAAACATAGGGAATTTATAATTAGTTCAGAGCATGCCATACAGAAACTTTTCTCCTTTTCTGTTGCCTTGTAAGTGTAAACTTTATCTCAGACAGACTTCTTGTATAGCTCTATTCACAACTTTCACATAAAAAAACATGCTCTGTTTGGCAATGTGCAAGCCACAGCCAGAATTAGATGCAGTGACCATGAGATGGTGCACTTCAGGATCTGGAAGAAAGCAAAAAGAAGGATGCTAACCTTGGATTTAAGGAGAGCAGACTCTGGCCTGTTCAGTGCCCAGCATGAAAGAATCCCATGGGATAGGGTCCTGGAGATAGAGTCCAGGAGGTGTGGCTGATTTTCAAGGATCACCTCCTCCAAGCTCAAGAATGGTCCATCTTGACAAACAAGAAGTCAGAGGTGGAAGGAGGCTGCATGGGTGAATGACTGGACTGCAACTGGAAAAAAAAAATGGATACTTGTTCTCAGGGACAAGTGACCTGGGAGGACTTATAGAGACACCATCCAAGTGTGCAGAGATGAGGTAAGGAAAGCTAAAGCCCACCTGACAGTTGAATCTGGTGAGGGCAACAAAAAAACCTGAAGGGCAACAAAAATGATTTCTGTGTGTATATAAGCAGCAAAAAGGAAAACCAGGCAAGAATGCAGACAAAGTTTCCTGTGAAGTGTACTGATAAACAGTTGAACTTCTGGGCTTCAAGGGTGGTGGTGAGCAGCAGGATGTCAAACTGGAAGCAAGCCAGCAGTACATGGGAGGCAGATATGAGGGCAAATACAGTTTAACACAATCATTTATGGCCTTAAAATATGTCATACCGCACCCAGAGCAAATCTGCAGACTACAAGTAGGAATGGTGGCATACAAGATGTTTGTAGGCCATTCAGGTGGACCTTGAGAGGCAGAAGAAATACAAATATAACGAATACAAATCTAATGAAACACAAAGGGAAGCACAAAGTCTGGCATATGGGAAGGAATAACCTCATGCACCAACACAGCATAGGGGCAACTGGCTATTAAAAGCCCTTTTACAGAAAAAAGGCCTGGGGATCCTGATGGACACCAAGTTGAGCATAATCCATGACCTTGAGTGAACAATGTGCCCTTGTGGCAAAGAATGCTGGCAGCAATGGACTGCACGATGAAGACTATCCAGCAGGTCAAGGGAGGTGAGTCTATCTCTCCACTCAGCACTGGCAAGCCATCTCGAGTGCTAGCGCTAGTATGAGGCTTCCCAGACAAGAGAGACATGGACATACTGGAGCAAGTGCTGGAAAGGCCCATGAAGATCAAGGACGAGAGCATCTGACATGATTAGGCACACAAAGGTGGGACTCTCAGAGAGTTCTGATATGTAAAGAGTTTGCTCTTCACATATAACCACTTCTAAATGCAAATCTGCTGGAAACAATAAGGATACACATCTATGAACCAAAAAAATGAATAAATGGCTTGTTTATAAATTTCTTATCAAGTATCACTATTCTAGCTATAAACAACGAGGAAATAACTGTCAGATTTTTTTCGTGTTGAACAGCATTTACCACGTACAATATTAGAAACGTAATTTGAGTTGCAAAAAAAACAAACCCCAGGAAACCCCTCGCAAAACAATTCTTACAGATTTGGTAGGAGTTCAAGCAAATAAATTTTAGCATAAAATGTAATAGCAGCATGTTTAAAGTGACAAAAAATGAAGATGTTAGAGAAAGCCTGTCATTTTAAATGAAGAAGGATTTACTGTCAACCAGTGATTACAAGCTGAAGCAATTTGAGTCAGACATATGCTAAAACTGATGACAAATTGTGCAGAAAATTTATGACTTCTCCCAAAGCACAACCATTCTCACAGCACCAGGGACAGAACATGCACAGAAGTCACCCATACTAATTAAATGTTAGTCTACTCCTCGGTACAGTTCAGCCTGTGCTAATTAGCATTCTCCCAGCAAGTGCCCCAGTCCAGCTCAGGTGACAGCACTGACCAAGGACACGAGGTCTAATGGGCAGTACACATGGGCACTTATGAGCAGAAAAGAGACTAGTTGCTTCTAAGTGAGCTGTCATTCATCCACACTCATCCCGAGGTAGTTTCATCACAACATCCACTCTCCATCCCTTCTTTTCTCAGTATTTACTCACCTGCACCTTGCAATCCTGTAAAGTTCAGCAACTGCATCAACTTTAAGTACAATACAGAACATATTCTTCCTTTTTAATTGAAATTTTAACTTAAAGTGTGTGCTATTTGCTAAATTGCACAGTATCTACACTTCTTCCAAATATTTTATGAATTACATGCTATTCAAAAAAACAAAGAAAAAAGCTATGAGACACCTGGAACACTGCCCTTCCACGGGGAAGTATTTGAAATAAATTGGAATTACAACCTCTACTATGATATATAACTCACTAAATATTTGTATTTTAGCATTTGCATTAAATGCTTACCGAGATTATGCTCCTTATAAACAAGAACTCCTTGGTAAATAACAATCACATCAGAAAATATAAAAATTTATTACAACATATTAAGGAAGTATAACATGCTTTGACCTTATAAAAATGTCAATCAAGTTTTTACCTATCAATTTTAAAGTATCAATGTGAACAAGTTTCCTTGAAAAGTTTAAGAAGATCTCAAGTCTAAAAACCAAGCAAACAAAACAAGCACAGTCAAAATGAATACTAGTCAAAGCAGAGTCCATTTGCATTTTAATGGCTTCAAAAATTTTCTTCACAAAATCCTACTAGTTAATATATGCCAGAAGTTCTACAGTCACTATACTGCTAAGCATTTTACATACTCAATTAGCAAAAGCATTGCTCAAAATTGCATCTAAGAATGAGGGTAGAAAATGCATTGGCTTCATCTGCAACAAATGCCTTTTTATGGACAATTCCAGCCTCTGTTTTTCATTTAATTTTAAGAACAGTTTGTAAGCAAAGATTACTTTTTTGTTCTCAAAGAAAGCAATATGGGCATATATTGACAAGAAAGATATTCAGCTTGCCAAATAGCTATGAAAGGTTTATTTACAGTGTCCCTTTGCCAACTAAGCTCTAGATTCTGTCATCCTTCAGTCTGACTCCGTAGACCTTTTCATGTAGTCCTTACAAAAAATTATTAACATCTCTTTATTAAGTCTATACGATTCTAGAATTGTTCATTTGAAAGGAATTAAGAACTCCACTCATCCGCCCAAGCCATTTTACCAATTCCCCAAGTCTTAGACTTTCAAAGAAGTCTCTTCAAATTAATTTTTGCTTCTTATTAAAAAAAAAAAAAAAAGAAAGAAAAAAAAAAGTGGAGCTTGTGATTTGAAGCAAAATATAAAAGTTTACCTTATCCACATACTATCTGAAAAAGACAGCACAACATATGGCACAGGCATTATGGTTTCAAGATTAAACAAAATGAATAAAGCAGATGATACCTACTGAAAAACAACAAACCTAATTAAACATCCATTAAACTAAGACATATGCAGATTATTTAATTTACTGTAATTCCACTCCTGTGTGTAACTAGCACTGCAGGTTTATGTAATATTATAGAGGCACAGAAAGGGTTGCCATTCTAACATGTCATTCTCCCATCACCATTTTATATGGCCCAACTGTATGCTGTTATCTAATTCTACAGGACTCCATTATCACCTGATATAGCTTAATTTTCAGCTCTCCGAATATAATGGCACTTTAAAGACCTCTCCAGTATCTTAAACCTACAGTATCAGTAAAAGATAAAATAGCCTTATCTACTGTCAAAGGGACTGCAAAACCTAGAGATTTGTTATTTCTGTTGCTAGTGCAAAGACTCAGAAAATAATTTTCAAGAACATTGCTAAAGATTTCTAAGAATATCCTACAGCTACCTGTACTTTACATCAGCTTAAGGAGCATGTTACCAGAAGAAGTAATTAGTCAAGAAATAATCTACATTCAGTAGAGCTTTATTGATATGGCTGACTGAAAAACAAGAGAAATATGCAGAATTCAAGGGAAAACGCTCACTCATACAAAACTGCACCTGTCTTGGGTGCCTGGCCAGGCTGGGCCAGAAGACATGGTGACTGATCCAGCTAAGTCACAGCTGATGGATCACCTCAGAGCAATGCCATCCTTTCCAGCCTCTGCTCTCGGTCCGTCTTGGTCCCACCTTCAGTTTGCACCATCATCTGTCCTCACTTCCCTGCACTGCCAGCAGCTCTGCATCACCTCACCAAATGGCCTGAGACCCCAACCTGCAGGAAAACCAGACTTCCAGCTGAAAAAAAGTTAACTTTTTCCTAATCAGGCCTTATATATTTATCTTGCCCAACCCTTTTCCTCCCTTATCTGGGATGAGCAAGAGGTGACATTAAAAGAGCAGCTCACACTGTCAGCAGCCCTGCCTCTTCATGGAGATTTCAAGGAGGGGGAGACCAGAGCAGGATTATGGCACTAGAAAGGTGCCTTAGCACCTCTATCCAAGCACAGCCCAGCCCTTGAAAGATGCCAGAGTGATGAGCGCACCACTAGGACATAGTGCAGAGAAACTCACCGTGCCAAGGCCAGAGTGTGGTTTCCCAGCTTGCTGCCTTCTGCACACCACTGCCCAGAGCAGATGCTCTGCCTGTTCAGCAAACAGGGGCTTACTTGTTCCGTTTTCACAGCAAAGAACTTTGCAAGGTGAAGAAGAGCACAGTCAGCTCTCACTCAAGCCAGGAGTGACATTGTAGAGGTCCATGGTCTGTGCGCTCGCTGTCTACTCTGCTTGGCTGCTGCCCTGAGCATGGCTGCAGCCCAAAAACTATGTCTAGACTCATGAACTGGATGTGCCAAGGACTGTTCTCTGGCCTGAAGCCCCGCTGACACAGCTGTGTCCTTACTGTTTAGTTCTTCCCGTGTCCCTCCCCGTGGGGACCTCACCCAAACTCCTCCACCTCCTGCTAACTTCTGACTGTCTGTGAAGCATTTGGGCCAGCGCCAGCTGTTTGGGTCAAACACTGCCAGGCTTCGTGCTGTTAACTAGCAAGCTGCAATGCCCTGGAAGAGTTAGCAGTATAGCAAGATGCTGTGTCTTTGTACCCAAGCAAGGAGACGGGTGCATGTGACTTGGCAAGACATCAAGACACTGCCTCTGCGCACACTATTAATACTATATAAAGAAAAAGCCTATAATAAGTGCACCTTATTTGAAATAGTTCCTAACTTAGAGTGTTACCTCTGCTTTTCATTCTATTTGGTGCTTTTGTTATGGCACCTTTACTAGCAAGTCAGTGTTAAAAATAAAAGTAAATAAATACAAAAGTCAGCCCTTTTCAAGCCCTTGCACAAAGGGCTTTGGAAGGAAGGATACTCCACATCCAGGTATGGTGGCATCACCAGGTAAACAGCTTTGTTCTCCTGCCTCAGCCCATGGCACTGAGAGCTCGTGAAACTGCAGAAGGAACAAACAAGACCCTCACTGTAGCATCAGAGTCCACCCATGTGTAAGAGAGCATCCTTATGTGGGACAGCAAAACTGTATTTCAGACTACATATTCAGTCTATCACAAATTGAGTATGCAAGATTGAGACAGTTCAAATTTATCCAAAGAGTAGCCATAATTTCATGTAACATCCACACATCTGAGTTTCACATCAGCAAATAACCTCATATATTACAGCAATGTAAAAACTTTGTTCATGTTTTGCACAGAAGAGCAGTTAGTTGCAGCACTGGATTTTTTTATTATTATTATTATTATTTGTAAGTAACATCCCTACATGAACTTATTATTAAACAGAGTTGTTGAATTAGTCAGGAGTGGGGATAGGCCAGATAGACTTTGCAATGAAATTCAATTTTTCATGACAAAAAAAAATAAAAAAAATAATCAAGGGTATATATTTAAAAAATATATTTTTTTTTGGCAAACAGGCAACAACATTCAAAACAAGGAAGTTAAACTGTGATACACTGATGAATCTTGTTTTATGTAATGAAACTGAACAAATGTGCAAACAAAAATCTGATTTATCTTAAATCTGACTTTAAATATACTTTATAAATATATGTATTTTTAGTGAATTTTAGTCAATTATATTTGGAATCAGCTGAAATGCCATCTCTATCTATTTTCCTTAAGATGTCATAACTAAAAAGCCAAGGTTTTAGAAAAAACAAGTGATCATGTTACAAAATAGTTCCCTTTTTAATGAAACATTAGAATTTCTTTCTGAAGCTATATGATTTAAGAGAGGCAGAGGCTGAACATAATTTATAGTACTGTGACAGAGGGCATGTTAATTTCTAGCACTGTCAAGCTATAATTAACAACAGCTTATTCTGAATCACACCCAGTTAAAATCCATTCCCTTCTTAGTCTCATTGCAAGTAGAAATGTTTCCATTGACAATGTTTTCATACACATTTGTGCAAACACCTGATCTAAGTTTGAGATCTCAGGTGCTGTTTTAAAACAAGTGACAATTTTTTTTTTTTGAGCTAACACTTATTTGGTGCTCCAGGAAGGGATATTGTCATATGTACAGACACAGAAATGGTTTGATGATTCTGAATGATTTGCATTATTTTGGAATAAACATAACTGGGGAACAATTCCAAATTACCATGAAGAATAATTTATTCACAATTTAGATAGAAATAAAAAGTTACAGTCTTCATTACAGAGTATTTTTTTAAATAGTAATCATAATAGATAGTCAATAAAATAAACAGTATAAGGCAAAACATATACTTTAACAACAGCCTCATATGCTGACACGTTTCACTGTCTGAAAAATGTCATGAAAACAGCTTTGGCCATACCTTTGTCAACACCTGAGCAGACATATCTTGTTCATCCCTTTAAAACATCCCTTTAATACCTGAACAGAGGGTCCAGAGAAGACATTGACAGGCTGCCAGGACAAAGGCAATGGGCACAAACAGGAACACAGGAGGTTCCACCAGAACACCAGGCACACTTCTGTGCTGTGCAGGTGATGGAGCACTGGCACAGGCTGCCCAGAGGGGTTGTGGAGTCTCCTCCCTGGAGATCTTCAGAAGCCACCTGGACATGATTTTAGGCAGCCTGCTCTGGGTGGCCCTGCTTGAGCACAGGTTGGACAAGGTGGGCTCCAGAGGTCCTGCCAACCTCAGCCATTCTATGGTTCTTCAAAACCATCAGTTTATCATACCAGCGTGTTAAAAACAACAAAAAATGGGTCCACTTGAGACAGATGAGGTCTTTGGGTGTCCTTACATGAAAACAGTTGTTTGGAGATAAAGGGAATAGAAGACAAATTAAATACTTAAATAAAAACCTTTTCTTTACATTTTTCCTTTTCTGAAATGTTTCAGTTTTGACATCAAAAGTCAAGTTTTGACTCGCCAAGGCAATCAGCTCCAGTGCAGGTGCATTCTGAAAGTGGGTCCAGAGGAGGGCCACAAAGATGATCAGAGGGCTGGAGCACCTCTCCTATGAAGACAAGCTGAGAGTTGGGGTTGTTCAACCTGAAGAAAAAAAGCCTCTGGGGAGACCTTTTTATAGCCTTTCAGTACTTAAAGGAGGCTTACAAAAAAAAAGTGTGTTTTTTTGTTTGTTTGTTTGTTTTTTGTTTTTTTGCCATAGGACAAGGGGGAATAGTTTTAAACTAAAATAGGGTAGATTTAGATTAGGTATTAAGACAAAATTCTTCACTCTGAGGGTGGTGAGGCACTGGCACAGGCTGCCCAGAGAAGCTGTGGATGCCCCATCCCTGGAGGTGTTCAAGGCCAGGCTGGATGGGGCTTTGGGCAACCTGGTCTGGTGGGAGGTGTCTCTGACCATGGCAGGAGGGGGTGGAACTGCGTGATGGAATCTTGGTAGTCCGTTCCAACCCAAGCCGTTCTGTGATTCTATGATCAACCCTAAAACCACACTTCATATGTAATCCTGGTACATATGGAAAAAAATCACCTATTATGACAGGATAACATATTACTGCAAAAGTCCTCATGCACAAATTTCTTGAGTACCTTCATAAAGATCAGAAAACAGCTGAAGCTCTACATAACACTCAAGCAGGATTTGATTTTATGAACTGCTCTGTGGGAATGCATCCCAGGGAATCCATTTAATTTAGTAATTATGGAGAATAAAGTAGGTGCTTAATTAAGAAGAGAAATTTCCCCAAAAACACGCTATTAAAGTCTCAAAGGCCTGATTTTGAATTAGACACCTTAAAAACAGGTATTTGACATTGCAGCCAAAAAGGCTGCCTTATGGCTTGGAAAGAACAGAAGTCAATGTTTAGGGTCTCAGTAGAATTAGAGAGAGGTACTTGAGTTAGCTTGGCTCTGAGAAGCAGCATTATGTTATGGGAGTAGACCCAAAATGTCTGAAGTACTATGCTTCTCAGTAATGATAATTGGTTGAAGGACGCTAATACATCTCTACTGCTTCGGCACTGAAAAACCTCAATGGGAGCTGGACCAGGTATCTCTTCAGTAAATCATCTTCCCTACCATCAAAAAGTCTTCAGAAGTGGAATCCAGAACAGCTCTGTCAGCAACAGTAAGATGCTAGAAAATGTTATTGTTTTATTGTAAATGTGAAAGATTACCCCATAACTAAAGCCTTGTCAATTAAAATCTTAAGTATTAATTTTCCTACCTTCAATTGCACTGAGTCTTTTAATTCAAAAAGAAAGACTTCAGTCTGTAACATAGCAAATATACTATTCTGCACTGTTGGAAGCAATAAAGTTAACCTTAAATACAAGGACATGCAAGATATTCTCACACAGAACTCATAGTACGAGTTATTTAGATAAAGCATTTTTTTCTCCTGGGAGCAACCACGACACAAACGGTACACATTTTTCTATTTAACAAGTGATATCTTTATCTCTCTCCAGTCACCTCTCATCTTCCCCTACCATTTTTCTTTCTCTCCACATTTACCCATGCTCATATTTGTATTTTTATTAGACATCCAGCTGAAAATCCAAACAACAACTTTCCCCAGAATCAGTGATGATGATCTTATCTGCTGAATTACTAACCTCTCTGCTGGACAAAATCTTCTCTACCCTCTTCCTGTGTGTAGAGTAACTGTATGCTTACTATCAAATTTGCAATGTTGTTTTTTATCATTTCTCATTTAGTAACGTCACTAAGTTCATTATCGTATCTACCCTCAACCATGTCATACAAGCCATGCGCATTTTTCTACTTTTCTAAAACTTCTGTACTGAATAACAACTTCATCCAGTCATTGTGAAATGATGCACCCGTTTATGGTGCATTCATCCCCTTCACTTCCAATTTTATATATGACAGCTAATACATATCTTCGAGAATTCTGGGAGTTAGTATTCTCTGTTCCATTTATTTTGTGTGGTATATAATGCACACTGAAGTTCACATTTAGATTTCCTTTTTTAAATGCATATTATTATTCTTGTATATGTTCTTCAATGCCCTTTATATATATAAATAAGGAAAGAAAATCTGCAATGCAAGAGAGTAAAAATTCTTTGCTTGGAAAGGAAACAGCTTTTTTTTTTTTTTTTTGTAACATTCTGCTTATCTATGTATTTATATCGATGCTATTCTCTCTGTATATTCTTTCTCTCATTAACTACAGATTCCTCGTATGTTCAACAATGCAGTATTAAATTCACCCAGTTATGCATTCTCAGACTTACTCCGCAGACAACAGTTGAAGGAATTATCACACTGCTGTATTTCATTTGGTTTACTGTATTAAGGAATCCTAGACTATTAATAAACCAATATAAATTTGCTCTTCTTTCAACAGGTTTGACTGTTTTCACTACAGAAGTGTAAATTAAAACAAGATTTATGTTTTTATTAGCATTGTATAGAGACATAACATTAGTATTTTATATAGACAGGTTTTATTAGTATTGTTTTAAGGCTGAAAAAGAAGAAAATGAAACACTTCAGGATAAAAGGCTAACCTTTCCAGCTCACTGTCGTCATCCATTTTATGGCTGCAGGGTAAAACACACACAACTTGCTCATACCTTGAAAATACTGTACACAGGGTAAGAGTCATGAACTTAGGATTATAATAGAATTTTCATTCAGCATAAAAGTGATGGAAGAAAATATGAAACAAGCTTTCTTACTGAGAATGTGTTTTACATAAAATCTAAAAATTGTCAATCAAAAACACTAATTACTTGGACAATATCATTCAACAACTGACACTAAAAATCTTTATTCAATCTCCTCGCTCTTTCAAAGTCAAGCTGTAATTACATTTTACACACAAGACAGACGATCCTCAGAGATTCATATTCAAATCCCAAAACCAGATCAAGAATGTACTTTCCTTGCAGTCATTCTCACTGACACTTTTACGCTGCTCTCTGAGCTACTTCAATACTACATACACTCACAACAGCGCTGAAAGCTAAAAGATAATGGGTTTGCCCACCTCCATCGCTACGCTCTTAACACAAAGATTTCCCCATGCTGGGAAAAAAAAAAAAAAAAAGGTTTTCTGATCTGATTTTCAAAAAAACCCACAGCCCAAAACCCCAAAGATATACAGAATGTTTGTATGAGTAAGGTGAGCTGAATTTCACCCTAACCTGTATGTCAACCTTTTTTCTGTTCAGGCAGCAGGCTTACAAGTAGGTACATAACAGGTATGTTCTTTCTTATGCCACTTGCCTTTGTGATTAGCTGCTCTTTAAAAATAATGGAGCTTTTAATACCAATACTTTTGGAAGGTTGCTTACAGTGTAAAAGCTATGAAGTAAAAATAAAATAAAAAGAATCACCATTTTGTCAAACACCTTCCATTATCCTTCCTTCTGCAGAGGAGGATATGATTTTATAGGAGACCCCGGGGACACAAAAAACACTTGGAAAACATACAAAAATAGCATGTAAATTTCTGTCTATTCCTCTTCCACCTGAACCACAGTAATTAGAGCAGTCCTCCTTCTTTTGAGGTTCTTGGCACCCAAATTCTTTCCCTCAAGCACGTTACAAGTGCTCTGTTCAAATGTTCTTACTTTTCTTTCATTCTTACTCCCAAATAACATTAAAGCTCTCCAAACTCCTTTCTCATTGGAGATATATAAGCATTTTGTCCTTATTCTTTACAGTCGTATTTTTTTTCTTCCACAAACTTAGTCGCTTAGATCTCTGTACAGCCTTCCTCTCCACTCTGTTCTGCCAAAGCACCACCACCAATATCCTGCTTGTGTCCAACAGCACAAAGCAGTCTTGACACATCTCTCTATACTACTCAAAAAGCACAAAAAGGTGTTTCTGAGCAACACTGCTGTCAATGACCAAGAATATTTGACTGATTTTAGTCTTACTGTGTATCAGGATAAGTAGCAACCACAGCCATAAATTGCTCTGGCCCTACTTTTGGTAATACTGAGATGTACTATGAAGAGGTTTGATAGTGTGAGGGTGGTCAAACCCTGGAACAGCTTAAGCAGGGTGGCTGTGGACTGTCCAGCCTTTGGGATACTCAAGACCCAACTGGACATGGCCCTGAGCAATCTGCTCCAGTTGACCCTGGGCTGAGCAAGGAGTTGGACTGGATGATCTCCAGAGGTGCCTTCCCACCCCAGTGGTTATGCAGCTCTAAGAGCTGACACAATCTCATCTAAGTCCTGACTAAAAGACCTCACTGGGATGTTTCCCCACTGGTTTCAATGGGCTTCAGTTCAAATGTCAATGATGAGCTCCTGCGATGCCTCTTTTTGATTCCTACAGCACTTCTAATTCCTTAGACTCTGTAGCATCCTATTTTCTTTTGTCTTCTTCAAATGTTTGGTTTATAGGCCACCAGAAAACAACTACTTCCATTATTATCAGCATTTTCCCTTTCCATACTAAAATTTGTGTTCTACTGTGAATATGTAATATGATATTGAAGATCAGACGTTTACATTTTGCAGATGAAGAAACTATACATATAAAAAAATGTAAAAGGCACCAAGACAAAATAAACAAACAAAAATGGCTCAACAACCAAAATGAAGATGTTGATATATAACAGAAGTACTATAAGAAAATGAATAGCTAGGAATAAGCATTCGTTTTATATCTGGATGCAAAAAATTCAGGGATTCAAAGGACTATTTAAGGCAATTATGTTCATCAACCTCAAAAACTTCATGCAGAATTATGAAGGATCTTCATACACCTCTTGGCAAATAAATGGTTAGGGTTTCATTACAAGATTTGTTTTTAGAGAAATTCTGAAATGCAATTGCAACAGCTCACCTATTTCAGTGACAGTTTTATTGCACAGAAACAAAAGGTCTAGTTTCCTGTCATGACATCTGACATCTGACCGTAAGTCTAGTTGTGTATACAAATAAAGCACAGTAAAAACTGTCTTACAAATAAATTCAACTTTCAATCTTCATCAATCCAACAAAATCTAGAATGTCTGTCCTGCTGTTTGCATTAGACTTAATTGTTAATTGCCAAATCCCATTTTCATACTAGTTGCTGCAATCTACGTCTCAAACTGACTTATTTCTCATTAAAAGTGTTTGCCAGGACAATCGATACTGAGACAAAATCACTAAAATAAAGAGCTGAAGTAAAAAAAAAAAAAGTGTAAAAAAAAAAAAAAAAAAAAGGTAAAAACCCTGTTCAATAAACAGTTGAAGCTGGGGGCTTGATTTAGGTGCCTACCCATATGTATCCAATGTCACTCAAGGCCCTCTGGGGGAAGATGGATAGAACCAGGGGATAAAGCCAGACCTACAGGAGACCTGTGTCCTGCAGTGTGGCAGCAAAGAGCAGGTCTCTGAAAGGCACTTAGAGGCATCTTAGTAATACTAGATACTTATGCATGTACAACAGAAAGCAAGTGAATAACCCAGTAGTATTCTGATGTATGCTTGAGTAGAAAACTTAAGTTTTCACTTCTCAGCACCAGGAGCAAGCACTAGTTCATGAGATAGCCCCTACCCAGCACACCTCTGATACAATATCCAAGCCATACCCAACAGTAAGCTACCAGATACACATATCCATATGACAGCAAAAGTTCAGTTCAAAGGCCCTCCCTCCTCCCACGTGAGCTGGAAAAATGCCACAATTTATTATTTTTTTCTCCACAAAAAAAGTGGCACCCCTGCTACTTACATAGCTGGCACCACAGCACTTATTGTTTGCTCTTCTACTTGAGAGGTCTGCATCATCTTCCTGATGGCTACAACCTTGTCATCCTGAACAGTGTCAGGTAAGCCAACGCTGTGTGGAGGCATCTGGACATGGCAGAGCATGTCTACCACTGCACTGGCGACAAGCCCCCCTGTCACCTACACCAATCATTTTGGAGACTTGGGGCAAGAGTGACCAGCAGGATCAGATCATGCCATACAACTGCAAAGACCAGAAGCAATTACAGGACTTACATATGAGGGTGGACATCAAGTATCAGCGTATTTTTTTTTTTGAGCTATCATCACCTGCTGAAGTCACCATGTTCCAACTCTGACAACAGGCGGTCAGGTCATTTTCATTATGGCCAGGAACACAATGAAAATCTATCAAATGATCACTCTCGTAACAAAACTACAAGCCCACCACATCACACCATGAACACTTTCATAGTCTAAAGTAATCCTCTATTACACTCGCACATTCATTCCCGTTTATTAGTCTAAGAATGGGGAGCCCTGCTGACAGGGCCAGAAAGCCCTGCAGAGACACAGGCCTGCCCAATTCCCATTGCTCTACCCTGTAGAGAGGAGGGAAAAAAAAAGAGAGAAAAAGACACACAGGAATTCAGAAAACAGAGGCTTCAGCAGCATGAAAGCAATCACAACCAGAACATGAAGTTGTCTGACTCCTCGGGCTGAGTTATTGGCCTTCTAAGCTGCCGACATTGATCCAGGCCATGAGGAGGCCCAGTCCATCACCGCTGTCTCAACATCGGGCTGGTTCTGCAATGTGCAGCCAAAATTAAAAACCTGACATCTGACTCAAAGTGAATTTGTGAGCTAGACCTCAGAAAGCTTTGTCTTCAACGGATCCAATACATTAAGCACACATTGCCTAATAACCTAAAGGCCATTTAGTGCCTTCAAATAGGTATTTCGCAGGATGATAAATTTGATGAATGCAATTAAATTAACCATTTGAATAGGTGGAAGCTGCCTCAAACTAAAAGAAGAACATTATTTATAGATACGCATTATGTATTTTTTTTTGTTCAATTAAAGAACAATTATCTAGAATATTTCAGAATCTTTCATTCTGGTTCTGTTTTTTTTGTTTTGTTTTTGTTTTCTTTTTTTGTCTCTTTGTTTGTTTAAAGGAAATGCTTTATTTAAATATAAATATAAATAAAAATTTAAAGAAATTAAAAGTCACTCAGTCTTATGTGTGGAGTTGCCAGAAATCTGGCCTAGTTTCACTTTTAGGACAATTAATTTGTGTAATCTGCATACATTTGAATAATTGTTGAAATTTCCCAATGCAAACTGAACTAGCTACAGATTGAACCGAAAACTCTGAAAATGGCATGGTAATGTGTGAAAATGTACTTGTTGGTTATTTACTTCTAAATTATTTAAAATTATATTCTGAAGTCAAACATATATAATGATCTAGTTTACAGAATGTTTGAAACTTGGTAACAGAAGACCTAAAAGCAAAGCACAGTTGCAAAATCTTTTCTTACAAAGAATGAAGATGTCGAACATTGAGTCTGAATTAGAGTGGGCACATGATAAGTGCAAATTAGCAAGTTTCCGCTGCATGCATAAATTTTCATCATTTAACAAATTAAACAAAGAACACATGCTCTCCCCAACACTAAAGAGAGATTTTTTTTCCTGATTGCATTTTACTTCTTGCTGAATTTTAGACATGTTAAATTGGCATTGTAAAATGCAAAACTTTAAATAAAATTTGAGAGCATAAGTGGCTCGATTGAATACTGAACGTATCTGTCCTGGTTTCAGTTAGCACAGAATTAATTTTCTTCCTAGTAGCTGGTGGAATGCTGTGTTTTGGCTTAGAATGAGAAGAGTGCTGATAACACCCCGATGCTTTAATTGTTGCAGAGCAGTGCTTATACTAAGCCAAGGACATCTCAGCCTTTGCTCTGTCCTGCCAACGGGCAGGCTGGGGGGTGCAGTAAGAGCTGGGAGGGGACAGACCCAGGACAGGTGACCCAAACTAGCCAAAGGGGTATTCCATACCATCTGACGTCATGCTAAACAATATATAGGGGTGGCTAGCCGGGGGGAGGGGGCCGGACTGCTCGGGGTTAGGCTGGGCATCGGTCAGCGGGTGGTGAGCAATTGCATTGTGCATCACTTGTTTGTACATACTATTATTACTTTCGTATTATCCCCATTGTATCATCATTATTATTATTGTTATTATTATTTTTGTTATTTTTTTTTTTCCTGTCTTATTAAACTGTCTTTATCTCAACTCACGGGCTTCACTTTCCATTTCTCTCCCCCGTCCCAGAGAGGGAGGGGGGAGGGTGAGCGAACGGCTGCGTGGTGTTTAGCTGCCGGTCGGGTTAAACCACGACAGTCTTTTTGGCGCCCAACGTGGGGCCCGAAAGGTTGAGATAACGGCAGATCTGATCAGAGTGTGTTAAACTAAAATTGGTGTAAGGATTAGACCTGCTTAATAGTCACTTGTCATGATGCTGATTGCTTTAATCACAACTCTGCTGCGCCTGTTTTCCAAATTGAGTATTATAGTACATTATTTTCCGTATTTGCTCTCTGTAGTGTTGTTTCTCCTCTCCGGGCCCTGGTTTCAGACCATTATGGTACTAAGTGTTATAGCAATGGCTTATGAGACGATAAGATATCTGGTCATGACTCTAACTTGGTATTTATACTCAGTAACATCGTGGACTCTGTACTTTGGAAACAGCATCTTGGGAACTATTAGCAATTATACCTATTGTTTTTCTCCATTAGAGAGTCAATCTGTGGAGGGGAAAGGGGAGGATATTTTTCCTTACTTGCTTACTCTCCCTTTCTCCTTCACCACCCCTGTATCCTCCTGGGTCACTCTGCCTTCCTCCTTCACCACCCTCTTATCCCCTGAGCTTGTCACAATAGCTCTCCAAGATATTGAGTATTTCTGGAATACTCAGAATACCATAGTCTTGTTGTTCTGCCTCATGAATGCACTTCAGATTCTGCTTAAAGTTAAACAACTACTTATGAAGCTCATCCGGAGATCTGCCCGGAGGCAGTATAGTTGTGGGTGGCAGGGAGTATGGGTGGATATGGGCAGGCATCTAGAGCAGTTGGCACCCCCAGCGTGTTGGAAATTCACCCCTGAACAATGGCAAAATCCTCAAAAACTGGCAGAATGCTTGAAAAAAAGGTGTAATGATTCTGGCAGTTCCAAAGTAACACAAATCATTGTAACGTGCTGGGGCCTGGCTCATGCCTATCGAGCTGCCATTGATACTGCTGTCAACTTAGTGACAGACCCTGCGGCCACTCCAAACCCTGTGACAGATCCAACGGCCACTGTGACCCCTACGGTGGATTCTGCAGCCGCTCCAGTCCCAGCTCCTGCAGCCGCTCCAGTCCCAGCTCCTGCAGCCGCTCCAGTCCCAGCTCCTGCAGCTGCTCCAGTCCCAGTTCCTGCAGTCGCTCCAGTTCCAGCTCCGGCCGCTACTCCAGTCCCAGTTCCTGCAACTGCTCCAGCTCCAGCTCCTGAAGCCGCTCCAGCTCCAGCTCCTGCAGCTGCTCCAGTCCCAGTTCCTGCAGTCGCTCCAGTTCCAGCTCCGGCCGCTACTCCAGTCCCAGTTCCTGCAACTGCTCCAGTCCCAGCTTCTGAAGCCGCTCCAGCTCCAGCTCCTGAAGCCGCTCCAGCTCCAGCTCCTACTGCTGCTCCAGTCCCAGCTCCTGCAACTGCTCCAGCTCCAGCTCCAGCTCCTGTAGCCGCTACAGCTCCGGTTCCTGCAACTGCTCCAGCTCCTGTAGCCGCTCCAGCTCCTGTGGCCGTGTCAGAGAAACGAGCTGTAGCAGTGCAAGTTGACCCTGCAGAGGGCATTCCAACCCCTGTGGCAGACCCTGTAACAAAGTCAGAGAAACGAGCAGTAGCAGTGCAAGCTGCCCCTGTAGAGAAGGTGAAAATATGGTACAGAAATTCAAGTCGTTTAGAACGCAGAGAGTCTTCTGCCAATCCAGGTAAGGCTTCTGCCAAAACTAAGTATAGAGATGACGAAGATGATGACGACGCTGGGCCGTCAAGGATTCAGGAGGAGGAAGATGAGGATGCCGAAAGAGCAACAGTAACTACCCGAAGCCTAAACGAGCGCGAGCTACGAGATGTGCGAAAAGATTTTGGTCGCTGTATAGGTGAGCAGCTTGTCACCTGGCTGCTCCGGTGCTGGGACTCTGGAGCCAATTGTGTGGAATTAGACGGCAGGGAAGCCAAGCGGCTGGGATCCCTTGCTCGAGACGCCGGCATTGACAAAGCAATTGCAGATGGAGCACGACCCACCAGCCTCTGGAGGCGTCTCCTCTCAGCTGTGAGGGAAAGGTATCCCTTCAAGGAAGATATTTTATGTCTACCAGGCAAGTGGACCACTATGGAGAAGGGAATCCAGTACCTGAGGGAATTAGCCGTACGGGAAGTGATTTATGAGGATCCAGACCTCAAACAAACATCCACAGATCCAGATGAAGTCAAGTGTACACGACCCATGTGGCGGAAGTTTGTACGGAGTGCACCATCATCATATGCCAGCTCATTGGCAATAATGGCCTGGAAAGAGGATGAGGAACCCACAGTGGGTGAAGCGGCTAAACAACTCCGGCAGTACGAAGAAAGTCTCTCCTCTTCCTTACAGGCCTGCGTCTCAGCTGTGGAGAAACTTTCTGAAAAGGTTCACCAACTTGAAGAGAATCTATTGTCCTCCCCACCTGAACCAACCAGTGCCCACCGACCAAAGGAGAACACTTGGGAGAAACTTTCTGAAAAGGTTCACCAACTTGAAGAGAGATTATTCTCCTTCGCACCTGTACAAAGCAGTGTCTCAGCTGTCAGGGGTAGGCGTTCACCCACACAAGGAAGACGATATGGTGGGTACTCACCCCGTGCCACCCTGTGGTTTTACTTACGAGACCATGGAGAGGACATGAGAAAGTGGGATGGAAAATCTACCGCGACCCTAGAGGCACGGGTACGTGAGTTGCAAAAGAAAACAATCAGGAAAAAGGGATTCTCCGAAAAGTTTGCTGCTCCAACTTCCAGCAGACAGTCCTTCAAACACAGAAACGAGGAAGATTCTGACCAGGATTAGGGGGGCCCTGCCTCCAGCCAGGGGGAGGAAAGGGACAATCGAGTTTATTGGACTGTGTGGATTCGATGGCCTGGCACATCACGCGCACAGAAGTATAAGGCTTTAGTAGACACCGGTGCACAATGTACTATAATGCCATCGAGCTATAAAGGACCAGAGCCCATCTATATTTGTGGAGTGACAGGGGGATCTCAGCAGTTGACTGTATTGGAGGCTGAAGTGAGTCTGACTGGGAATGAGTGGGAAAAGCACCGCATTGTGACTGGTCCGGATGCTCCATGTATCCTTGGCATAGACTATCTTAGAAGAGGATACTGCAAGGACCCAAAAGGGTTCCGGTGGGCTTTTGGTATTGCTGCCTTAGAGACAGAGGGCATTAAACAATTATCTACCTTGCCTGGTCTCTCAGAGGACCCCTCTGTTGTGGGGTTGCTGAGGGTCGAAGAACAGCAAGTGCCAATTGCTACCACAACTGTGCACCGGCGGCAATATCGCACCAACCGAGACTCCCTGATTCCCATCCATAAGCTAATTCGTCAATTGGAGAGCCAAGGAGTGATCAGCAAGACTCATTCACCTTTCAATAGTCCCATATGGCCAGTGCGAAAGTCTAATGGCGAGTGGAGACTAACAGTGGACTATCGCGGCTTGAACGAAGTCACGCCACCACTGAGTGCTGCAGTGCCGGACATGCTGGAACTTCAGTATGAACTTGAATCGAAGGCAGCCAAGTGGTACGCCACAATTGATATCGCTAATGCATTTTTCTCCATCCCTCTAGCAGCAGAGTGCAGGCCACAATTTGCCTTCACTTGGAGGGGAGTCCAATATACTTGGAATAGGCTGCCCCAGGGGTGGAAACACAGCCCTACCATTTGCCATGGGCTGATCCAGTCTGCACTAGAGCAGGGGGAAGCTCCTGAACACCTGCAGTACATCGATGACATTATTGTGTGGGGTGACACAGCAGAGGAAGTTTTCGAGAAAGGGAAGAAAATAGTCCAAATCCTTCTGAAAGCCGGTTTTGCCATAAAACAAAATAAAGTCAAAGGACCTGCACGGGAGATCCAGTTTTTAGGAATAAAATGGCAAGATGGACGTCGTCAAATCCCAATGGATGTGATCAACAAAATAACAGCTATGTCTCCACCAACTAACAAAAAAGAAACACAGACTTTCCTAGGTGTTGTGGGGTTTTGGAGAATGCACATCCCAAATTACAGTCTGATTGTAAACCCACTCTACCAAGTAACTCGCAAGAAGAATGAGTTTGAATGGGGCCCTGAACAACGACAAGCCTTTGAACAAATCAAGCAGGAAATAGTCCATGCAGTAGCCCTTGGGCCAGTTCGAACAGGACCAGATGTAAAGAATGTGCTCTACACTGCAGCCGGGGAGAACGGCCCCACCTGGAGCCTCTGGCAGAAAGAACCTGGGGAAACTCGAGGTCGGCCTCTGGGGTTTTGGAGTCGGGGATACAGAGGATCTGAGGCCCGCTATACTCCAACTGAAAAGGAGATATTGGCAGCATATGAAGGAGTTCGATCTGCTTCGGAGGTGGTCGGTACTGAAGCGCAGCTCCTCCTAGCACCCCGATTACCGGTACTAGGCTGGATGTTCAAGGGAAGGGTCCCCTCTACGCATCATGCAACTGATGCTACATGGAGCAAGTGGGTTGCACTGATTACTCAGCGGGCTCGAATAGGAAACCCCAGTCGCCCAGGAATATTGGAAGTGATCATGGACTGGCCAGAAGGCAAATACTTTGGGATATCATCAGAGGAGGAGGTGGGTCGTGCTGAAGAAGCCCCACTGTACAACCAGTTGCCAGAGAATGAAAAGAAATATGCCCTGTTCACTGATGGGTCCTGTCGTATTGTGGGGAAGCATCGGAGATGGAAGGCTGCTGTATGGAGTCCTACGCGACAAGTTGCAGAAGCTGCTGAGGGAGAAGGTGAATCGAGTCAGTTTGCAGAAGTGAAAGCCATTCAGCTGGCTTTAGACATTGCTGAACGAGAAAAATGGCCAGTTCTCTATCTCTACACCGATTCATGGATGGTAGCAAATGCCCTGTGGGGATGGTTACAGCAATGGAAGCAAAACAACTGGCAGCGTAGGGGCAAACCTATCTGGGCTGCTGCATTGTGGCAAGATATTGCTGCTCGGGTAGAGAACCTGGCTGTGAAAGTACGCCACGTAGATGCTCATGTGCCCAAGAATCGGGCTACTGAAGAACATCAAAACAACCAGCAGGTGGATCAGGCTGCTAAGATTGAAGTAGCTCAGGTGGACCTGGATTGGCAGCATAAAGGTGAATTATTTATAGCCCGATGGGCCCATGACACCTCAGGCCATCAAGGTAGAGATGCAACATACAGATGGGCTCGTGATCGAGGGGTGGACTTGACCATGGACGCTATAGCACAGGTTATTCATGACTGTGAAACATGTGCTGCAATCAAGCAAGCCAAACGGTCAAAGCCTCTTTGGTATGGAGGACGATGGCTGAAATATAAATATGGAGAGGCCTGGCAGATTGATTACATCACACTCCCTCAAACTCGCAATGGCAAGCGCCACGTACTTACAATGGTGGAAGCAACCACCGGATGGCTGGAAACATATCCTGTGCCTCATGCTACCGCCCGGAACACCATCCTGGGCCTTGAAAAGCAAGTCCTATGGCGACATGGCACCCCAGAAAGAATAGAATCAGATAATGGGACTCACTTCCGAAACAACCTTATAGACACTTGGGCCAAAGAACATGGTATTGAATGGGTGTATCACATCCCCTATCATGCACCAGCCTCCGGGAAAGTTGAACGATACAATGGCCTGTTAAAGACTACCTTGAAAGCAATGGGCGCTGGGACATTCAAAAACTGGGATACGCATTTGGCAAAGGCCACCTGGTTAGTCAATACTAGGGGATCTACCAACCGAGCTGGACCTGCCCAATCAAACCTGTTACGTACTGTAGATGGGGATAAAGTTCCTGTAGTGCATGTAAAAAATATGCTGGGTAAAACAGTCTGGGCTACTCCTGCCTCAGGAAAAGGCAAACCTATTCGTGGAATTGTTTTCGCTCAGGGACCTGGATATACTTGGTGGGTGATGCAAAAGAACGGAGAGGTCCGGTGTGTACCTCAAGGAAATTTAATAATGGGTGAGAATAGCCCATGAACTGAATTGCACCATGTTAAATAGTATATTATACTGTATGTTATCACTACCATGATTACTATAGGTGACTAATTAGAATGTATGGAAAAGAGTGTAACCTGAGCATGACATAAATGGTATGGAATAAGGGGTGGATAGATGTCCTGGTTTCAGTTAGCACAGAATTAATTTTCTTCCTAGTAGCTGGTGGAATGCTGTGTTTTGGCTTAGAATGAGAAGAGTGCTGATAACACCCCGATGCTTTAATTGTTGCAGAGCAGTGCTTATACTAAGCCAAGGACATCTCAGCCTTTGCTCTGTCCTGCCAACGGGCAGGCTGGGGGGTGCAGTAAGAGCTGGGAGGGGACAGACCCAGGACAGGTGACCCAAACTAGCCAAAGGGGTATTCCATACCATCTGACGTCATGCTAAACAATATATAGGGGTGGCTAGCCGGGGGGAGGGGGCCGGACTGCTCGGGGTTAGGCTGGGCATCGGTCAGCGGGTGGTGAGCAATTGCATTGTGCATCACTTGTTTGTACATACTATTATTACTTTCGTATTATCCCCATTGTATCATCATTATTATTATTGTTATTATTATTTTTGTTAATTTTTTTTTTCCTGTCTTATTAAACTGTCTTTATCTCAACTCACGGGCTTCACTTTCCATTTCTCTCCCCCGTCCCAGAGAGGGAGGGGGGAGGGTGAGCGAACGGCTGCGTGGTGTTTAGCTGCCGGTCGGGTTAAACCACGACAGTATCATTTCAGTATAATATACAAAAAAGACCCAAACAGTTACAGAATCATAGAATATTCCAGGTTGGAAGGGAGCTACAAGGATCATTAAGTTCCAACTCCTGGCTCTAGTTTCGTGTTAGTTACTGCTAGACACTGCACACATGCATGTATACCAAGACTATTTCTTGGTTTTTAGAGGACTTATGCATGGACCACAAGTGCTTTAGGTATCAAGTACCACTAGCATTCAAATAGTATTCAAATTTGTCTGATAGCATCAATCAGGAAAAAAAACAAAACAAAACAAAACAAAACACATTTATACTACGGTGTTCTTAAGTAAAGGAACTCTATTTCAGAGCATATTATATTTAGATAATTTGATAAAGTCACAAGGATCTTTACAAGTAATGTGTAATGATTCACAAATGGCTTTACTGAAGCCTCTGTATGAGAGAAATAGAGTTGTCACTCATACATCTGTCACACGGAACAGAACAAACAAAACCTTTTCTTCTAGCTCAAAGCTTAGTATTTTCATGTAGTTTTATTGACCTAACACAGGAGCTACCTTTGCAAATTTTACTTCACCAGTAAAGAAAGAAAAATTGAGAGCAACCCTTCCTGAACTGAGAATTGAATTCCTCTGCAGGAAATAAAAGGAGTAAATCTGACAGGAAGTGACAGAAAAAAAACAAACAAACAAACAAAAAAAAACTTTCAAAACCTATTTGTTAGCAGCTATTACAACAGGTTCAGCAATAGAAAACCCAATAAGTAAGTGTAGAAGCACAGGTTTCTATACGAAAAATATAATTAGAAGCTTTTCTTGACATTCAGAACATACTCTGGTGTGCATTTAGGACATTCTCTGGCAAACAGCCAACAGCTAGAATAAATGGTAAAATACAAGACTTTTTGACTTGAATTAAATAGCCCTGTTTAAAAACTTGAAAGACCACAAACCAAAAACTTGGAAGTGATTATGAGAAAGTGAGAGCATTTATACCCATTTTGCAGCATTGTGCCAGTGGTGTGCTAACAGAGATGAACAGAAAGCATCTTCATTAAGAGGAACTTCACCAGCACAAGTGAAACTAAGATCTCTCCCAGGCATACCACTCACAGACATACCAGCTTTTCTTTGAAACACATTAACTGTCTGAATGATTCTTTTTTCTTTTCCTTTTAGATTTTGAGTAGCCATTGAGTACCTCTGCCAATTAAGAACCAATAGTGATTTCATATACCCTGCCTTTCTTCCACAACTGCAAAAACTGTGTTGATGAAAGAACAGAAGAGCAATACATTAGTTTATGAAGCTCTTTAACAGCCTATTTAGTGAAAAGCCAACTATACCAAAATATGTCTTTATGAAATACATTGATAGCATGAATATATTTTTCTTCTCTAATATGTGCATTTTGCTATTTTATCACTATTTAACAATATAAACATGCTGTTTATTACAAGCATCTGGAGTATAACTCATAAGCCTTTCAGATTCGTATTAACTAAACATCCAGTTTCACTAAGATATCATTGCTCTGTTCTTCCAAAAACTATTGTGATGTTCATTTTATTTTATATAAAAAATTAGTTTTTGAAAGTCTCTTTAAAGCACTCTTCACTACAAAGATTTTAGTATTTGTTTCTAAATGAAACAACTTTTTTTATTAAAACAAAACAGAGTATTTTCATAACTAATTTACTTTTAGTCATAATATCGCCTTAAAGGATTGCCAGAAGTATTTTACTTAATCATAACACATTAGACTTTCATTGGATTAGCAAGAAAAGCCTGAGTGACAGCCACAATACTATAGCATTACAGAAAGTGAGGCATTCATATGTTTCATCTTCTTGGAAAAGTAAGACTTACCCATCAAAAATTAATTTAAACTTTTCTATTTTAAGCTGATTAAGACTTCCATACCTGGAACACTCTGTTATTTCTCTGTTTATGCAACAGAAGGACAGTTCACTAATTAAAAAAAAAAAAAAAAAAAAAAAAAAAGACGAAAGAGAAATAAAAGTCTGTAAGAAAGATACTGTCTCCCTGAATATGTGAAGGAAGTACAAACACATTACATGCTAGCAATCATTCGTGTAATGTAATTTATAAATCCCTTTCACACAATGACTAATTGTTTTAGAGCCTTGAGAGCATTTCATGCAATAGACTTGTGAGGCAAAGCATTATTTGCTTGCCGTGCAGACGCCTAGAGAAAAAAGGTAACGATGGGCTTGAATGCCTGCTACAGAGAAGTCTGGAACAAGCTTTCTCTACCTTGCTACCAAAATGATCTACAAGAAAAATCCTAGCAAGAAATGGTACAGATGTAGTTTGCTGAGACATGTTCACAAATCTCAGAAGTAGAAAGTAACTGTGGTTCAGAGCAAGCATTCTAAGTCAAAATTTACCTTTTATGAGAAAACAAATGAACAAAAAATAGGCTGAATGAAGAAACAAATTCACAATTCTCTTAAATATTGAGGCTGCACCTTTACCAGGAAGACAACACTTTCACTTCCCTGTAAGTAGAAAGATTCACTTTGACAACTATTACAAGATTTGATTATTAATAAGACTTTGCATGATTTTCAAACAGATAAGATCATTAAGCAGCTAAGTGATAAAATTATTCAATATGGGAAACTGGGTGTGCATTATCCCAAATACCTTGACAGAAAACATACACAACGAATACTGGAATTTTCAATAGTACAAGATACTGATGTTTTGATTCACCTTTTATACATCAGTTCACTCAATTCCACTTACATCAAGATTGCACAGACTGTGTATCAACTTTCCCCCCTTCTCATCTCTTTTAATCAGATGTTTATTGCTACTGTATCTCAGTCACATGTTCTGATAAAATATACAGACTCCTTGAGAGGAAGGCACCAACAGTTAACTATATAAATCTTTTTTGGTATCTGTAATGGCAACTATTCTCCACATTCATCTTGATTTCAAGTTCCAGAGGGCTACAAATCCAATTTTGCAAGTATAATTTTCTTACATACAAGATACTATGTTTAATTCTTATTCTGTTTTTAATTTGAGGGGAAAAATAATGCTGTTAAAATCTCTCATGTTAACATCACTGTAGAGAGGATAAAGAGGATATCCTAGAGAATAAAACCTTTTTATTCCAAATCCCTACTTTCACTTACTTTCTTTTTTCACTCTCTGCATACAATTGTCTCCAGTTTTAGAAAGGAAAGAAGTAGGTTAATAGCAGAGAAGCTAAAACCACTAACAGAATCTACCGATCATGTAAAATGGATGGTTACCACCAGTTAGGACCTTCCAGAAAGAAGGTAAAGCCTTGACTATTGGTATAAAAGGTAGGATATACAATTAGTTAGGACATAATGCAGAGCCACACAGAAAGGACAAAGAAAGAATTTCTTCCCTAGGTTTATACATTGAAGTTAGAGGATAAGAAAGACTCTGTTGTGACAGTCAAAACAGAACTGCAACCTGTAACATGTGAATGGACGCTGAAAAATAAAAGAAAAAAATAGAAAAAAAAATCTGTACTATCAGACCAGGATGAAAGACGGATGAGTAAACACTGCTAAAATGTTATATGCATGTCCAAAATTTTGGCTATATCTGAGGAAAATGAAGTAACATTATTACAGATACAGAAGCTGGCAAGGAGAAAAATCAGAGGAAGGGACTATGTTTCACATAAATCTGGGAAAGAAAAAAAAAAAAAGATTACCAAGGAAATGAAAACCAAGGATATGGTTGCTCTCCACAAATACACGAGAAAGATCTGCTCTGTGTCTGATGATTTTTATTTCTCCTAAAGTCACTATCAGCACAAAACTAATAGGTGTAGAATAGTCAAGTCTAAAAATACTACTATTTCTAATCAAATGATACAGCAGCTTTCCAGAAAAAGTATGGAAGATGAGGAGAAGCAAATCCCCACCTGACCATAAGGGTATTTACAGGTTACCTGAAGTTAAGAAAGAAACTGAGCTACAGTAACCTCACTTGTGTTATTTTCCAAGAGCAAGCATACAAGATCTCAGTTATCCATATCGTACAACCTTAGAACTAAACAATGCCCAAATAAATAATATATTATTAACCGATTGCACCTGACCATGGTAAATATGGCATTCCTAAACATTTTTATTTAAGCAGCGTATTTGGCTCAGAAACTTGCTTAGTATTATTTTTAATAGCAAAGAGAGTTGATTTTCTTCCTTAATACATTCTGTGGTCTTGCACATCCAGGCAAAATTTCTCATCTGTCTTTAAACAGCCCTGTCTTTCAACGTATCAGTAGTACCTGCAGCTTGGCTTCTTCATTGCCACCTCCTTTTTCAACACCAGAGAAACAAACTGAAATGATTACATTTTTTGAATGGAGACAGAAGAGATGTTATTTTCTGCTATGCATTCTTGCAGTACCACAGGCTTAGGTGTGGTTTTCTGATCTGCACAGTTGGATGAAGCCCTGCAGAAGTCTTGCAGATCTGCAGCATATCCAAACAAGGGCAACTGAGACAGCCAAAAAAAGGAAGTCAGAATTCAGTGGTGTGGCTAATTGATTTAGCAACAGGCTGACCTGAAAAAATGTGATATATGAGTTTCTCTTCAGAAGGCACTGGTGTGACAGTGCACAGCTTTATCTGTTTGAAGCTTCGTTTCAAGCTAGCTGCATGGTATTTTACATATAAGAGCTTTAGCTATCAACTTTTTCTCGTTGACCATATCTTAGTCTGTAATCTTGACACGGTGGAAATCCTGTTTCCAAACATGTGCAGAGGCTTGAAGCAATAAAAAATAAATTAAAAAATAAATAAATCAATCAATAATTGGCTTTCACAACTAGCTGCTTAATTGCTTAGCAATTCACAATTAATTTTATTTGCACTTTTTGTGAGGGACATACTTCTGTAACAGTGATCATATAATCTCTAGAGGTTGAAGAAAATATTCGCTCCAGAACTGTAAGCTTTTCTTGTGCTGTCTCACAGCAGGAGAAAATAGACATTGAACTTTCTTGCCATTCCGTTTTTTCCTTCTTGAACCTGAAGCAATTATCAGTCTGCCCCTCAGAACTCAAACGAAGGGAACTGTCTGAACTCAGAGGATAACACTGCACATAAATGTAACAGTGCAGGTATCAGTATAGCCTACACCTATTAATCGATAGTTCAGAGGAACATAAAAAAAATGCAAAAACATTATGCATCATTTTATCCCCCATTACAGAAAGTGTACATGTTCCCAACGAGTTAGAAACACCCCCTGGGCTCCTTGCACAGCCACCCTCTCCTGCTGCCTCTTCTATAGACAAGAGAAGCCCAGCAGGCCCAGCACTCTGCTGCCCTGACCCCATACCAGTAAGGCTGTAAGTGATGCTGCCTTAAACACGCAGCATACACGTTAGTGGAGGGCTGTCATGGCACACGAGATGCAGCAAATAAAGAACTTCTTGGGATCCACCCCATCCACATCTGAATTGGGGTAATTTTATAGCATTACAGTATCAGAAAAAATACTGTTTTTCATAGCAATTATACGAATCAGCACTATACCTATATTCACAATGTTTTCTCAAAGCAATGAGTTAACACGTATTTCAGGATTTCAGATGGGCATCATATGATGCACCTCTACCACAGAGCCCTGGGGATGAGCAGTGTAACACATCTGGTATCTCCTTTCTTATCGTTCAGGATAGTCACAGGGCCCTTAGAAAAACATAGCGCCACTCAGCTGCTGTGCAGGGTAAGAAGGGTTTGCTTTCCTAATGGGGGTTGTTTCATAGAATCATAGAATCATAGAATATCCTGAGTTGGAAGGGACCCTTAAGGATCATCAAGTCCAACTCTTGACACCGCACAGGTCTACCCAAAAGTTCAGACCATGTGACTAAGTTCACAGTCCAATCTCTTCTTAAATTCAGACAGGCTCGGTGCAGTGACCACTTCCCTGGGGAGCCTGTTCCAGTGTGCAACCACCCTCTCTGTGAAGAACCCCCTCCTGACGTCCAGTCTAAATTTCCCCTGCCTCAGCTTAACCCCGTTCCCGCGGGTCCTGTCACTGGTGTTAATGGAGAAAAGGTCTCCTGCCTCTCGACACCCCCTTACGAGGAAGTTGTAGACTGTGATGAGGTCTCCCCTCAGCCTCCTCTTCTCCAGGCTGAACAGGCCCAGTGACCTCAGCCGTTCTTCGTACGTCTTCCCCTCCAGGCCTTTCACTATCTTCGTAGCCCTCCTCTGGACACTTTCCAACAGTTTCATGTCCTTTTTATACTGTGGTGCCCAGAACTGCACACAGTACTCGAGGTGAGGCTGCACCAGCGCAGAGTAGAGCGGGACAATCACCTCCCTTGACCTACTAGCGATGCCGTGCTTGATGCACCCCAGGACACGGTTGGCCCTCCTGGCTGCCAGGGCACACTGCTGGCTCATATTCCACTTGCTGTCTACCACGACCCCCAGATCCCTCTCTTCTAGGCTGCTCTCCAGCGTCTCATCGCCCAGTCCGTACGTGCAGCCAGGGTTTCCCCGTCCCAGGTGCAGGACCCGGCACTTGTTCTTATTGAACTTCATGCGGTTGGTGATCGCCCAGCTCTCCAACCTATCCAGATCCCTCTGCAAGGCCTTTCCACCCCCATTCGAGTCCACAACTCCTCCAAGTTTGGTGTCATCAGCAAACTTGCTCAAAATACCTTCTATTCCTACATCCAAATCGTTTATAAAAATATTCAAAAGTACCAGCCCTAAAACTATGTTTGCATAGTTTTTGAGGGGTCAGGAGAGAGACTGTGAGATCTGGCATGCTTAAGTGCAGAGATCTCCTTGTCTTGACTGACAGCAAGAAAAGGGCTCTGAAGATTTGGGTTCCAGCATGGCAAGAACAGCCACGTAGGTTAACTGCCACAATACTGACAGATAAATATTTTTCCTCTGCATAAAATCTCTACAATTTACAAAGCATTTTCACAGAACAGGTACAAAAGCTTTATAGATTACAGGTGGACACAGCATGTGGCGTACCTTAACCCCACTGACTCATGTCTTCAACTATATCACTTTTTCCAGCTAGCACAGCTTGTACAGGTATTTGCTGTTGGAATTAGGTTGATTTTAACTGTACATTATTCTCTACAATGCACAGATAATGCATCATTCTAGTCACTGGCACACCATTAATCTAAATTTTATGACATAATTACATTTTACCAAAACATTCATGTAAACTATTAAAAAAAAAAAAAAAAAAAAAAGGTTATAAAGGATCTCAGTAGGTCACCTGGTCCAACTTCCCTGCTCAAAGTGGGGTCAGTTATGAGGTCAGACCAGGTTGGTCAGGGCTTCATCTTCCTTGGTCTTGACAACTACCAAGAATAAAAACTGCAAAGTCTCTCTGGCCAACTTACTCCATTGCTTGGATGCCTCTGTGTTTGGAAGGTTTTGCTTTGCTTTTGCCATGCAGTCAGAAAAATCTCATTGCAGCTTGTGCCTGTTGTCTTTCCTGGTTCCACCTTCTTGATAACATCCTCACAGGAACTGGTGGATGCTGCTAGGTCACCCTAGAGCCTTTTTCTTTCCAGTCTGTGCATGCCCAGCTCCCTCAGCTCCTCCTAAGGCAAGTGCACCAACCACTGAACATCTCGGTGACCCCCACTGAACTCATTCAGTTTATCAATTTATTTCTGGTATTTCTGGTATTGATGAGGATAACCCCTTCCCTCAACCTCCTGGCTGTACTCCTGTTAGCACAGCCCAGGATGCTGGTGGCCATTGCTGCTAGTGCTCACTGCTGGCTCAGGCTCTGTGTGCTGAGTGCTGCTTCCAGGGGCTCCTCCTTCCCAGGTGCACAACTTGGCTTTGTCACCACAAAATTTCATAAAATTTCCTGTTCCACTCCTCCAGCTTGTTTAGGCTGCTCTGGCTGCCGGCCCTGTCCTCAAAAATAGCCATAAATCCATCCAGGTTTGTGTCATGTGAAAGCACTGTCATTGTCATCTCCTCCAGGTCACTAATACACACATCAAACAAGACAGGTCTCAGGACAGACTCCGGAGGAACTGCAGTTGTTACCAACCTCCATGTAATGTAGACCCTTTAAGCTCTAATCCCGAATAGTTTTGCACACATCTAGTTGTCCATCTGAACCATAACAGATCTGCATCCTTAGATACAGTATTTTGGAAGACAGTATCAAATGCTTGTCTAAAGCTGATGTGAGTGATGTCCACTGCTCTGTGATATGATGCTCGATGACTGTTTCCAACCATTCTCCTTCACGTTCCCAGAAATAGGTTCCACGAGAACTTGTTCCATCATTTCCCAGGCAACAAAACAAGGCTGACCAGTCTGAAGTTCCCCATATTTTCTTTAGTCTTTTTTAACTAGTGCACCATTACCTTCCTCCAGTCGTTGGGAACCTCCCTTGAACTCCACAGCCTTTTGAAGATGACAGAACATGGGGGGCATAAGGGGGGAGGGTATCATGGTTGACATGTATGAATGATATCCAAGGATATTAGCCAATTTTCTCAGTGCTCCTGGATACAGCCCATCATGTGCCAAAGATTTGTGTGGGCCAGGTTCTCCAAAGCAATGCCAGACTTGATCCTTGTCCACTGGTAGCAATTCTCATCCTTGAGTCTTTTATTAAGCACACATAAATCTTAGTTTTCAATACTCTCTACAGTACTCAGAAAAAAAAAAAAAAAAAAGCATTTTCTAAAACTTGACACAGGTGGAAATAGTACCAATCTGTGACATGACAAGCAGGAAGTTTTTGACAGTTGCTCTTTCTCTATATTAGACTTGAAAGACAGACACAGCAATTGACAACCATAACCTCAAATTAGCAAACACTTGGACACCCAAGTAGCACCAGTGAAAAACATGGAAGTGCTCCTATGCCTGAATCTCACTGCAGCTGTAGGTCTGAGCTTTCTCTTTCTCCAGGTAACAAAAATTTTACTGCTTAGAGTTTCAGGCACATGACACAATTTTAGAGTTACAATCGGCAGACTTTTTAAAAAGAAAAACTAAAACTACCTACTCACTGTTTTATATGACAACCTAAATGGGCTTAACTGGCTCTTCCTTAACCCTTTGGTGGCTTGTATTATGTTTATTCTTGAGACTCTTGTGTAAGGTCATGTTCCATCTATCCCTTCCCTGGAATCTTGCAGGGACAGTTTATTTCAGGAAAATGAGAGTATTTGTATCTTTCCCTCCTCTCAATACAACAATCCAGTTAAGAGGTAACTGTAAGATCTGTTACAGACATGATACACTAAGATAAGACAAACAGCCACAGTTTATCATATCACATCATAACTAAATATAAAGCCTAAGCCTGATGTTCCCTCACACAGATTCTGACTGGCCTTCAATTTCCCATGAAAAAGAAGAAAAAAGTTTTCATTGACATTAAAAATTGCATGTATAATCTTACTATTTTTTCTCATTATTATTATTGATGATTGCACTACAAATTTAGTGAATGACTGTTTAGGAAAAGGCATCATGACTACTGTCAGTGACATCGCATTTTCCAGATATTTAGTAACTCTGGTTTACATCAACAGATGTAGTCAAAAATACATTTTATGTTGAAATTCAATTCTTTTACACCATTTTGAACATTTTATTTGCTTTAAAATAACTGTAGTTTACAAGATGTTTAAAGTATGCATGCATTTCACCAACTTGAACTTTGGCCCCAGTTCCTCCAAGAAAAGCCTTTTCTGGAGACATCTGCAACTTGTGTGCTTGTTGCTTTTTTACTGTCTAAGCGTAACAAAAAGACATAGACAAAATAAGCTGTTCATGTGGTCACGAGCAGGACCTCCCCATGTTGGTGCAAATGAGCCTGCAACTCATGGAACCATGCTCTGATACCTAACGCAGCCACAGTCTACAGGACATTTCTTACCTAACAGGTGAAAAAGCTGCAGCACTACGTGACCAAGGTGAGAGAGAACAGTGAAGACATGATGATACATGAGGAGTCCTGCAAAGACTGGATGAAGCAGCTGCCACGGAAGTTTTCAATAGCACCAGCAACAGAGGAGTGTATCAGGCAGTAAAACAGAAGCTTGTTGCATATTGTGTTAAGGTAGATTTAATTTTGTTGAAATTAGGATTACATGTCTGAGACAGAAATGAATAAAGTGTCATAATTGTGTCTCAATAAATTTAAATAGAAAGTACGTGTACAGCTTATATAGATGCTGCTTTAACAGATTGTATCATTTTCATAAAAATCATGTTGTCTTAACCCACCCTCCAAGCACTATAGTTCCCAAATGATTATGTGAGTGTCAAACCATCCCTATTCCATGACATGAATAATAAAGTTAATCTACGGATATACATTTACTCAATTTAATCAAGTCAAATGTAGCTATATGCATTATGAAATGAAAATGGCTCCAGGGAAACAGTTTAAAAAAAATGCCCTGCTTCTTTCAGATAGTCTACAGCATATGCAATCACCCAGCAACTCATGAGGGAGAGCAAACAAACAGGAGAAAGATAAATCTTGCTTCAGTTTCCTGACTGCATTCTTAAGAAATTATTTTGACAAACCAACCTTTACTTTGTCTCCTCCGGTAGTTTTTACCTAATTGTGTTAGTAAGACTGGCAACTATGCTCCACATAATTGCACAACATAAGCACTGCGACCATCCCTTAAGATACTTCTAATTTTGTTAACTACTATGTTGTACATATATTAAGGAGTCTTACTCCTGAGACACTGAGTCAGCTTTAATTGTTTATGGAGGGTTTTAGCAATATACTTTGAAGCTAGACAGCAACTCTTTGATCTTTAAAACTTTAAATGAGAGACTCAAGCGTATATCCTCAAACCCACAGGTAATCTGAATTAAGACTCAAACTGAAGGACTGATTCACATTTCAAATGAATCAGGCATTTTAAGATGACACTGGCTAACTGATTAGTCTCCAAATATGCCATTTGTGAAGAGAAATAAATCCTAAGAAACATTTGTCCCAGAAAATATGTTTTTGTAACATTTGGATATAAAAACCTCGTGTACTGTAACATACTCAAATGGAAGCAATTTCAATTCTTACTGAAGTCAATAGACACTGAAAAGTACACAACTATTCACATGACTGAATTTTGGGTTTGCCCTTAGAACTTAACTCACAGATAAAAAAAGAGCAGTATTTCAAAACTGCACCAGTGCATTTCACATAAATGTAGAAAATTCCACTGTAGCTGATAGCTAAAATATAAGTTTTAGTGATCTTTTTCTTTATGTAATGGTTGCCTGATAATCTCTACATTATTTCCAAAAGGAAATAGATTCCTTCACCCTTTCCACTTCCACGGTTATGTCCCAGCTCCCTCCAACCCCAACCCAACACACATATGCATACACCTTTTTAAATGATTAAACCAGACAAATCTGAGTTTAAAAAATAGATGAAAAGGACACTTGTACAATAGTTCCTGATATTTTGGTAACATCACATGACTTCTTCGAAATGACAAGACTGTCGTAATAGAGAGGCTCGTGTATTTAAACACACACTTTGCAGGTTCAAAGAAGGCACCTGGATTTACAGAGACTATGATAAAGTCTGCAAATAACCCTAATAAGAAAGGTAAGCCTAGCTCAGTGTCTTAGCATGACTCAACTCTTGCACCTCAGGGATGCCAAGGTCCTCTTTAGTACAAGAAGGAGGCAAGCAACCAAGTTAGACTTTGCCAGGCACCTGCAAACTAAGCATCAGATATGCCCCAAAGAGCAAACAGGAATACTGAGGAATACAGGAATACTGAAGGTCTTTCCAAGAGGACGGGTGGACACACACACACTGAGCTGAGAACGCAGAGCTGCTAACCCCCTCCTGGAGTCAGGAACTCAAGAAAAGCCACCCTCCTCCATCAAGCAAGGAGACTGATTCTACAGCCTTATTCTGCTCAACAGAAATATTATAGAAGTGTCTATCTGATTTGAATCTTATTATAGACAGCAGGATCCTATAATGCAATAAATTAGTAAAAAGTTTAGAAGAAAAGAGAGGAGGGTCTACACAAACACCTAGCTCAGCATGTTTCCTCAGTATTTTAATCTCATTCACTGGATGAGTATCACAAAATTTCTCTCTCTTGCATTTTATATACCTGCACCTACTTAACCGTATTCCATGCCGTTTAATCTCTTTTACATGCAACATGTGGGACAGTAATCCTGAAATCCTTGATTTAGTGTCTTCACACAGCTACCAGTTGACACTTATTTGTGCTACAGATGCCTTACATGCTCAGCACTTGCTGTGGTCTTTAGCTTTAATCATACCATGACTGCAGAGCCATGCTAACACAGAGTATGCCCTACAAAAATGAGACATAATCCCTTTCTTATTTGTTACTTATTGCAAAAAGTGCTGAGGAGTAGCTTCAGGCTTTCCTCATCTGTAGCTAGTTTCCTAAATTCTTCTCTTATTTTAATATGAAAGTCTTATAAGCCTGACAAGAGGAAGACAGAAATATATCTTTGTTGAGCATTCAACCAAGCGTCATTGATCATAGGAGCTTATGAAAAGTTTGCATGCTTGGCACAAAATGAAGCATTATCAATCACAGGGAACAGTATTCATACTTAAGAATAACTGTTTTCACAATATAATTACCTTTAAAATGAGGACTACATAGTTTTTCCATACCAAGTAAAATAACTGATTATTTTATTATCCAGTGAATGCAACTTTCTGAATTCATCTGCACTGTCATTTCCAGTATCTCCACGCTGCTAGCTGACAGTCTGACACTGCAGTGCCTGAACACAGAATGGCCGTGGGTTAAGATTCAAGACTTGTGTATGGTGCTAGGGAACATATGGCAGCACAGTGCAAACATGGACACTCTGAATGACAAAACAGCTTAAAAAAGAAGTCTGAAAAGAGGATGAACTGCATTCACAGTTCATCTCAGTGGGATGCAATTAGCAATACAACATTATCACTGATGCTAACTAGGTTTCGGAATGAATTTCCTGCTGAAACCAGTAAGATTACATTGTGATGCTACCTTTGGGCTCCCACAAAAAACAAACACAAACCCCACCTTTCCCATATTCATTTGCCATCTCCCAACCTGTTTTATGACGAATTTGTGAATCTTCAATTCAAAGCATTATGTCTACAGAAACAACTTGAAATTATTAAAACAGATACACTGTATTATTCACAAATTTCATAGAGTAGAAATTCCATTATTTAAATGATATAAAACATAAACTTTGCTTTTCTCTGTGTTTTGGTCAAGCTTCCTCCAGGCTACAGGAGATTTGCAACCAGAAGCATTGCATCTGTGTGGAAACACAAAGTATTCCTCACTTGACTTCCTATCTCCAACCACTGTTGTAATTTTATCAGACCTTTACTGCATAGCACAGACACATTTCGAAGTAAATTCTGATGATAAAGTTGACAACTATTTTATAATGTCCTGTTATACATTTGAAAGTGAATCAGAAACAATTAATTTCATTTGTTCTTAATGACAGAACAAGAGGCAACACTTCAAGCTGCAGTACTATACCATTAGCATCCCTACCAGAGGAAAAAATTATAGTTACATCATTAAACAATCTGCCAAGTGAAGTTACAGACTCATTATCGCTTGAAACATGACACCTATCAGAGAAGCCAGAAGTAATAAATCTGTCTTGCCAAATTGGTAATGGGTTGTCCATACATTCCAGAAGAAACACATTCCAAAAGTGAAATGGTTTGATTAGATTACAGAAATTACTTGTTATTACAAATCTGAATTATTTCATTTAGTTAGTAATAATGTGCAGGAGAAATGCTATTGTAAACAGCCTCCTCAAAGATTACTAGACTGGCAATGTACTTAATAAAGCTTTTCATTATAAACCTTCCCTCCTTGTCGTACTGTTTTGAAATTCATAAATTCAGAGAATATAATATGATTGGGGGCAGAAAATGACATTAATTCAGTTGTATTTTTTGCATATATTTTCTATACATGTAAACAAAATCAATACTGCTTGCTTGCCATTTATCCCACTCTATACCTTATCTGAGGAAAAAAACACCAGCTGGTACAGGAATAAATGCAGCCTCAGGCAACTACTAAAGCAGTGGCAGCCAGCCAGCTGCCACAGTCAGCTCCTGCACAGAGGGAACCTGATGTCGGGGAGCTGCAGGAGGAAGGGGTGCACCCCAGGGGGAGACGAGCTGGCAGTGAGGGTCGTCTTGGAGACAGACCTCCGAACATCAGGCATGGGGACACGCCAATGCCAAGGCAGAAAGCCCAAACAACAACGCAGGAAGAGAGTTGGTGCCAAGCAGTGACGACATGGCTCATGCAGGGGCAGTGGGAGCAGGTCCAGGCTGAAATGGGGCTCCTGGGACACGGGCAGAGGAGGCCCCAGGGGAGGCTGGTCAGAGGCACCAGGTCCTGCTGGCGACTCAGGGCTCTGCCACTCAACTGCTGCCAAAATGCCTCTCTTCTGCTTCCAAAGGCACGAGAACTCTGCAAAATGTCACCCTATGACTGAGATTTTACAGTGTTTTATCTCAGCTTTGAAGTAAGCTCTGTTTATGACTTCCGAATTGTGAAAATTAAGCAGTTTCACCACAGCCAGGCTAACCTCTGTCAGCATGATGCAGCCAGCACAGCACAGAGCCATGTCGTGATTAAAATGAGTTCCTCTGCAGATTTGTGCCATGCTGGGACAAGGCTTCTTGCATGCCTTAGTGATTTATGTAAATGATACGGGAGTCTACAAGAACCCAAGTTAGAACTGTGAAGATATTAAATTTAGTGGTGTGCATATGATAATTTAAAGGGAAAGAAATTAGCAAGGGGTGTAACTGGCAAGGAGATTACTAAGGCAGCAACAAGCACTGCATTGCCTACTTCACAAGCACTGCCTTTGAGCAAATTTCCATGGTTTAGAAGGAGTATGAGGCGTGATATTTAACCCTAAAATTCATCAATCTTATTATAAGAGATCTCAAGCCTCACATTAAATGGCTTTCACAGACAAAACATCGAGATGCCTGCATCAAAGCTTCAATAACAGTCCCCTCACAAACAGAAAAGTGACTGGCAGGTTGGCGAACAATCAACCTCAGTCTCGCAGATCACCCACTTCAGTTTCAAGGACAGCTCAGTTTAAGAGAGAAAACATTTTGAAAAGACCATGAAAAGGAAATATGTCAAAAAAAATTACAAGATAAAATCTTTTGCACAGAAAACTGCTAGCTGTAAAGTAACAACCGAAGTTACAAAGATTGACAATTTTAGGAAGGTTCTTCTTCTTAGATATTAAAGTTAATTAAAATTGGCGAAGTTATGGAGTCATTTGTGACCTATCCTCAATGTAATATAATCTCATCTGAAAAGCATGAAATTACTCTGCCTATATCTATTACTTCAATTCTTGATAACTACTATAGTCACTCAATAATCCAATTACTATACATTGCGTTGCAGAAGTAGGTCCATGCAATAACCAAAATTAAAAAGATTTTTGACATAGTCTATAGAACATTAATGAAAAGGTAAAGCAAGCAAACAAATAAAACAACAAAATTTGCTTTGACTTCTCATAACATATATCTGAAAGAGTATGAGACTCTTGGAACTCAAAATTTTCAAAAGCAAGAGTCAAAGTGTATACTGAATCTAGAACGTGACACTAAAACCAGCTTTTAACACAGTTTGGAAGGCAATTTTGACACCAGTAAACAGGCACTCTTGGAAACTGGCTAGAAAGACTTCCGAGAATGCAGGACAATTATGTGCATTTGTGTAAAGCTCCATTTTCTGGCGCCTAACACAGAAGGACTTCATCTAATACTGAAGAGTATGAAGCTATTTAGAGACAAGCTTTACATGCAACATTATATATATCCCTAGTAAGGTAAAGGTTCCCAGAGGAAGGGACTATTAATAAAGACATCGGTGATCGCTGACCATGCTCAACCAGTTCAAAATCTATTCTCAGTGCAGCTTTAGTTGTTAATGTAAGCTGTGCAGTAACTGCAGATTTATTTTCTCAGATATCCATCCTGCATTACACACAGAAGAGATATGCTTTGCCTTTTACTGCTTGAAATAAATAATTCAGTTATATCTAGAAAACTAAGACAACCACAGTTTCAAAAGGAAAACCAAAAAAGTTTTGCTGAAAATAATGCCACACTTTTTTTTTTTTTTCCCCCTACTATTTCTTGTCTACATTTTAGTCCATCCATTTCTTTCCTTTTACATCTTGTATTAGTAGTTTTTCATCCATGGTCATGAACCAGGTTTCCTGGTTTTGTGTCCTGGTTTGAAACAAAAACAATAAAAAATTAAAAGAGTTTCCAAAAAGAGTTTCCAAATTCTGTTCAGCTGCTTCATGATTTGAGTACTTCCGTGAAAATTAAAATCCTGGACTGCACGACAGATTTACTCAGATACTATTTTAAAAGATCTGATAATAAGTAATTAAAAACTGTAATAACAAAACTGTAACGTTGGGTTTGAATTTGAAATGTAGTTTTGTCTATCCCCAACAATACATCCTTAATAAATTTTGTCTACTCTAATTGTTAATATGAAAACAAATATTCATTACTGAATGCTGGCATTTTCAAGGTTTTAATAAATGAATTGCTGCAGAAAAGCACCAAACAGTTCACATTATAGAAAAAGAAAATGAAAGCATAACATTAGCCTGCAAAATTACTTTCTTCTATACCACTGATATATACCAAAAAAAGTTAAATCTTTGTATTAAAAAATAAAATATTCTTAGTTACTTTTCAATACAAAAAAAAAAGCATCTGATGAGGCATTTCCAGAGTAACAGCCACTTTATTGTGCAGCTTTTTCATGTTTTGTCTGGGGATTAAGTTTCATTTTGTCCTATTTTATTTCCAGCAGTTCTGAAGGAGCAAGAGCCTTAATCACAGAATCACAGAGTGTCTGAGATTGGAAGGCACCTCTGAAGATCATCTAGTCAAAATCCCCTGCTGAGCAGGATCACCTAGAGCACACTGAGGAGAAGGGCATCCAGGTGGGTTTTGAGTATCTTCAGAGAAGGAGACTCTGCAATGTAACATGACTTTCTTTTTCACTAACACAATCAAACATTATTATACTATTAGCACAATATCTGTAACAAAAGTGCTAGATTTTAATTTTGTAATTCTATCCAAGTTGTATTACTTATATTTTACTTGTTAGAGGCACCACACAGACTGTTTGGATCACAGAATCAGTGAGGGCTGAAGGGATCTCCAGTGCAACCTCCTACTCAACGCAGGTCACCCAGGACTGGTAGGGTTTAGTAACCACCACCCCAAGAGTCCAGCCATCCAGTTTGTTTCTTACCCACACTGTTGTCCATCCATCCAGACCATAATGTGCCTGCATCCTTGATACAAGAATATTGCAGAAGACAATTTCAAAAGCCTTGCTAGAGTCCAGGTGAATGACATCTGTTACTCTCTCCCCTTGCCTGCAAATCCAGTTATTTTATCATAGAAGTCAATGAGGTTGGTCAGGCATGATTTAGCCTTGATAAATACACACTGACTGTTCACAATCACCTTCTTCATCTTCATGTTCATGACATTTCTTTCACATGTTCCAAGAGGACTCATCCATGATTTTGGCTGGGCACAAAGCAAGACTAAAAGCCTGTAGGCCCACTAGGCCTATTCTTAAGGTGGTTACAACAGCTGCATTTCTCTGCTCATCCAGGAGCTCTCTTGATGTTTGTGATCTTTCAAAGATGATAGCGAGTGGCCTTGCACAGTCATCAACCAGTGTTTTCAGTATGGTTTTTCAGGATGTAGCGTATCAGGTCCCAGGGAGTTGTACAGGATGATTTCTTGCAAGAAAACTCAGCCTTGCCCCTCACCCACTGCAGGTAGTTTTCCTCAAACTATCCTGAAAAGCACAGAGGTCTGGGATACCTGACAGATGAAAACTGAGACAAAGAAGGCATCAGGTGCCTCAGCTTTGTCCATGTCCGCTGTCACCTGCCCCAATCAGCAACAGTCCCCCATTTTCCTCGCTTAGCCTTTTATTACTAGTGCAGTGGTAGAAACTCATGTTACCCTCCACGTCCCTTGCAAGTCTGAACTCTAGCTGAGCTTCCGCTGTCCCAATACCATTCTCACACAACCATGCAACTTTTTACAAATTCCTCCTTTATCATCTTTGCTGTATTTTTGCACTGAAGCTTAGCCATGAGTTCTCTGTTGAGCCAAGCTCTTATCCAGCTAAGTCTACTTATCCTGAGTATTGCAATGGATATTACTGCTTATAGACCTGCTGGCTTTCCTGAATACCTTTACCTTTCAGTGTTGTAGCTGGGATTTCTAGGATATAAATTCCCTGGAAACTGAAGTGTGCTCACTTGATCAGGTAGTCTGTAACACACTCCTACCACAGGGTCATCCTCATTGGCCTCTCCTGATCCAAAAATTCTAATCCAGCCTGTTTTCCATCCCATGCAGAAGCTTCATACATCTAAGCTGCTCCTTCATACACAAGCTAACTCTTCCTTCTCCATCTTCCCCGACACATTAACTGACCCATCTGCCCCTCCTGAAGAGCTGGTATCCACCCTCTCCAGTGCTCCACTTGTGCAAACTGTTCCACCTCATGGTTGTTCTGTAACTATGCACACAGATCTTGTTCCAGCACCTTCATTTATAGCAATGGCAATAGTTTTAGTATTTGAGCGGAGATGCACAAATATAGCAGCATTGCTGCATTTTACCTATGGGAAAGAATTTTCTCCAGCAGTTCAGCAGGTAATTGCTGCAGTGGATCAGGAAACTACAAGGATTCCTTCGAATCTACTAAATAGATGAGTTAGGGGTGTAGTACAGAGGTTATTTATTTTATTTTTGAGCTGAGAATATTTTCTGGTTCCTATGTTACTCTAAATAGGAAAAAAAAAAAAAAAAAAAGAATTTCCCGATATACCTCACACAGATTCATAGTTATAATTAAGTAAATTTTCTATACTGTTTTTATCTTGCCTGTTGAAGGAACAAAACCTCCAGCCCCTCACTAGTCACTGGGGCCTTATATAAACAGGTTCTCACTTTTAAGATAATTGGAGAAAAAATATTCTAAGAGCAGTTTTGAAAAGTAGTAAACAGCATATTCAAAACCAAGCTTTGTATTTTCAAGAAATAAATACTTGAACATTTGAGCAAAAATTATCGATTAACTTCTAACTTAGAAAAGTTAATGTCACAGCCTTCTGATAAGAATTCTAGCACAATCCTTTCTGATCTGACAGTAGATTAGAGTTCATGTACCAAAGCAGGGGTTTATTTAAGAAAATGAGATCTGGCACAAGTAGTATCTCTGCCCTAACAATTACCATATGAATAAGCTCTTCCCTCAGTTAGATGGTTCCTTCACCCTTGGATGAACAGGGATCATAACAATCCTTTCTTACAGAATTTTGCAGCTCAGACAAATTTCGAGATTGTATTTAAGCTTATGTTTTATCATAAAGTGTAGCGAAACTAGCCAAAAAAATGAAGTAGCACAAAACAAGAGAAACTTCTCATTTCATTCTCTATTTCATACTCATACACAAAAGCAATATATAACACCAGCTCTGCATTTTGTGGGTAAGTCGTCTTTTGCAACCCTTTAAGTATCAGGCTGTCAGCAGCTAAAACACATACACAATGTGTGTCCACAAGATCCTTCACGCAAGTAAGACCAAGATTTAAACTTTCCAGTCTCCACTCTGGCTGGAGAGATTGGACCTATAGAATTGGACCTCATTAGCTACAGAATTCACCATTACAAAAGCAATCTCATATGGCAAAAAAGCCAAAGCAAAACAGTATCATTATCATTGTTTACTAGTATAAAGATACGTTAAGATCTTAAAGATAGGTGTCACAGCCAAATCTTTATTTATTTTACTCTGAAAATTGAGGCTTCCTTCATTCTCCTTCATAAAATAATTCCAGTAATAAAAAATCTTCAGAAAAGATGGGAGAGAATGAAGAACATTTCATAACCCCCAAAACTGAACTCTTCTACATATCCCCTTTATAGGAAAAGACTGCTGTTGGTAAAACAACGCAACTTTTGATGAGTCAACTTCATTTCCTTGTGTTTCTTCATTTTCTTCTTTTTAGAAACAATTATTAGAATTCAAACTTGCACTTCACCATGAAACTGCATGAGAACAGATTGCTCAGATGACTGTGCGTGTCTAAGGAGAGGGATTCCACAATTTAACTGGAGAAAGCCCTGGGCCACCACATCTAAGGGATCACGGGATTATGACCTCACAAGGTAGGTATTTCTGATACATTAAAGAGGCAGACTGTCCTAGCTCTGAAACTTAGATCTACCTTGGCAAAGTAGAAAAATGCAAAATATATGCACATACATGCACGTGGGTGACAGTGGCATTCTATATAGCATTCCATTCCTGAAAGGCTTCCCGATTCCTGAATCACAAATTCCCGTTTAGTTTGCTGAAGAAAAATTAAGCAGAATGATTCTCCCCCACAATTCATGATGTAAACTGAGCAGCAATTAATAACCCTGTTCCTCCCACATGCACCAAGCAAACACGTAGTTTGGATCTGTGGACTCGGTTGGTGTGTATGGTTCTGAATACTCTTTATGGGACATGCTATACAGAAACCACACAAGTAGTTCAATTATTGAACCTGGTATCACTGCTATAAAAAAAGAACAGCATTCACTTTGCAATCATATAAAGGCATTTTGCCCTCCAAAAGCTAGAAATACAGATGCTAAAGAACAACCTAACAGAGTCAGGGAGACAAAACCACATTCTAACACAAAGGAACAGCTACAAAAACCATTGGTACCCTTTTACCAGAAAAGAAATAGGATGATTAAGGAAAATCACAAGCTGAACATAAATCAATGATGTATTTTTATAGACAGATATAGACCAACTGAAGAAAGTGCAAAGAAAAGGCATGACTAAAGGAGTCAGGAGACAGATGCTGCTTATACTGTAAAATTAATAGTCTCAATTATTGTTCAGTTATTAATAGTCTTCAGATACACAAAAAGCTGCTGCAAAGAACAATATCCTACTTCAAAGACTAAACAAAATAAGAGAAAGCCTCAAATGCAGGGGAAAAACAAACGAACAAAAAAAAACCCCCACACATAAAAAGAGTTAAACCAAAGGAATGAAGAAATGCAGATTAATAATCTTAATCTGGCAGTGATCAATTTGGAGGTCCGGATGCCATGGAGCAGCGAGAGGGGGCTGCTCCAGCAGGAAAGTGGGAGCCCAGGGTGGCCATGCAGCAGGCAGGGGCAGAGGCCTTACCAACCAGAAGCACATCCCAGAGGGAACAAGCAAGAAAAGCAGTGTACAGCACTAGCCAAAGTGCAAGATCAAAACATACAAACAGGTGAGAAATGTTTACAAATAGACACAGGTAATTCACGAATCAGAGACATGCATGCCTATTCCCCTTAAGCTTGACCAAATCAGAAAGTTTTGCCAGTTCAGAAGAAAGTCTGCCTGTTCATAATGAAAAACAAACAAACAAAACCAACAGCTGTGCCATATTTTCACTTCCCTTCACTATCACTATAATCAGAGTAGTGACTGGCAGACTAAAAGTCAAGATATTAGTTAGACTCGGCAACCTGCAACAGGAATTAAGAATAACTGTGAATTCAGTCATTAGGGCACTGGGGGTGGCAGTCATCTTTATATATTCCTTTTTGCAGAGAGAAAAAGCCCTACCTTACTGATAGATTTTGGGTGCTATCTCCCGTGCAAAGATGCTCTGAACCAGATTTAAAGAGCCTGCACATTCCTTTCAAAACATTTTTTTAAAAGTCTAATCCCCACTCAATTTGTAATGTATTTCCTAACTTCTCCTGGTTAATTAATAACAGGAATAATTTCCCCTAGCAAAAAGAAGTTGTTTTTGCATGCCTCAGAGATAAGCCATGTCTACTGCCTGGAATATTCTTTAACAATCTGCTCTGCCACCTCAAGAAGCAGAAGCTCTGTGCTTTACAAAGCTCCTCAATTTGCGCAACTAATGGAATTCACAAACTGAGGAAATATTTTCTGTCATACATCTCAGCATGTTTAAGGATAATACTCAAAATCTGGCCTTCTCAAACATAAGAAAATTGGAAAGGAGTAGGAATAAGGAGTAAGAGAAAGCGCTGTCAACATTTATTCATTCAGCCTGATCTCTAATGCTATGTATGCTTGAAGCTTAAATATGCTGTATTAGAGCTTGCAGGTTCTAAGGAAAGTGGGAGTTTAGCAGGCAAAGGCGAGGAAGAGACAGGCACTCTCCTCATTTGTACACTAATGGGTAAAAAACGAGAGACAACAAAAAGGATATAATAAGAAGGCTGCCTCTTTTAATCAGATGGAATATGAACATAGAATGAAATTTACTGAGACTATGTCCAGACAGACTACTAATGAAGAGAAGTAGATCTGCAGAGCAATACTGTTCTTTGTCAAGCACCCAGCCTTTCTACCATCAGCATTTTGGGAAGGTTCTATTTTGGACTTGCATAGTCCCTTGGACCAAACCCTCATTAGTGGCTGCTATTAATCAGGTGCCTTCCTGAAATATCTTTCAGGATGAAAGAAGCTCTGCTAGGTACTAGCATGTTAGTTCACATCTGAAGTACATTTTCTGAAGTAAATCTCTCCTAGTCGTTCCCACTTACCGTGCTGCGGTTTGTGTGGCAGCATGGCCTTAGGGCACGTGAGCTCCCCTAACAGGTAGACAGTCCACAGGATAAGGCTATAGCTAATCTGAAATAAAACCTCAGACATTCATGTAGTTCAGTGCCTCTGCCTTACTCCACAAACCTAAACATATTCAGCACTACTTACCAATGCCTAACGTACCTTTGGTGCACTCCAAACCACTTTACAATGCAGACTGCAGGGCAGTAAATATGGGCAATAATGAGATTCACTTGAAAAGCATATCCCTAATCCAAGGTAAAATATGGATGCACGTTTCTTAGGATGAAATAAAGACTCTTTGGAAGGGAGTATTTTCCACTGCAGTTCTGTGCTTTGTTCTGCAAGCCACAGAGTGTATAAATATATGTTTGTTTTGAAAACAGTTTCCTTCTTCGCTCTTTACTCAGCTCAATGCTTGTTTACTTCCTTGAACAAAAGGGTCAGCAAGACAAAGAGACTTCTGAGCACATCAGGTTAACATCACTGACGAACAGGACAGCCACAGCGAGAAGGGCAAGTCCAAGTGGTAAAATCTATACTAGCAAATAAAGCAGCTGAGGGCCTAGAGCTACAAAACTTTGAAGTGTAGCTATACATCTAAATATCACTCATGGAAAGATTAGGAGACCATTATGTCTTGAAAAACCATGACAAGTTGTTAAGTTCCAGATAACTGAAACACTCATAAAAACTATCTGTAAGAGCTCATTAGTGAAAATACCTAATTTCACATAAGAACATGAAATTAGTTCCATGAGATATTTGATCTGTAAATATCAAGCAAGCTGGTAAGTGACTATTTAGACTGCAATTTACAATTAGCATATCTAATTTTTTATCCTGTGGAATAACGTTCAAGACAACAATTTTCCATGATATTAAAGAGAGGACTTCTCAGATTTCTTGCAGATCATATAAAGAGCACACAGACTCTGCTTAGATTGTTATTTTAAACAACTTCCAATTAAATATAAGATAGAACATTAGCTCTCAGTGAGCAGAACTCTTCCTCATGAAACATCATCACCACAAATAAAAGCAAAAATTATAGTCAGACAAGTAAGTTAGAGGGAAACTGTCCTTATCCCTAAATCATGTTCCCTCATCTTCCATTTTAGAGAATGTTTTCATTACTTAATTTAAATGGGAAAGATCCCTCCTCCTCAGGACAAGACTTTTACATTTATGTTGGCAATATTCTCTTGGACGGGAGCCAGTTTGCCAAAGTTTCACAGAAATTCTTGAAAAATAATGATGCTCTAGAAAACAGTCTACTTTTTACCACTTATAAATTCCAACCAAAAAAAATTTATAGAACTACATTATGTTCATCTCACACCTCAGTGCCATAAACCATGGCAGTATGCTGGTGGGTTTGTTTTACTTTTATTTATCTTTCTTCTGCTAGACATTCTGCACTAAGTCATAACTTTTGTAGAGCTGCATAGTCTGAAGCTAATTTTCAAAGAAAAAATATTTTTATAGTTCTCCCAGAGCAGACAGCACTAGCACTAATTGCTTAAAAAATATACGTGAAGCACTCTTTGCACTTTTTTGTGGCACTTGGCAGTGAATCACATGTTAGATTAATGGAAGGGAAATTTTATAAAATTTAAATGATGAAGTCTTCAATTTATGCTATAAATTGATGAAGCAAGTTGTTTTTGCGGAACAGAATTAGATTGACCCTGGACAGATTAAAATGACACTAGAATTATAAGAATTACAGAGTCAATTCAAGCAGGTTTACTACATTTAATTATATTCAGCTATGAAACCTACATCCAATAGACATTAAGTTAACCTTACTGACATTTCTGAAAGTCTGTCAAACTACTGAAAGCTGAAAAGAAGAAACACAGCTATCAGACTGAAGTATGGACTCTCCTTTTTACACACTGATACAAGTCACATGGAAAAAAAACACCAGGCAATCCCTGAGGTCTAGGTAACTCCTGGCTGCCTTCTCACTCCTTCTTTCACATCCACTCCCTTGAATAACTACCCTGGAGTCATTCCTCCAGTAATGATTCTGTTCTTTATATATATAATATATATTTATCCTCTCTCCATTTGTGTTTACTTCTTGTCAACCAATGTGACAGTTACACAGAACGTCTCTGAAAAGTAGATGTTAATGAGAAAGCCAGAAACTCCTCGTTTGAGATACAACACAATGATTATAAAGAGGAAAGGAGCAGAAATGAGTGAAATACAGAAATAGAGGGGTATATAAGCAGTTTGTTTGCCCTGCCCCTTGCCACCACTTCTGAATTAGTCACACAATAAACTTAAAAAAAGAAGAGGTGATAAAGTCGAGTCTGATTATTAATGATTGTGGATTTTGGTTTGATTTGGTTTTGACTTGGAGTCAGTACAAGATTACCCATTCTTTCCTACTTCCTGACATCTGAAAGAAATATTCTTGAGGGTATTAGTCACCGATGACTCCAACAGCTCCAAGTTTGCTCTTGGTAACAATCGTAACTCTGATTTTTGTTTTCTTTCTGTAAAGGTTGAATTACAGGTGGTAAAAGACAGGAGAAGGAAGCACTCTTCCAACCTACAATTTCTATTGTCTGACTGTCAAGATCGAGAGAAAGCTCTTCTGGGTTGTGTATGTAAAGCAGATCTAAATAATTTCATTTCACTAATCCACATCAGCAGACTTGTTGTGGTACCATTTTGACAATTCAAATTTCAGGCTCATTTCCCAGAACACCTCCCTTTTAAAATCAGTTTATCTAATGTAAACTTACCCTTTTTTAGTTTAAAGCTATTACCCCTTGTCCTATCACTACAGTCCTTGACAAAGAGTTCCTCCTTAGCTTTCCGGTAGGCCCCCTTTAGGTACTGGAAGGTCTAAGGGTAGCTCTTTATAAGGTATCTTTGGAGCCCCTCTTTTCTTGGCCAAATAACCCCATCTCTCTCAGTTTTTCTTTGTAAGAGAGGTGCTCCAGTCCTTGATGAGCCTCATGGCCTTCCTCTGGACTAGCTCCAACAGGTCCATGTCCTTCTTGTGCTGGGGGCCCCAAAGCTGAATGTAGTACTCTAAGTGGGGTCCCACAAGGCTGAAAGTTGAGGTTGGAGTCCCTCTACCTGCTGGCCACATTTCTTTTGATGCAGCCCAGGATATAGGCAGCTTTCTCTGCTGTAAGCACGAATTGCCAGCTCGTGCCGCATTTTTCATCCACTGGTACCTCAAAGTCCTGCTGTAGGGGGCTGCTCTCAAGCTAGTGTCCCAGCCCAGATGCAGACCTTGCACTTGGCCTTGTTTAACTTCATGAGGTTTGCACAGGCCCACTTTGCAAGCCTGTCCAGGTCTCTCCGGATGGCTACCCTTCCTTCTGTTGTGTCAACTGCGTCCCTCAACTTAGTGTCATCATCCCCAAACTTACTGAGGGTGCGCTCAATCCCACTGTCTATATCATTAATAAAGATATTAAACAGATTCTCAGGAGGACCCACTCAAAGAAGATTGCTTTCTTTTTTGAATCAGTATTTTTTCGGAAAAGATCACTTTCCTTTTGAAATTCCATTGAGACCACCACATCCCACATTTCCAGTTCTGACTGCTGAAACTGAGTTGTGATAGTGCCATGTTTTTGTCAATGCCACATTTAACAAAAGATAATATAAATATGTGCACATATAGACAAAGCTATTAAACTGCGGGAAGTCTAACTTCAATTAAGAAATTAATTTTTGAAAAGGGAAGGTACACTAGGTAAATTTAAGCTTCATCTTCTGAAACTTCTGAAGTAAAAAGGGTAATACATACCTAATTTCAGTCAATTGGGAGCAGAGATGTAAAACTGCAAACAGTGAATAAATTGATCCATATTCAATTTCTGTCACCCTTCCACTGGTGATGCCACAACGCAATAAATTAGTAATTCAACTTTAAACTGGTGTCATTTAGTAATTTTGGCTACAGTAGAATTCAGTAATTTCTAATGTAAAAATAAGCCTGGAGTTTGTATTAAGCGTGTATCTATTACCTATAGACTGAACACTGAGAAGTTCTTCATTTAGTGCATGATAACCGTGGAGGACATAATTTCTATAGACAGTAAAAACTCCTTGCCTTACAAATTGTAAACGGAAGTATTTGTAGCAGCAGTTCTGTGAAGTTCATCAGGAAGAAGTATCATATAACTTTCCTGTATATAATAAAGTTCTTGTCAGAAAAGTGTATTTTTTTTTAATGTTTTGAATATATTACAAGTATAGATGCATACAGGCATGCATATTTTTTCCAGTAGAATCAAAGATTCCTTTAATGATCACAAAATCCGGAACAGACTTGGAGATTTTAGTACTGTAAAGTAACTCTTCAAAGCACACTTAAAAGTCTAATCCTTTTATGCAATGTCACTTTTCTCTTACTTAAAAAAGACTATTCTGTTTAGCACATCCAGCATATACACCATATGACGCACCAGATGCCTTAGTAATTAATCCATCTTTTAAATGAAAAGTACAATAAATACTTGTATAAAACAGTGTGTTGATGCAACTGATAAATACGCTGACAATTCAAGACTAGAAAAAGAAAGGATTTTATAAAAAGCGATAGCTACATCACAAAAGAAGAATGGCAGACTCATCTGGCAACATACCTTGTGCTTCAACTATACTCTAAAAATTAGAATATTGTGGATTGCTGTACATCCTTATATTGCCATTCACTTGGGGCTCACGGAGGGTAGCAGAATGATGACTAATGTTATGTTTACTAAAACACTGCCTAAGACAGAAGGATATCATAAAAAAAAAAAATAAAGGAAACGACAAAGCACATAAAACTAGATTCTAATTCCTGCTTGGAAGAGAGTAGAATATTTTATTGGTACAAAAGAAACTTGCATTTTATTAATACAACCAGACTTGTAAATAAGTCCTTAAGCCTTTCTAAAAAATTGACTTAATACTGTTAAATGGGATTTGCATGGAAAGATATGTGCCCATAAATTTTCTTGCAGTATCTAGCTCTTAGCTGCAGCCAGTGGAAAAAACAAACAAACAAACAAATAAATAATCTCTTTCTTTGCCTGTTGAATAAACAGCTTTTGCTGGAGAGGAAGATGGCAATACATGCTTGCAATGAAAAGTTTTCAAATGTGAATGCATCCTCCTTATATTCAATATGAGAACAATTTAGATGCTTTACTCCAATAAACTGAATAGTCTTACATACATTTAGAAGCTAAAGACAGTTTCCATAGAGGAAATAAAATAAATACTAATTGCTGTCTCCCATGTTATTTAAGACAGCTTTTAATGTGCTTGCTTGTTCTTCTGTTTAACATTTTATGTTACATATTAACTATTATATAAATTATATTACAAATTGACATTTTCAGTGACGACAAAAATATCACTCCTGATTTACGTGAGCAGCAGAAGCAAGTATGTTTATGCACTTCAGTTTGATGAATTAGTGTTCTCCACAGAGGTCCATGTCCATTACTGGATGGGACAGGATAATGCGTGACTTATTCAAGCCCCCCAAAAACGTATCTAATTGAGATATGGAAGAAACCATTAAAGCTGAAAAACATTCTCCATATAATCTTCAGAAAAGTTTCTGCATGTATTCAAGACATATAAATTACTCAAAAACAATTCACTCAATCAGAATTTTAATACAAACAAACAAATTAACCCAACACCTTAACTATAACTTCTTTAGCTTCTCCACTGGTAAAGTAGGAATAATAATGCCCACCCCCTTGGCAGCATAATTGGCAACTCGCAGTGGTGTATTACTGTTTCTAATTTTTTCCAATTTACAGGCAGATATTAGTAACTGATAGTACAAATCTGAACAATATAACTGAAGAAGCTCTTGTCCACCAGAGCACACAGTGTAGCCTACATAACCATTTCTCTACAGGCTTCTACTTCTAGTTCATCACAACAATGAGCTTCTCCGAGCCCCATTTGAACCCTGTCCACTTGTTGTTAGTCCTCCAGCAAAACTGGGCATAAAAAGGGAATCCCCATCAAAAGGTGCAACAACTAGAATTCCCTTTTATGGCAGGGAGCAATGATTGTGAAATGACAATAAAGATTTGATACTAACAGGCTTTGGTTTCATCCCTCTTTGGATAAGATTGCTTCTGTGGTCCTCACCACATTAATTAACCCTACAGCTCCATCACAAAAATGGGGAAGTAAGCACTGCTTTAAACCTTCAAGGTGCTATGAAATTGGGCTACTCAAAGTCTGGGAAACGCAGCTACAGCATGGCTAAGAACTGCCTGTGAAGAAAGCTATCCTGGCTTCACTTTCCCCAGCAGATTGTGTTACACAGAGTGTGTCTAGTCACAGGATGAGTTTCTCCTCAGATTTTATTCATCTGTTGACTTGGACATCTTATACAAACTGTGCTAAGACAAAAATCCCAAAGCAACAAACAGTTGTGCAAGTTCAGGATGGCAGAGGAAAGCATTGTAAGGCTAATGGCTTTAAAGTGGCATATGTGGTGCGACCACGCACCACACCTCTTCAAACACAATACAGAACAACTGAGGTTCTGCATTGATTTTCCTACCCAGATCGTCTCTGAATACTACAAACGTATTTTGTGCCTACTACAATCTGAACTTCACAAGGAGATAATAAATGAGATAATATTGATTAGGCTGTGCTAAAGGGTTCCAGCTTTCAAGGTTATATCCTTTAGAGAGTTTGTTAATCTCATTACAGAAATCTGCCTGCTGACAAACATAAATAAGGAGTGGCAGAAGGATTCCTGCATGACAGATCTCACTGGAGTCACTCTGTTCTTCAGACAGAAAGTTCAGACAGACGGGTACAGAGGAGTTCAAAACATGAGAATCAGCCTGCCCTTTTTAAAAGAAAACAGACCAAAAAAAAAAAATTTAGATCACCTCTGGATTAAATGAGTGAAGCTGATAAATGGTGTCTGGAATGTAGCACCATCTTGGGCCTCTGTTGGCTTTAACTGTCAGCTTCGTCGGTAATATGAAGGATGAGCAAATCGTTCCAAGTATTTTACTTTAACATGCAGGAAGTTTTTTTATAGTAAATGAATCTTAACTTCAGATGAAAGTCAACATCAGTATTTTTTTTTTTTCCAAAAGCAAGGAAAAAAAATCAGCCACAAAGGCTAGAAGCACCAGCATCATCAGAGGCGAGATCACCCTGAACACTTCCTTTTACTTAAGGCTCATTAGAGCACCTCCAGAACACTGCATCCAGTTTTCTCTCCCCCAGGACCAGAAACATATTGAGAAACTGGACCAGTGGCAATGGATGCCCACCAAGGGAGCCAGAGCAGAGCTGGAGCCCTGTGAGAGGCTGGGCTTGTCAAACCTGGAGAAGAGATGGCTTCAGGGGTCCTAGCAGCAGCCCCCCAGTTCACCATGGGAATGGCTGAGCAGTGGAGCAGGTTGCCCAGGGAGGTTTGACAGTCCCCATCCTTGGAGATTTTCAAGATGCAATGTGAAAAGCCTCAAGCAGCTAAGTCATAGCTCAACACTGTCGCTGCTTACCACAGGTTAGACTCACTGACCACCCAAGGTCCCTTCCAACTCAAGTCAGTCTGATTTTTGCATGCTGTCTCTATTACCACAGTGTCACGGACAAGCAGTATTAGCTGTCCACGTTGTAGGAACACGGTCATGCACTATTCCTTCTGCTGAGCTCTGCTACCACTTCTATTCTCAGCAGTCTTTGCGCGCCCAAGCGCAAGTCATTCTATTTATATTCATCTCATAAAATGTTTAAAACATCAGGAAAAAAAATGCTTACAATATGAAACACAGATCTGAGGTGTAAAGAGAATACCAACGCTGTTCTTTGTCTGAGATCAGACATTGTTTTTCAGAGCAGCAGGTGGGCGCAAGGCTTATTTCCATTAAGTTGTTAAAACCAGAAGCTCGAATCTTATTTTTATAGGTTTGATAACTGTTTTCATGGAGATACATACAGATAGAAGCAGGAGTCAGATTTTGTTTTTGAGAGGAGGGTTGAAGAGTAAAGAAACATGAAAACTTGCACTGTCTGATGTTTAGTAAAAGCTTGGTAAATTTTTAATAGGATCTTGAAACTATTATTTTCCAGATTTTTAGTGGGGGAAAAAAATGAAAAAATAATAATAAAAAACCACATTCTTCCCAAATTGGTGTGAAATCAACAAGAGTTGCACTGATAAGTAATCATTTGGATTCATACAATGGAACACCAGGACACCCCCTCCATATCATAAAGCTCTACTATCTGTCTTCTTGTGCTTTCCATCCCCACATTAGGAGTCAAATTAGCTCAATTGCTAACAGAAAAATCTGAGATCAGCCTTTGCTCAGCAATAAATTATAACCAAAAATGACTGTGCAGTAGCAAAAGCTTCAATTAGTAAGTATATCCTATTGATTCATTTTGTGGTGTAGACAGACCATGGAAATAAACTTGAAATCCATGCTAAGTGCTGGTGTAACTTTTAATAATAAAACAAAAGAAAGTTGAAGCAAGCAGTGTTTCTTACGGTCACATATGGTATGGCTGAATGTGGTCCAAGCCTACCAAAATACTGATGTGGAACATCAGTGGTGGCCATCTATTTTAGGAAAATGGCAAGCTTGAATGTTGATGATCCTGAAAAGGTGACTAGGGAAAAGGCAAGCTGCAGCGATGTTTGTGGTAACATGACACCTAGTGTTCACCTTCGGGAAGTTTCTGTGCTGGTGGGTGCCAAACAAAAACAAACATACACACACAAAAGTAAATAAATATTTGTATTTGCGCCTCTATCCAAGTATCTGAATTACACAGATATAGTGAAAAAAAAAGAGGGGAAAAGAAACAGAAAATCTGCATGTGTTGCACTTTGTCCTCTTATCAAGATCCCAATTTGGGTAACTCCTGATAAGAACACCATCCAAAAAAGTTCCCAATCCCTTTTTTCCTTTGGGTTTCTGCTGAATTAATAAATAAATAAATTAACAAACAGATAAATAAAAAAATAAATAAATAAAAAGTCTGCTGACAACTTCCATACAGAGTCACAAGAAAAGCTATTAGAAAATAGTCTACTAGTTGATGACATGTAATTTAAACAATAGAATTTTAAGAGAATATTCCCTATTCCAAAAAACTACTGACAAGATATTCCTACATAACAATGAGCTATATACTTTTATTTCTTCATTCTGAAAAACTAGCATATCAGTAGTATGAATGACTGTAAGGCTATCTTTCTCTTTCATGCTTCTAGTAATACAATGAAAGCCACAATATTTAACACATTAAGAACAATGAGACTGAAAAAATTCACATAAAACTGTGGCAGATACATGCTGACATAGTGGGTAACAATCCCTAAAGGATTTGACCTCTTGGTATTTTCTGAGGGGCAAAGAGGGGAAGAATTATACTAGAAATCCAAATAAAAAGCTCACTATAGATGAAGGAAACACACAGCTTTCTGAAATCGGCTCAATACGAGCATGTGTCTGATCCAGAATGACGAGTATCGAAATGTTAGAGACAAAGTCTAACTGAAACTTCAGTTCTACAGAACAGAGCATCAGCAATTAAACTTTAAGAAGTTAATAGACCCATAGCAAAAATAAAAGCCTTAACAGAGCCCTTAGTGTTAAAAGGCTCACATAAAACACATAAAATAAATGGGGATTATGTTTCAAATAATGCTATCTTCAATTTAGAAGTAAGCTGAGCTACTTTCCAAGGACTAGTGTTAACTGTCATCCTTCTGAAGAAGAAAAAAAAAAATAAAATAAGGGTACCCTTAAAAATTAAGACTGCCTAGCTACTACAATCCCAATGAATTGGACTCAGCATGCAATATTTAATAGTTAAATGGTAACTGGTGTTGTCATATCTTATTTCTGAGAAAACTTGCACAAACAATCCATTCACTGATACTAATATGTGTGAGATTTTTATTTTAGCAAGGTAAACAGACTCAGATTCCAGTAGTGTTAAAGCCACTCAATTAATCAAGCACCTATCACACTATTAATCATAAAAGAAGGCCTTATTTTTTAAGATATTAAGAGTATACTTCTCTGCACAAGTACGTTACATCTCTGGGAAGCTATGCAGTTATGAACTCATATAAATAAGAATCTGAATATCTGCCATAAGATGTCCCTGTTGAACTTAAGGTCTATAAGACTTTTTTTTTTTTTTTTTTTTTTTTTAAATACTATGTATATAGGCATTCTTTCAATCATATTTTAAATACTCTGGAAAGTGAGGCAAAGTTGTTCTGCATTTATTTGAAACAGCTTGCCAAAGATTTTGATTCATGTTCCTATTTCTCATTGAGGGTCCAGGTAAACTATATGCCCACGAGCCTTTAGTTCTTACCACACTTGCCCAAGGGGCCAGCTCACCTTCATTTGGGAACTAGCTTTGCTCCAGGCAGTATCACAGGCATAAGTCCCACAAGTATCAGAAGGAACAGCATGTCCTATTGGCCTTAGATGTATGCATTTAACACCACTACAAGAATACCAGTCATAAATTTCACCTAATGATAGTGATTATTCCTCACCTTTAACGCTGAAATATTCTGAACTGCCATACAACCTACTCAGCTGTTAACATTTTAGGTAATTGCTGCACAAATTATTTTTACAGTTCAGGAACAGGTCTTGCAGATCAAGAGCTGTGCAACAGCTTTGCAACACAGAGGATCCTACAGCATAATAATTTGATTATTTTCTTTTTAATTAAAAAAAATTCTAGACCCCCAAAAAGAAATGCTTGCATCTCTTCCTACACTGCCAAAAGAGGAATGCAAACGTATACAGTGCAAAAGTGGGCTAGGACACGATGAAATTTATTTCCACAGATCTGCAGACAGTTGTACTTGCTTGTGATTCCAGGTATCTACAAAACCTGTATCTTTGCTTCTCCACCTGTGTCTTCCAAATACCTACCCTCTGTCCTAAGCTTACAGAGACTCAAAGAAGTTACGAAATTACTGCGAAGGAGAACACGGCTGAAAGCAGGTGACTCCTAAATAATGCGGTAGGTAAAACACTAGGAAGATAACAGTTTTTCTTCATAAATCACAAGGCTGTGGTCACTGAAATAGCTTGAAGGACAGGGCAAAAAAATGAATCAGCTGTTTATTTTAGCACCGGTAAACTATTTTATAACGGATGCAACTTTTTAGACAGTGGCTGAAAAACACTGCAATTACACTCCCACAGAACAACCCTGCAATGCCAAGACGAGCGCCGTACTAAACCACGAAGCCCGTCATTATTTTAAAAGGTACGGAGGGCACACTAGATGACGTTAATTTAATAAATCAAGGACAGCTGAGAACCACCATCAGAGGGCATCGTTTATAAATGATTTCTCAAAGGCGCTGCCACCAAAGTCGCGAGTATTTCCAAACTCCCCCCCCCCCCCCCCCCCCATCACCGCACCGAGCCCCCCGGCCCGAGGCAGCTTCCCCCACCGCCACCTCCCTCCCCTCGGGGCCCCCAAAACTTCCCGGGGGGCTGCAGGAGGGTGCTGCCCGCAGTCCCCAGTGAGAGGGGCAGCCTTGCAGCGGCCGGGCTGCCTTCTCGCCCCGCTCCCCACCCCGCTGCCCCCCGCTCTCCCCCGCTCTCCCCGCAGGCAGGCGCCTCCCTCCGGGCAGCGCGGCGGGAGTTGGTGCCGGGACAAGGCGGCGGGGAGCTCGGCTACTTGCCCAGGTGGGGACGAGGAGGCTGCCGGGGCGCTCAAGCGGTGCTGGAGGCGGCTGCTTCCCCGCCACGCTCATCTCCTCCCATGCAGCTGGCTTGGCTCCTCTCAGGCGGGCGGCTCGGCGGGACGCGGCGCCTGCAGGCACCGAGAGGCGAGCGGCGTGTCCCGGCTCCGCACCGCGGCCCCGGCACGGTGGGCGGGGAGCGGGGGGCTCGCCGGAGGCTGCGAGCCGGGAGGGGAGAGAGGAAGGCGGCGGAGGAGCGCTGCCTATTTAACTTCGCTCTTCTCCGGGGGGAAGGCGCCGCCGCTCGGGCTCCCCTCCCCTCTGCGGCCGCATCCCGACAGACGGGGCTCTGGGTGCAGCCGGGAGGGCGGCTCTGCTCCTCCCCGGCACGGCACCGGCGCGATGGGCAGCTCCTGCCCGGGGAGCTTGTGCCCGGGGAAGGGCTTAACCTCCTTAGTATCTTTATTGATGACTGGGATGAGGGAATTGAGTACACCCTCAGTAAGTTTGCAGACGACACCAAGTTGGGGGGAAGTGTTTATCTGCCCGAGGGTAGGAAGGTCCTGCAGAGGGACCTGGACAGGATGGGTCGATGGGCAGAGGGCAATGGGATGAGGTTCAGCGTGGCTAAGTGCTGGGTCCTGCACATTGGTCACAACAACCCCATGCAGCGCTACTGGCTTGGGGCAGAGTGGCTGGAAAGCTGTGCAGAGGAAAAGGATTTGGGGGTGCTGGTTGATGCTCGCCTGAACATGAGCCAGCAGTGTGCCCAGGTGGCCAAGAAGGCCAATGGCATCCTGGAATAGTGTAGCCAGCAGGATCAGGGAGGTGATCATCTCCCTGTACTCAGCTCTGGTGAGGCTGCACCTTGAGTACTGTGTTCAGCTTTGGACCTCTCAGTACAAGAAGGGCATTGAGGCCCTGGAGCATGCCCAGAGAAGGGTTACGAAGCTGGTGAAAGGCCTGGAACACAAGTCCTGTGAGGACCAGCTGAGGGCACTGGGGTTGTTTAGTCTGGGGAAGAGGAGGCTCGGGGGAGACCTCATTGCTCTCTACAGCTACCTGAAAGGGAGTTGTGAGGAGCTGGGGGTCGGCCTCTTCTCACAAATAACTAGTGATAGGACTAGAGGGAATGGCCTCAACTTGTGCTAGGGGAGATTTAGGTAAGAAACGAGGAGATGTTTCTTCTCAGAAAGAGGAGTCAGGCATTGGAACGGGTTGCCCAGGGAGACGGTGGAGTCACCATCCCTGGGGGTGTTTAAGGAAAGGTTGGACGTGGTCCTTAGGGACATGGTTTAGTGGGTGATGATGACAGTAGGGTGATGGTTGGACCAGATGATCTTGGAGGTCTTTTCCAACCTTAATGATTTTGTGATTCTAAGGGGGACACTGGGCGGCTGCAGGAGCCAGGGTTAGGGGGTGTTGTCATGCTGGTGTCAGTGTGCAAGCCCCAGTGACACAGGGCCATCCCGCAAGGTGCACACCCTGCTGAAGTCATCTCCAAATCATGATCAGGAGGGGTTTGACATCCCTCTGCTAATCGTGGTGTGACTCAAGAGAGGAACATTTGCACCTCCAAACGTTACCGTAGGGTTTTGTTCTTCTGTTGATCTTCGGTTTTAACTCCGGTGTTACCAGCACCTAAGTTCCTAACCTGGGTAGCCTGGGCCATCAGTTCTGGGAAAATTTTGTAGGCCTGTGTTGCAACACTGGAACTGGAATTAAGGAAAAGAGGTGCAGTGTGATCCCTGATGCAGTAACTGTTAGTAGGGTCTCTGAAAGGACACAGGGAAAAGCTTTGCTCTTATTTTTTTCCCTTGGTTTATTTAACAAGGTTGCAGTTTCACACATGCAACTTTTTGCTCTCTTACCTGACTAAAGTTTGAAAAGACTTCCCTGCAAGCATGAGAATCAATCATGCACAAATAACATTTAAAAAAAAAAAAAAAAAAAAAAAGAAAAAAGGATGAGTGGAGCAAGCCATGTTTTTTTCTAAAGTTAATTTTAAGGATGTTCTCTCTATTCTTTGCAAAAGTAGTGTTGTTTTTTTTGCTTGTTTTTGTAAAAGCAGCACAGTAGTTAGAGCAGGAATGAAAAATGCACCTCAGAGGTAACTGTACAAAACACTGCTGTGCTTTACTCTATCGAGAAAATTCTCTTTCCAAATCCCAAACTTCTTGGAACCACATACTATCTCAAACAAGTACTGCATGCTGTGCTGCATGCCATTTCTGTTTACTGATTCACCTTTGCACATACCAGAGCCCCACAGAAGATGTGGAGAGATGGACAAGAGGGCAGCTTGCTCTGAGAGGTTATGGTGTTTTGGGTGTTCTCCAGATGTGCTCAGGGCTCTCTGCCTGTGCCTGAGTGGTTTTCTTTGCCATGCCCAGAGCCTTGGAGTTTGCCATGCAGCAAGTAGTTGCTGTGATTCTCCTAAACAGGTAGTGCTCATACTCAAGCCGATCTGTCCCAATCTACCCTGTGGGTAAAAAAAAAAAAAAAAAAAAAAAAAAGTCATTTATCGCACTCCATGCCTGAAGAAAAATGTGTGACAACAAGCTGGCAGTGTGAAACGTTAGGGAGTCCAGGCCGGAACCTAATGCAACCATATAAACCTGTGTGCATGCAGAGTGTGCTGACATTGAGAGGTGTGAGTCTTTCTGCTTATGGTGAAAGAATAAGGAAAAAGAACAGCCACGCAGAAGAGCTGCAGCCTGTTTGCAGATGGATTGCTCCAGGCTCCCAGGGCTGGGGATTGAGAGGAAGCAGCAAGTAACAGTGGCTGTCCTGATTAACTCGAGAAACATCACACCTAGCCCCTTTGTGGTTGTGCTTTGCAGAAGTCACAGGCAATTCCCATGCACCCAGCATGTTTTGTTGGCATGTACACACCTCTAATAATGTGCAAGTAGGGTATTGGTTATTAATGAAAATTTGCTTAGACCATTTAGGAAGGATGGGAATTACTGAAGTTTGGCTTCTGTGAAGAGATACGGGTATTTGCTAGTATGGATACTAGTTTTGCTCTAGTTAAAACCTTGTTATCCTGCCCACATTTTTCATGGTTATTTATGTTCTTACATAAATGTGGTGCATAAGTGGGGTTTAAAAAATTGAGATGCAGGTAAATACAAAGTACATGGCATAGTAGTATCGTAGTGTACAGGAAATATGGAAAATATGGAAAATTACTTACAGAGATAAGTCTGTCCTTTTCAGAATGTTTCTATTTATCTATAAACTGTACTCTTTAAATTTTAAACTCTTTGTCAATTGGATATAACAACCGTTGCACAAAATACAACTTCCTGGGAAGCTTATCTGAAAACTGACAATTGCATAAATTATTTGTGTAATGCACTGAATATTGGATAACATCAGACAGCTAAGGAACTACTAATACCATTATTTATTTATTTATTTAATGAATGCATTTCACAAAATTATATTCTCCTGCAGTATTGCTGTACTGAAAGCAAGTGGGAATACATGATTTGATTGACAACTAAGAAAAAAAATGGTTTTTAATGTTATGTAAGCTAAGCCAATTTGTGATAGTCTGCAAAACTAATTAATTTGAAATAATAAATTCATTTTCAAGGGACAATAAGGTTTAATAGTTTATGAAACCTATAAGCTTTTCAGGAGTTCATGCATCGCTCAGTTTGTTACTAGTGAAAAGCTTTTATGTGTTTTTCTCTTTCCTCTGTACATAACTTTTCAATTTCACTGCATACCTGATCCTTGCTTTTGGCATTCCTGAAATACACCTACTGAAAGCTAACTGTCAGGTAGCTTTTGCAGTGATGACAGTTTTAACTTTTTTTTTTTTCCTGCGTTACAATATACCCTTTAATTTGGAATAGGGCAAATATTTAGAAATTCCTAGTCATGGAGATTTTATTTTAAAAAATAGTAATAAAGTAATGTTACAAAAAGAGAGAGTAAGTCAAGAGAATGCAAAATGGGATTTCAGTAAAATACCATGAATGTAAGTCAAACTCCCGATGTTTTATGTTAGATAATGCCTAAAAAGTTTCATTAAGATTTAACCTGGTTGATAGCAAGATTTCCAATTGTATGTGAAGTTTGAATAAGTTCAGAATTCATGAAAATGGATGCAAACCGGTGAATTCAGAAAATACCATGTTACACATCTGTCTTTATTTCCTTCTGTTTTCATACATATACTTGCATTCATACATAAAAGTGCATGCACACAGACGCTTGGCTTACAGAATGAAAAATTAAGACTATTTCCATTAAAACAATTAATAATTTATTTTATTATGCCAAATAGATGTCAAGGTTAAAGGCTTTTTAAAGGAAAGTGGATGAAACTGTGTAATTATATTTTTCCATGAAATGTTGCTAAGTCTTAAAAAAGACATTACAAACATTTCTCTGTCTATACATAAACATCCACACGGCTATTGAAGTCAGGTTGTTGTCTTAATATAAATATGAAAACTTGCAGATGTTCCAGTTTTAGACATTAATATTTGCTGTGTTCTTCAGGAAAAAAAAAAAAAAAGGCCTTTCTGTAAAACTTAATTGCTTTCTGAGCATCATTATACTGAATATTGTACTAACAAAATAAATGCTCATTCATTTAATTTTGTGGAGAGAGATCAAAGCTATGAGGAAGTAGACCACACTTTTCTAAGGAATTCCAGTTAGAAGTTTCTCACTTAAAAATCACATGTAAAGGAAGGTAAAAATGCCACATGTCTCAAGGAAACTACAGCCTTTCATGGAGAAGTTGCCATTTAGCCACCAGTATGCCCCAGCTTAGGAGAAGGAGGAAGGAAGACCCTAGTACACTGAAAATCAGCATTAGACCCCTATCTTGATGTACTCTCCACTTGCTTTTTTTTTTTTTTTTTTTTTTTATAATTATTCAGCTCTTGTTTAAAGGACAAATTACAGGGCATTACATCTTGGCAACCCATCACAGCACAGTAACATGCCAGATACTGCTTAAAATATACAATGATAAATCACTAAAATTTCACAGGTATGTTATTTTGCTTCAAAAGACAAACACTTCCTTGTTCTCACCAATCTATAATGTGCACCAAATGCCCTGTAACTTGCTGTCCCAGAAATTTCCTCAGTTTGCTGAGTGGGGAAGAAACTGTAATTGTACATACAAGAGCAGCAAAATGTAAAGAGGCAGTAAAATAGCATAGCATCCAGTGAAAGCAAGACACTGCTGTACTACAAGCAAACAAAAACTTCCCTTGAACAAGCAAGCATTCACTGATTAAAGGTGGATGAAATAAACACCTCATATTTTTACAGCAGTTAGATTGAGCCATGGATGGGAGAGACAGCAGGAAGATTTTCCAAACCATCCTGCCCTGCTGCTGACTGACTCCCTTGTTCAGGGGCAGTAGACCTTAGCAGGGCACCCTGCTAAGGCAAACTGGTACGATTGTGTCTGTTCCTGATGAAGGGATGAATATTGACTGCATCAATCAGGAGTTCAGCATCTCAGGCTGTTCAAAAGAGGAATTCATCATTGCTGCCCTGAGCAGGTTGTTACAAACGATGATCAAAAATAGGTATCTGAACCACTGGGTATCTGAAAGATGTATTCCCAGCAGGTGTTCATAGAGAGATATTGGAGTGATCAGTATGTATTCTTACTTCAGAATCAGACAATTTTGATACCTCTGAAAACATCCATGTATACTTCTATCATTCATTGCCAGCAGTGGAATAGCAGCAAGGAGTAAGTGGCAAGCAGGTGGACAAATGGCAAATGTTTTGGGTGCTGCAGAACCAAGTGGGATTTCGGTACTATTTCTTGAATCTGTTCTTAAGCACTTATTTTCATTTGCGTGTCCTTGAAATCTGCCTCGTATTACCAAACGGAGGAGCTGATGTTCTGCAAACTAGTATTTTATGTGTACTCATTCTCTGCAGATATCATCATGTCAAGAAGTTCTTTTAAAACTGTGCCAATGTGCAAAAAAGAAATACAATATCGTGGCCAAAGAAAGCACAAACAAGTTTGTGCTCACAAGCTTGTGAAAAGGCAACGACTTGAGTTCTGGAAACCTACTTTCAGTACGCAGTTTTATCCAGTGATTACTTGGCACGGTTCTGAGAAAAGGCACTAGGATACAGAAATCCCTCCGTCTTGGAAAGTGTCTGTATCACTGGGATAGCATGTGATGCTCCTTCCAGCTTTCCCTTTTGTTCTGATTTCTGCTCATTACATTTGGCAGCAAATGTATAACCCTAATTGCAAGCTATTTGATGTAGCTTGTTTGCTTATATTAATTATTTATGTTTCAACAGTATTTGACCAGTGAATCACATGAGTGTATGCAAATAGCTGAGACTCATTTAATTAAGAAAGAAAATGTGTTTTGCAAAGAAAATAAATTTGATTGTAGGTAGAGGCACAGGTAAGTTATAATCAATGAATAGATTTATGTGGTTTGCGTGACCAATAAATAAACCAAATAGAAACTTCTGAGTAGATAATTCATGGGCTACTTCTGCCAAAAATCCTATAGCGTTGTACATTGGATAATTTTGGTACTGATGGAAATTATTTTTACGGATTTGTTGATTTGTTCGTGGCCAATTCATAAACAGAATTAAGAGTGCAATACATTTCTTGAATTGTTCATGTAGCTGCATGACTACACTATACCTTTGTGAATCAATTTTCAGCTCATTTTCTGAGACACAGATGCAGCTTCTTTTGAGACAGATGTGCTTTGTTAAAAAATAAATAAATAAAATGGTGGAAGTGGACAATTAGAAGAAAGTTAAGAATTTTAGTGCTGGTTTTATTGCCTGAAAAATACCAGAAGAGTCTGTATTTAATAGTTCCCATGCAAAATGGAGTAGGAAATGAAAGAAAACATTCATTGCAGCGATAATTTCCATTTTCTGCTCATCTTTCTACAACAAAAATTTGCTACATGTGTTCTGGCACCACAAAATACTCTTTTTTTTTTTTCCTAATCCAATTTTTCTCTAAGGTTTGCAGTCGTATTTATATTTAAGATATTGGGGAAAAATGTCAAACATTCATACCAAATAAATGTTTCCAAAGACATTTAGCTACCTTTATCAAATATATTTTTTTTTTTTTTTTGTTATTACATTGTTCAATCATACTCATTGAATGGACAAATAAAATGTTTGGTAAGCCTATTTCCTGTGATTGCACAGTAATTAAACACAAAGATTAAGTGAATGTAAACAAAGGCAACTAGGATTTTTATACACTCTGTGAGCAGCTGATCAGAGGCTTTCAAATAAACTTAACAAATAACAAGGACTTTTCAGGAATTGCCTTGGAGGATCATGTGTTCTATTTAACTGCACCGGCAAAGTTGCCTAAGAGTTAGGGAGCTATTGCTCATCTTGCTTTTGCCTTAGCTTAGCACTGACTCTGCAACTGTATGGTCTAAATAATCATTTAAAAAAAAAAAAAAAAAAAAAGTGACGATGGTGTAACTAACCTAAGGAACAATGAGAATAGGCAGGGTGGTCAAAAATACTGTACAAAAATGCATGAAAAGAACCCTAAGTAGAACCCTAAGATCAAGGGGAAAAAAAAAAAAAGCAAGATAAGACTCCCAGCAGAGAACTCAGGTCATGGGTGACTTGGTCCAAACATTTCCCCTTACAAAGTGAGGCTGTCAGGATCAATTTTAGGATGCAGGAGGTCATGGGTGGTTAAGTTTAACACTGAGGTAAGGTAAGGTTGCAGAAAGTCAGTATGTAACAACTCAAATTATAAGATTAATGGGGATTAGCAGTAATTGGATAATTTTGAATACACATGTTAGTATCATTGTAACTGGATTAATGATATGTCTTTGTTGTACTAGACTGCGAAGACACTAATTAGACTACTAATAAATTCATGGTTCTGCATATGACGGGTGTTCTGTTAAGCCAAAATTAATTGCATGTGGTTTAATGCAACAAAGTGGTGGAATATGATGGCAACGTAGGCAAACCTTTAAGGATTTGCTGAATATCTGAGAGAGCGATTGCTGAAAGAGAACTTTGGGAAGTCTCTGTTTCACTGATTAGGAGAAATAATCAGAAGAACCTCTTTGAAGTATCCATTGGCCAAGGAGCAGAGTCCTCTGCCTCCTCATTAGAGGAGACAAGCTTTAAATTTATATAGAAGTCAACAAAGAGCAAAGGGCTAAACAAAACCCTATGGCTCTCTTGAGGGAATAAGATGTACAAAAGGGTGAATAAAGGTCAAAGGGATAACCAGCCTTACCACTTTACAGAAGAGGGACTAAAACCCTGCATTTTTTTTTGTTTGTGTGTGGGTTTGCTTTTTGTTTCAGAATAATACTTCTAGTATTGGTAGACAGCTGAAAGACCCACAACACCTGGTTCTCCATCAAGTGCTTCTTGCAAAATGCAACTAGTGGTAGTCATAGAATCATAGAATCATTTAGGTTGGAAAAGACTTCTATGATCATCTAGTCCAACCTTTAGCATAACACTGCCAAGTCCACTATTAAACCATGTCACAACTACACTTTTTGAAGACCTCCAGGGATGGTGACTCAACTACTGCCCTGGGCAGCCTGTTCCAATGCTTCACAACCCTTTCAGTGAAGAAATTGTTCTTGATATCCAACCCGAACAACTCCTGATGCTACTTAAGGCCATTTCCTCTTGACTTACCACTTGGTGCTTAGGAGAAGAGATTGATCCCCACCTCTCTCTAGCCTCTAGTCTAAATGTGATGTCTTCATTTTGTCCAAATATATATTCCATGAGTTTAGCAGCTATCCTCTTAATCTACTCTAACAAACCCACTGGTCTCCCACTGAAGACACTAAAATGTCTTGTATTAATAGTAACGTGTGGAGCTACCAGAATAATTTTGCATGCAACTTTTATAAAATACCAGGAAGAGAGAGCCTTCTCAAATTCACAGTACTTTGTATAAGATGTTGTTCTCAGACTGACCATTTCAGGTACAAGACCTGTATCCAGTATGCTGCAACTACACGGATATCCTGTATAATGAGTGTAAAACCATGTGGGTTTTGTAGATCCCAGTTGGGATCTAAATAGTAGACGTAGGGCTTAGATACAATTTTGAGTGCATCTGGTATCACAGCAGAAGTTTAAATTCAATCAATGTAAAGAACCACGTCTATAATCCTGTTACTTGTTTCCCCACCACCACCTTTCCATGGTTTCCTTTACAAAACTGGCATATTCAATAAAAGATTTGTTCCATTCAGTTCCTTCATCTTTTCTTAGCAATTTTTTAATGTACTGAGAGACAACAGATAAAACTAGCAACTGATTCAATTTCTACTCTTTCTGTCAGAGGTGAGCTGTTTACTCTGAATTCTTATTAACATTTATGTTCAAGGCAGTGTGCAGTGAGCTTCGGTGAGACGAAGATCCAGCTGTAATTGTCATATTTTGTGTAAAAGTGTTATTATTCTGATCAAGTCAGTGGTCTCTTTTTCATAGACTCAGTTGTAATTTTTATTAAGTAAGAGACAATTATTTAGGTAAAATAAAGTAACCTGCATATAATTATAATCTGATGTTTTATATAAATTTTAATTGATCATTCAGGACAATAAGTTCTTCTGATTCTTTTTGCAATTATCGTCCACTTCTGTGGTCTCTTATTTTTCAAACCAATTGGAATTTGTGGAATTAGGCAGATCTGAAATTCAATCCAATTTGATATATATGGATAAGCAATATGCAATAAACAGAAAACTAGAGAGCTGAAGAATTCTCTACTCACCAAGGATATAACACAAAAGCCATTGTGAATGTTTCATGTAAGAGCATCATTTGGGCAAGAGGAAATTAATATAAATAATGTTCATTTTTACTTAGAATTTATTTACTGAAGAGTGAAAGGGGATCATATGGTTTGCCAATTGTATAGTAAACAAACCGCTGTAGAAAAGTTGACAGCACTTTTATTTTTCTTTTGTTTATGTGCTCTTATCAGTCTCTGTTCTATTTATTTTTTTCTTCTGCTATGAAAGCCAATTATTTTATTTTTGGTTCTATAAATTAAGGAACTGCTTTAGTCTTCTATTTCAAAGTATAAAAAAGTAAAGAATGAAGTGATATGTTTACTTGCATTAACATTGTGATGGAAACAGAAAACATTTTTTCAAAAGCTTGGGTATGTTCTTGGCCTCAATTATATTACTGTTGATTGTGCCCACAGAAAAGCAGTATCAAGAAAGACGAATCTGAATTAAAAATGAACTGTCAGTATTATTTTTTTTAAAGAACTATAGATGTCTGGAAACAGTCTGGGATACTAAGTAGTTCAAGAAGATCTACACAGAGACTCACACTGTACATAGTTTGGACTTTTTTCAGAGTGCCACAGTGAAGTTCAGTTCTATGCCTTCACAAAGAATAACAACAGAGGCTCCAGTTCAGGTAGTAATACACAGTTATAAAAGAGTAATCAAATTTCATTTGGAACTGAAATTTTTTGTCTGTCAGGTATGAGACTTCAGTGTCTGTCATTTGTCATTCATGGACAGCAATCATTTACAGCAGAATTCCCCTACAGAAAAATAGAAAACTCGATAGGTGGTAAGAAATAGAAATATTTTTTTTCCTTTTGATTTTTTAGGGAAAAAAAGAAAAAATAAATGCTTTTTCTAATTATTATTATTTTGTAGGACACCTGCAGTCACAACAAAGTTTCTGATTAAATCTATGATGACGTATTTAAATGTGATTCTAAAATTGCAAAGCTGTATTGAGGAGAAAATGTTGCAATACAGAGAACTAAAAAGAGTAATGAAGAAATTTTTTCACTTAGGAAAGTGTCATTGACTCTAAGGTGCTATTGGGAGAAGCACTCATTTTCCTCTGTTTCCCTATTTTCCATCTATACAATGAGGATAGATGTGGGGCTTTTTGTTTGTTTGTTTTTTGTTTCATTAGAGGAGTATTAGTGTGATAAATAAGATAGGAATTCTCAGGAATAAAACTAGCATCAGGACATAGCTAACAGAATTAGGTCAAGACATTTGTTATATTAATTAGTACAAAAATTAATTAATTCTGAGGCAGATAGTGCTTGCCATTTTACGTTTGTAGTAGAATAGGAAAAATAATAGGTTATGTAAAGAGAAAAGACATTAGCATAGTCTGTATAAAAATATGGAGAAAAAAAAACAAACTGCTAAATATGATGAAATACTGAGTAAATCATATACTTCACCCAGAAGCAAAGGATCCATCTATTTATTTTGGGCACATATCATGTATATGTACCTGATATGGGGAAGAAAAAAAAAAAAGTTTTGAAAGGTGAGAAACACCTTTCCATTTTAATAGTCATTATATGAGTCCGGAGTTCTACAATGAGCGTAATCTGGTGATAGCACTTGACTGAGAAACTTCCACATCCATCCTGTGTGTGCAACCCTTTGGCTTGTGCCAAAGAAATTTTGTTTGTATCTCTGTAGACTGTATCCCTGACCAAATCAATGTTAAAAGCACCTATTAAAAGGGAATGAGCTGCTAGGGGGGCAGATAGAGTAGATACTCTCCAGACTTAGTATTGGTAGTAAAACCCTCATAAATTGAAACTTCAGACAGATTATTTGAGCATGTCTCAGGAACAGAAGATTTAAGTGTTGTAAACAAACAAACAAACATCTCCTAATACTCCGTCACTCCTTGAATTTAACAGCTATGAATAAACAATCAGTAATGTAATTACTGTGGTCCAAAAATACGGTGCAGAAGTAGAGAACAGGTGTGAAGACCTTATGCCTGCATAATGCATGTTTCAAGGAGAGTAATTCTTGTCTGGTCTTCTAAGCTGAACACTCCAGCAGTTCAGGTGCACTCAAGAGCACCTTTCGATTTAGTTCCAGCCAACACATCATCATCTTGGATGAATACACAAAGTAGTTCAAGCACTCGTCAGTGCAGACCCAAGGATGGTAAATCAGAAGATTTACTTTAAAAGTGAATCCAAACTAAAACTCTTTTTTTTTTTTTTTCTTTTTTTCACTTCCAACTCTCTCCTGAGAAATTATCAAAAGATTGCATAGTTTGCTTAGAGCTTTCCTCTAAGGTTGGAAGGAAGATCCACAAGAACAAATCAGGGTGATGAACAGCATACCAGTGACAACAGTTCATGCTCAGTATAACCTCAATACAAAGACCTTTGATAAATATAGAATACATTAGTAAAACTCAAGGCATGTCTGAATATGAATTATGACCTGAAAACCAAGTTTCTGCTCTGCTCTTGAGTAGGAAGAGAATTCAAAGGTGGAGGGGCTGCCTTCTGTCCACTTAACGTGATTTTTGACCACAGGCCATAGTCTTGCAGTGACTTTCATAGAAAGAGTGAGATGGACTGATTGTGCTACCCAAAGGTTATAAACATTTGGCAATTTGATGGAAATGCTTGAGAGGCCAGGTCAATTTGTTTGGGCTATGACTTTTAACCACCTAATAGAAAAAGATCTTGAAAAAATGTCTTGAATAATCTTGCCACTCTGTTCTCTAACATGTATGTGCAATGTGTTTCATTATATACAGGTTTAAAAATATGATATCACACCGAATGAAGTACACATTATCACTCCGGACAAGTGATAAGCCACCTTGTAAAGAACTATGTCTATATAATCTCTTCTCCGTGTATCTATGCAGTTGGCATAGGGTACTGATTAAGCAACATATCTGTCCAGTTTGATTTAGCTGGAATTTACATGAACCACATGTCTATTTGCAGTGAGTCAGTCATCTGCACTTTAAAGAATTTATTCATGCAATGCAGTAATTCATCAACACTTTTTCCTGTCAGTGGGATTTTCCTAATATATTTGTGTAACTGCCAACATCAAAGATTACTCCTGAAATAAAAGATCATCCCATTTCATAGCAGAAAGAATTAAAACATCAAAGTTTGCTAGTGTTTCAGTAAATTCATATGTTAATTTTTAGTGCCTGACAGAAATGCCTCACTAGGTCAGAATTTTGCAGCCTTTGCAGAAAGGAACAGTTTGCCTTACAGAAATGAAGAATAATTAGTGGTTTCATAATTAATCTATTAGGTAAATATTTTATCCAAAAGAGTTGATGTCACCTATGCCAAATGATTTGATATGCTCAAAAAGCATTTGTTTCATTTTAAAATATGGAGAACTACAAAATACTTTGTACATCTTTGATCTGAAGTTTGTTCTTTATAGCATAACAGTGGGACTCTGCATCCTTATAAGAAGTTTAAGACGCAACATCAAGACGTTCCTCTTCCACAGAGGTCAAGTGATTGTGTTTAAAACAAACAAACAAAAATCACAACACTTTACTATAAAAGCAAATAGCATTATTAAGTTAACTTCTACATTGTATCTTATCATAACAGGTCAACCCCACACATAAAGTATGGTAAACTGGCTTATGAGGTTTTGCCCCACTTGTTTTCTGGTGTCATTTAAATTGAAGAGCTTCAAAACAAAAATGTTTTGTTTCCATAACTCTCTTCTTTGTATTTGAAACTGTTCCCATTTGTCAAAGGACCCAACTTGTGCCTCACTGAGATCAGTAAGAAGTAAAAAAATAAAATTCAAGGACAACGATCAGATGATGCTCTCATTACTTTAAAATGTTCAGGGGAATCAGATATTTTCCTTCAATATTAGAAACAAGTAATATTAAGCCATTTCACTGAAATATTCAAGCTCATGCACTACAATCAGGTTTTGAAAAGGGCCAAATTTTCAGGTTGCTTCTAATTTGCAAGCCCAGTTTTATGTGTACCATTGATAGCATCTCTGTTTGAATCTGCAAATTATGTTTTGAACTGTGAACTGTTGTCTCTAATTTGTGCTATTAGTGTTTTGAATAAGTGCCTAATCTTGGTCCTCAAAAATATGTCAGGAGCTGTGATTGGAAAGCCAGTGTAGGTATAATGTTATAGATGATACATTGTACATTAACAGTAGAGCATTTCTTATGATTGCTGCACTATTATCTTGAAGTAGACCTGCCCTGATTAAAAAAAATAAAAAATAAATAAATAAAGTACCAAAAGACTGCTCCTCCCTTGAAATTCCAGTGTTATTTATGAAAAATACTTTGGGGCTTCTGTGCTCATTTGCTGACATTATTGCAGTTCATTGTGTTATAATAGAGTTATAATTTAGATCTAAAATGTAATGACCAGTCATTGTTATTCTGTTCTCTACATTCTGCCTTAGTGTAAATGGTGTATTAACTAGTATAAACTGAAAAAAACAAAGGTGCCTTACAGAAATTTAAAATCTGGAACCAAATTGTATAGGATTAAAACAATTTGTATATATATATATGTATATATATATAAAGCAAGATTTGTTATTGTATTAGCTAGCATAGCTGAATAATAGCCCTTAACAAGATCACTTCTGTTATTTAGTTGGGTGATTTGTATAGAGGCACTATCCAACTAGCTTCCATTGCCTAGTGTTGACAACAGAAATGCTGCCCCTCCAAGGGGTCTGTCCTGGGGGCAGACATGGCACCTTGACATATGCAGGTAGAATAACCGTGATTTTATCTATATGATAAACTAGTTGAAAAAAAATAAAAATTATATATATATATATATACGCAATTTCTGAGCCTTGTGATCTTTCACTATGGCAGAATGCCTTTAAAAAGCACTATCGCTTTTGTAGGGGAGAAAGGAAGTGGAAAGCATCAGTTGGTTTTTAGTTGTTTTCTTCTTTCTTTTTTCTTTTTCTTTTTACATAGGAGGTTGCCTCTGCTTCTGCTACTGCCGATAATACTTCATCTTTCTGGCAGCATAATAACATTTCTCTCAGTGTTATAACAAGCAGAGATGCTTAACGATGAACATAGTATCTGGCAGTGACAAGAATTTTAGGCCTCTGTATCTGTAGGCTTGCAGTCATATTAAATCTAACTAATTTGGTGGATTTAGAATTAGTTAAAATCTTGTAAAAGCAGTAACCCAAACTAAAAACCATTTCTGTTTTTCTCTACCTTCAACATGCTCTCCAGTGTAGCAAAAAGTATATATATATATATATTTTGTCTGAGAAGATTTGCAGGGAGTTTATTTTTCCCCTTTGGTACACAGAGGCTCAAGTAAACAGCATCTGTAATATCTGACCTTCTGTGCACGGATTTCCCAGTGTGCCCTGAACAAACAGAAAAATCCAAGCCTTTTGTATTTCGATCCCTCGACGTACAGGGATATGCTGTAAGGCACTCAAGATCAAAATATTTAAATAAAATCTGTTGATTTGAAAATTAAACAATAGAAGTAAAATCCATGGATTTTTCTTACACTTTCAGAATTCGTAGTATATTTCAGAAAGGTCTGCTCAAAATCAATTTCTCATTGCAGAAAGCAGTAACTGCAATATAGTCTCAAAGTACATATTTCAGTTGTCCATCACTTCAAACTTTGCAGAACAGTTTTTTAGACCTAATCTCTTCCCACAGGTTTGTTCTTTCTCTTTAAACACAAATTCACCATTTTTCAGAACACCATGAAAAAGGAGAGTGAAATATGCTTCTCTCACAGTAAAAGAAAAAAAAAAAGTTGCATTTTTTTTTTTTTTTACCAGCACCACTGTCACTGTTGCTGTTTCAACTGCTGAAACTTGGCATGGAAAGACCTCTTGCCCTTAAGAAGAGCCTCTGAATGTTCTTGCAAGCATTTGTTTTGAGTTGACCAAGTTGTGAGAGTTTACAAATAACATGCTGGTTACGTGCAAGAGGTTTACTTTCTATATGTTTGCTAAATTTGTAATACGTGGAGTTAATCTCCTATACTGCAGAATGAAATGTATCCTGCAGGTGCACAGATCTGAGAAAAAACTTCAGCAGGAGTCCTGCTGTGGGTAGCATACGACAGAGAAAATCCAGTTACTGCAATGCAGACTGTGAGGTCTGCAGCAACTGAGTCAAAAGCTTCCTTTTTCCTTCTTTCCAGGAAACATCAAAACTTGCAGAGCTCTCATTCTGCTCCCTACTCTTGTGTAGTTTGGGAGTCCTGTGGAAGAGAACTCTTCTGGTGACTCTTTGCTCAATGGAAATAGCTTCTGTTCTTACTGCACGAGAGCATGGGCCCTTCAAGAAGATGCCTCCCAGCTTGACAGCGGCCTGCAAGGATGCCCTCACAGGCCAAGGCTGGGCACCTATTTCAGATAAATAGAAATATCTGCCTAAATATAGGCGTCCTTCAAAACTTATGTGCATTCTGTGATACCAAGTATGTTTCTGAGACGATATTCAATGTATATTGCAGTAATATCTGATGCACCGGGGGCAGAAAATAATGCAGAAATCACAGTACTAATGAGAGTCTTCCAGTCATTTGGGATTCTTCTCAACAGTTCGTGTGGCAAGATTTCTATATCAAAACTTTTCATTTTTTTGACACACCTTGACTGGAATTAATTTCTTACCTCTCTGTGGTATTGCAAGACAGTTGAAAAATTTCTGCAAAAACACATACAAAAATTTCAAGCAGCTGTTTGAATGTGTGTCTTGTTAAAACAGTTTTAGATGTGCTCGTACTATTCTTTCAATGACAGGAAGCGTTTAAAGAATGAGGTTTAGAAAGAATAAGAACATACATGGAATATATCAGAAGAATGGAAAATTTTAAATGTAGAATCCATTGACCATTTCTCAATGAAAAATGCTGCATGTAAATTATAAACAATATGCTGATATTTTTGACTAAATCATAAAATTATGTTTCATAGAATATCTGAGTAGGAAGGGACCCACAAGGATCATTGAGTACAACTCCTGGGTCCCCGAAGGAAGGACCACCAAAAAAAAAATAATCAGACCATATGTCTGAGGGTGGTGTCCCAATACTTCTAGAACTCCAGCAGGCTCGGTCCTGTGGCCTCAGTCCTATGAGCCTGTCCCAGTGCCCAACCACCCTCAGTGAAATAGCTTTTCATAAGCCCCTTTCCAAGTGCAGAATCCAGCACTTGCTGTTGTTAAACTTCATATTGTTGGTGATTGCCCAGCTCTCTAATTTGTCCAGATCTCTCTGCAAGGCCTCACCACCTTCAACAGAGTCAACAGCTCCACCCAATTTGGTATTGTCCACAAACTTGCTCACAAAACCTTCATCCAAATCATTTCTGAAAATGAGGATTGATCCTAAAAGGGAGCCCTGGGGAACCCCACTAGTGACAGGTTGCCAGACTGATGTAACTCCATTCACAAGAACCCTCTGGGCCCAACCCATCAGCCAATTGTTCACTCATCTTATTATGCTTTTATCTAACTTTATTCTGGTCATTTTGCCCAGAAGGATACTGTGAGAGACTGTATTGAAAGCTTTACTAAAATCCATAGTGATTACACCGAAAAGCTTCCTTGGTCAACTAGCTGGGTGATCTCGTCATAGAAGGAAATGAAGTTTGTTAGACCTGACCTTCCCCTAGTGAACCCATGTTGACTCTGACCAATGCCTGCATTATCTTTTAAGTGTTTTTAAACAACTCTCAGAATAATCTTCTCCATAATTTTACCAGGCACTGAAGTGAGACTGACAGGCCATTAATTGCCAGGATCTGTTTGATCATTCTAATTTTGAAAGTCCCATTAGGTGCAGCATTTACAGGAAAGGAATGAAACACTTGTAAACACTTCATCATTAAAAGTGTAGGATCTGAATTTTAACTTTTGTAATTGGAGTAATCTTTTGTAATTCGAGCTTTCATGCAGTTCAAAGTACAGAGACTTTCAACAATGTAATTTAGACCAATCTGGATATTTTGATGTTTTTTATTATTTGTATTATGGTAGTGTATTGATGCTTATGATTCTCTACACAAATATGTTTTAATACACATGGCATGGGAAAATGCTGCTCTTATAAAGGGCATAGACTTGCTAGGAAAAGTCTTAGCAGACAGAACTTTCAATAAGCTCATAATTGACTTAGGATAAAAAGTCCATTAACACTGAAAAGCTTATGCGTTTCTGGAAATTACACATGTGGCAATTTCCCTAAGGTTACACAGAGGGATAAAAGAGTTGTGAAGAGTACCCAAGCCTTCTAATAGCCATTACTGTGATGACTTGACTAGAAAACTATTCAAATAGTTCACATAATACGTCATTGGTATGACATTAGCTATCCTTATCTCCATCTTTCTTGTCCACATGACCTACAAAGTCACAAAGATCTTGTGTATAAGCTACTAGAAGACAGTATTCCTAGATAATCATTCAACATAAATTCATCTGGGATTATGGCAGCTTTGTGCACCTGGAGTGGGAATAGATAAAGCAGTTTCCATATTTCTGACCTATAATCCAACTCTGTACCAAACAATGAGGGGCTCTCTGCAGTTCTTTTAGCCACTGGAAAGAATAAACCAGCAATCCAAAGGTTTTGCATTGTCGTAGTATTGCTTCTTCTATCATAACACACATAATATTTATACAAATGTTATGTTTTTATACAAATCAGCTATTGAACTGAGGTGACTGCAAGCAGCAACCATTTGAGGCATCCATACTAATATACTGAGGGCTGCTTCTCAGAGGGAACCGTCTACAAAATTAGCTCCAGAGTGCTTAAGGCAAAGATGAAACTAAATCTTGGAAGTATCAGCTCCTCCCTGTGTAAAATACATCAGAAAGCTAACAAAATCATTCTTAAAGGATTAAGTAGCATCCATAACTTGTAAAAGTCTGTGATTAGAAGTTCTTGATAAAGCCTATTGTAACAGAACATTTCAATAGATAAGGAGAATATTATGATCTGAAACTAATATAAATTTTTATTTGAAGAAGTGATTTAAATACACTGTCAGTTTTAATACAAGATAATAGGGTCAAATATTTCAATGAGTCTCATGTAGAGAAGTGTTTTCATGTAGAGATAATCATCATAAATACAAGAAATACAGAAGCAGAAACAATAAAAATCACCAAAATAACCTATAAAGAGTAAACACGAAGCACTATCAATACGAATTGATTTTAACTTCAGTATCTCAGCAAAGGGATATTTTTACTTATAATGAGAAAGGTGCCATGTAAGAGATTATTGCTCTTTGTCACACTGGCTTACAGTCAGACTTGGGCAGGCTATCATAATGTTCAGCATACTACAAGGTTTAAGATATAAAAAAAAAATGAGGAAAGTGAGATTAGCACCGTGAAGAACCTTCCTGTTTTAGTTTTATAACAGTAATGCAGCAAGAAGAATCATGAAATCCCCAGAGAATATGCAAGAAGAGGAAAACAGAATGAATTAGGAAAGATGAGATGTAATTACTGCTGCTCTCTGACCAGACTATATTTGTAATCCTGTGAAAGTAAACAGGTTTGTAGGTGACCTTTTGGGAAAGCAGCTAATGGAACACACAAACAGCAGACGGAGAAGTGTAAGGAGTTTAAGAACACCGAGATTCTAAATTAAATCCTTTGCTATTACTTTGGACATGACTAGGAAATGAAAAATATTTTTGAGGTAATCCATTTAAATGTTTGTAATTCAAGAACTCTTAAATATGTCAACAACAACGAAAAGAAGCACCCATCAGAGATTACATGAAGATTTTTGGCTGTTTATGAGGGTTCTTAAGACTGCAGCAGACCCATCAGTCATTGAATTCAGTTTCCTTCTGCTATAGTAAATAAAACCACATAGGCAGTTTTATTTTTTTAAAAAATGTAATTTTGAAAATGACAGCAAGCTTGATAGGCTTGAAGGAAGTACACAGGCACTATCTCTCAAGTCCTTTCAAACTGCTGAGCTGTCCTCTGCCTTCTCTGTCCCCAAGATTGCTCTAATCTCTTATTGCTCCTCATGATGGTGGAAAAAGAAAAATCTCATAAATTCAGTTTAAATATCAGATTACAACTACTGGGTAAAAAAATACAAGTACCACTTAGTTAAAATATGCATTATTAGATCTTAAACAGAAGAACCAAGGGACAGTTTATAAAATCCATGATATGCAGGTTGTAGACCTATACAATTCAATGACATCTTTTAATTTTGTGTTGCACCGAAACTACTAAGAGATGCAAATGTCAACATCAGTGTAAAATGTTTGAAAGTTCAAAGCCTGTTGAAAATTCAAAGCCGAGTATAACCCTATGTGGATGTTTCACTTGATATTTTTGATTATGCTCATGGTTGTTTTGTACCTCTTATTAGTTGCAAGACTTTTAAAATCCAGAGATGCTGTCATTTTTTAAAAATATACATGACTGAAATGTTATTCTCTAAATTGACTCATTCACTGTGAATTAGGTACAACTAAGGAGTCTGGAGTGCTTAGGATTTCTAATTTTAGAGTGTTAACTGATGACAGTAGGACTAGCCTTTAATAACATTTCTTCCTTTCCTTTCCTCAGCATCTTTCAGTCATTAAGCTGTTATTAATAAAATCAAGCCATTCTGATTAGTAGCAGGCAGATACTCACACAATACCTGTGCTTCTTCACTTGGGCAGGTCGCTGGCACACTTAGACATGCTCTCAGCAGCCTGCTGGTGCACGGCTGAGACAGCAGCCCCAGCTTTTTGCTCAGAAGCACAGAGTTAAGTTTTTCTGTAGCAGATACTAGAAAACAGCCTTAGTAATGCAAAATCACCTCTCAATCATAAAGTTATCTCTCATGAAAGAAAGATGGAAGCCTACACTTTCCTATTCATATATGCAGTGTATATGTGTACTGCCATCTATTACCAAGACAAATGCCTGATCACAGCTAGATGTATGATGGTATCTTTCACAGTCAATATTATACAATGGAAGATTAGTGATCCAGCAACCGTACACTGTATCAGCTGGCCCAAATTCATTTTTCCTCCAAAACCTATGTAGCAGTTATAATGCTTTCAGCTTTGGAAGTGTTATAGCATGGCTTCAGGATCCTGAGCACCAACAGGTTTTCCCTATGTATCTTCCCCCCCGGTGATCTGGACACAATCATTGTGCTGTGTTTAAAAATGTACAAAATATTTAAATTCTTAACAATATAATCAGGATTTATTTTCTGTCATTATCAAAGTTGGAATCCATGTCTAGCAGATATCAATGCTGGATTACTTGAACAGCTGCTTTTTCAGGTCCCTAAAACAAACTAACGTGAGATACTGTGAATAATAATCCAGAAGCAGGGTGCAATTATTTCTTCAGCATAAACAAACCTATGCAAATCTTGCAGCATATATCTAACATTTCTTGAATACATTTTCACAGAAAGTTTAAGATTCTGATATTTCTTATTTGTTGTGTGCTTTAGTGCATCTTCAGTCCATACTTTTTGATGATACCACAGTTTTCAAATCTATGTTCTTGATCTCACTTATTTGATTGTCTCTTGCTAATTTCAAGATTTTTTTTTTTAATTTACTTTTATTTGGTTTGTTCTCTTTTTTTTTTTTTTTTTTTTTTTTTTTTCCTGTCCTAATGTTTTCTCTGTGTATACCTTTTTCTTTCTGTCTCCATGAGCTCTTGTGGCACATTAGACACATTTGACTAACATTATACGCGCTACCTAAACTAAATTGAACATATTCATATTGACGTCTTTGGAAGCTGATGGAAGCAAATAGTCTTTTTAAGAGGGGTTCATCTCTTCTTAAAACAGGTATTTAGGATGAGTCAAATTCTAAGATTGGCTATTTCTCCAACACTACCTACATGAGTAACTTGGGGGACCATCTCAGATGTCTAGCAAGTACACATCTAAAATTTAATGAGATATATCCAACACTCGAGAGTTTCCTGAACAAATTCTGTGAAGAAGTGCTATTGAAGTTGATGCATCTAAAATCATTCCCAGTGTTCAGAAGTTCCCTTGCTTGCAGCTGCTGCCATCTTTACACAGCTTGCTGTTGTTCTGGGCAGTGTTGCTTCCTCTGTGCCAAAAACTTAGGCTTTCCTTCTTTGTATGCTGTTCCAGTCTCAACATTTTAACAGTCTTTGTTACAGCAGTTCAATTTAAAAGCAGGATGCTGAAGCTGTGTTTCATTCCACATCTAGTGTATTAATTGTCTCTTGCTGAAAAGGCTAAGCTGCTAGTATTTTGTGCATTTACTGGAATAAATGTCTGTGTGGGCGCCTGATTTTCTCTTCTGCAACAGACTCCTTTTTGCCTCGCCAGAACATGCAAGCTGATCTGAGTGAATGTTCTGCTTTTTAATTCTCTATGGTGTAGTAAACTTAAGTCAACCTCTCCTAATGTCACTCCCTCTCTTAGGCTACTGAGGTCCATTAATATCTGATCTCATATGGGGGTCTGTAAATTCATCAAAATTGAATATTCAGCTCAAGAACACAAAAATCTTTATTAAATAATTCAAATATTTCTTACCTTTTCCTGCTTTATGAAATGAAAGTAAGATGTTTCAAAAGCTTTTTTTCTTGCTAGGAATGCAATGATCTGCAAACTTTTGTGGCACAGTCTGGCAACTTGTTCTTCCCTTCTTAACTGAAGGTAGTTAAATGACTGAGAGACAGCAGTTTATTTTTTAAAAATATATTTATGTTGTTGCTTTTTGTGACTCCTCTCACCTTCATGAAGAGATTTTTTTTTTCTTTTCAGATCTTTATTTCAGCTACATTCCCAGTGCTATATTTAATTTTATGTTGCTTCCACACTGTAATTGCTTTTTCCTCTATGCCAACATTTGAAGATACTTTCTTTTGTTTCTGCTCTCATTTCAAGATGCTTTTTTTTTGTTTCTTTATTTTTTTTTTCCCTTTCCACTTTTACTCTAATGACAGAGTTGCTCCGTTTTTTGGTGGTGTTTAAGAGGACTCTAATGTACAAACAGTTGAGATACCAACACAGATAGAAAGATTTTAAAACAGAGAGAGATCTGTGGACCATGTTTTCACATATTACATCTTGTGTAAACTAGGAAACTTATTTTAACAGGCCACTCTAACATTTTGGCTATATATCTCATCCTCGGGTCCCTGAGAATCTAGAAGCTTACTTTTCTAAAATACATTATCCTTATTTTCTATGCACTATTAAACAAAAATACCGATTGTTATATATCTATATGTTCTAAATGCTTGAGGGATTATTTCTTCAGCACAATGAAATGAAGATACTTTAATTTGGCAACATACAGTAGCTGTGTGTTTTAAGCAGCTCCAGAAATATTAAGCCATTTTATTTTACCCTAGAGGGACAATGTTCTGAGCTCACTAATGGTCTTATATTCCTTTACCAGAAAATTAAAGTTGTAAGTATTGGGAAGCCTATTGCTGTTTTTGTTATTGCTTTGTGTTCATGTTGGAAATAATTCATTGGCTAAAGGACAATTAAAATCTTATTTTTAAGAATCCGAGCATGATACATGGGATATGTACTTAGAATGCTACAAAATATCTCTCTGCAAAATTACTCTGCTTTATTTTGTTTTACGTTAAGGTTGTGTTTGTGATATTCCTCTGGTTTCTTATCAACATATATAGATTTTTAAATAAATCAGTAGAATGCTCTCAAGCCATATTTCAAGTTGTCTTACATTTAATTCCTGTATATAATGCAATCCCTATAAGCTTATAGAATCACAGTAGTTCAGATGGCATCTGAAATCTGCTATACTTCTAACAGGACTCAATAAATGGTCTGGCTATATCTGTACTAGCAAATTAAACATGCCAGGAACGATTTACAGGCACAGAGGCTGTTAGGAAGCAGCAATTAAAATTCTGTAGCCTCCAAATGGGGAGGGAAAATGTGGGAGGTATACTACATTAAAAATACCATGAATTCTATGAGAGATATGTTACTCAACCTGCACCATAACCATGCCAAATTTTGGCAGGTTGTTTTCTACTGACTCTATATGGAGATCTGGTGACCTGGAATATTTACTGGTGCTAGTACAGTTGTGACCTCTGAATACTGAATCAGGAATTAATTCTGTTGTAAATTATTTGAGTTATTTTCTGGCTTTAAGTAATTATTTATATTAGTCTTTTCATTTGTCTGTAACCTATAGCTTGCTACCTACATGTGTAACACACAAATTATTTTCCTGTGACTGAATCTTTTTCTTTTTTTTTCAGAGATTCTACTTGACTTTTCCAGAATTCTTCTGATCCTTCCTAATAGGAGGACACTTTGACAGTTACAAGCTTTCTGAAGAAGCTATAGATGGCATGATAGCATCTATTTTTAGAAATCTCTGATGTAAGCAACAATTCTACATACATGCAACACTGGTTTAGCTGGAGGAAGTAGGCGCTCAAATGTTGCAGTCAGATGTCAGTAGTTGTCAGAAGCAAGTTTTATATTAAAAGCTCTAAAAATAGGGATTTAAATAGAAAGAATAAAATAATTCCAGTCATAGTACAGTAAATAACACTGAAACTGTGGCTTTGGTACTTTTTAGCTGTTGGGGATTACCACTGTGCAATGCTATCTACTTCTGGCAGCATGTAGTTGTCCTGGTATATTGTGTTGCAGGGCATTGTACTGGGATGAGAGTGCTATCCATGCTTAGAAAGAGGGGGAAATAAAACTCAGTAAGATTTTAATGAGGATTATGAAGTTCCCATGGAGTTCCCGCTGCTGCCCAGATAAGAACTGCCCCTGCACCTGATTTCAGAAAAACAGATGTGCAGGTTCAAGTGAAATGCAACGTTTTATGTGAACACATACAACTAGTTACACTTATGGAACAAATTAAACAATGCTCTTGGGCTATCTTTTTCTTCCTGATGTCACCTCACTATTATTAGTGATAATGAGTTCTGGAAGTAGGGGAAAGTACTGAGAAACAGCTCTGGGAACAGTTCAAATAAATTACAAAATTAACAGTGTGCCCTGGCAGCCAGGAGGCCCTACTGTGTCCTGTGTCTGGCACAGCATTGCTAGCTGGTCAAGGGAAGGGATTGTCCTGCTCTGCTCTGTGCTGGTGCAGCCTCACCTCGAGTGCTGTGTGCAGTTTGGGCCACCACAGTATAAAAAAGATAAAGAGAATGTCCAAAGGAGGGAAACAAAGATAGGGAAGTGTCTGGAATGGAAGACACATGAGAAGTGGCTGAAGTCACTTGGTTTGTTCAGCCCAGAGCAGAGCAGGCTGAGGGGAGGCCTCATGGCGGCCTGCAGCTCCCTCACGAGGGGAGTGGAGGGGCAGGCACTGAGCTCTGCTCTCTGGGGACAGCGACAGGACCTGAGGGAATGGCATGGATGGCAGGGGAGGGAATAGTATTTTAACCCAGCTGAGCAGCTGAGCTCCACTACAAACACTCTCTCACTCTCCCTCCCCGAAGGAAAAGAGAGAGAAAATATGATGAAAAGGGCTTAAGGGTTAAGATAAGGACTGGGAGATCACTCAAGAATTATTGTCTTGGGCAAAACAGATTCAGCATAGGGAGATTCATGTCATTTATTACCTATTATTAACAAGCTAGAGCAGAGAGAAAGTAGAAGCAAACTACAAACACCTCCTCCCCCCAAGCAATGCAGGGGAATGGGGAATGGGGGCTGCAGTCAGTCCCTGACGCTTCGTCTCTGCCACTCCCTCATGGTCACTCTCTGACCCTGCTCCATATGGGGTCTCTCCCACGGGATGCCGTCCTTCCCCAACTGAGCCTGCAGGGGCTGCCCACAGGCAGCAGCTCTTCAAGAACTGCTCCCATATGGCTCTGTACCACGGGGTCCATCCCCCAGGAGCAAACTGCTCCAGCACGGGTCTCCCACGGGTGGGCAGCAGCTCCCCCCAGACCTCCTGCTCCTGTGTGGGCTCCTCTCCACGGGCTGCAGCTCCGGCCCGGGGCCTGTTCCTGCGGGGGCTCTCCATGGGCTGCAGCCTCCTCCAGGCCACATCCACCTGCTCCACCGGGGGCTCCTCCACCCATGAGGGGGCTGCAGCGTGGAGATCTGCTTCATGTGGGACCCATGGGCTGCAGGGGGACAGCCTGCTCCACCAGGGGCCTCTCCACAGGCCACAGGGGAACTTGTGCTGCATGCCTGGAGCACCTCCTGCCCTGCTTCTGCACTGACCTTGAGGGCTGCAGGCCTGGTTCTCACTCGTTCTTCCAGCTGCAGGTTTTTTTCCTTTCTTAAACCTGATCTCACAGAGGTGCAAGCAACACCACTTATTGGCTTGACTCTGCAGTGGCAGGTCCCTTTGCAGCTGGCTGAAACTGTCTCTTACCTAACATGGACGCAGCTGCTGGGCTCTGCTCACGGAGGCCAGCCCTGCAGCCCCCCACTGCCAAAACCTTGCCATGTAAACCCAATACACAGGTTCAGGCTGGATGTTAGGAAAATGTTCTTCACTGAGAGGATGGCCAGGCACTAGAACAGGCTCCACAGGGAAGTGGTTGTAGCACCAAGCCTATCAGATTTCAAGAAGCATTTGGACAACACTGGCAGACATAACATCTGATTTTTGGTTGGTCTTGCATGGAGCCAGGAGTTGGACCTGATGAGCCTTGTGGGGGTCCCTTCTAACTCAAGATATTCTATGATTTTCTAACTATTAACAACTTTCCATTAATAGCTCTGGCTAATTTTTGTGAGCATCTTTATTCTCAACAATGGATTTTTCTATACTAGAACAATGTGAAAGTAACAGATTTTCAAATTATAGAGTTCACAACTGAACACTTAAACCCAAAGCAGCAACTCAGAAATATGGGTGTAAGGAGGTTCTTACCTACAGCTATTTCTCTAAAAATAAAGCACACAAACATACTTATGCACAGTTTCTTAAGCAGAAGAAATGCAAGAAAATGGCAAATACATGGAAAGATTCAGGAAAACTTAACAGAAGTTGTAAATGCTTTATTGCTCATGAGTGTTTGTGATCTTTCTGCCTCTCTGACACCTAATGTTTGCTTCTCCTCTCCTCTTTGATACTTTCAAATTTCTCCCACACTACGTGTTTTGCCCCTTCGTTTCCTTGCCTGCACCACTGTCATTGCTGTCTCGCTCTCTCTCTAGCTGACACATCTATTCACTTCGATATTTTATGTGAAACTGTCACACTAAATTCAGATTATTAGCATGACATTTGTATGAAATGATTTTATGGTTTAGCTATATTTTCTAGATTTTTCCCCTAAATTATTGCAATATAGTAAGCCAAATACAAAAAGTGAAGAAGGGGAACTGAAATTTTAGGTCACATTTTAAGACATTCTCATGTTCCATAAAAAGTTTGACAGGCCTATTTGGTCACCTTTTTAAAAGCAAGCCTGATTTTATGCTATTAGGCTATAATATAATCCATAAATGTACCCCAGACATGTCAGTATTTTGTAATTTGTTGACATCTTTTAGAGAGAAATAAATAAGCTCCTATCTTATTGCTTATGCAGTCCTCCTCTTCATCATGGTGAGAAACAGGGAAAATGACAACATTGCCTCAACTGAAACAGGAATTAATTAGCTGTATCAGTGCTTTGTGAAGGATTAGTACAGAGCAAAGCCAAAGTCTGAATGCAAAAAAAAAAAAAAAAAAAAAAAAAAAAAAAAAAGGGAAAAAAAATCACTCAATGTTGCATAACAAGCTCTTATGAAGCAAAGCAGTCACCTAAGTTTCGTAGAACAGAATAACTTCTCCTATTCCAAAACACTGTTGGATATGTAAGACAGGGAGCTATAGGTGTTCCCAAGCTAGCACTATGAATGCAGGGAACATGCACCAGAATGCACAATAGCCTTCACCTGTTACATTTGGTCCAACACTTGTGATAAGGAATGAAGAGAGTTGTGGACAGCTTCTCCATTTACACAGAATTAGGTACAGAATGGCAGAATGAAGTACAAGGAAGTACCTACCTGACTTTTCAAGATCATAGCAGCTTTCATAAATTCTGGCTTTTCACAAGCTTTGCGATTTTCTGGCTGCCCTGCTAAATTATGTCAAAGTAGTTTTGATTTCTTACAGAAAGAAATAGTTCCCAAATATGTCAGTGACTGCAATAACAGTTAAATGTCGTTGCATGCTCAGCAATTAATTCATTCACCAAACAAATGTGAACTTGGACCCATTTTTCAACCTTTAGCTTCAGACTTGAACATGAAATTGGTTGTTAAACCTCACTTTTTCCAGCTGTATCAGTTGGTCTAATAATGGCATTTATATTCTGTGGTAGATTCTGAACACTGTAGCTACCCTACAAACAAGCTAATACAAAATAATTAAAAACTGGAGAATATTAATGAAGAAATTGCAAAATATACTGTCTGTGTATTTTTCAGAACATTTTCCCTTTTGTTGTTGTTGTTTTTGTTTGTTTGTTTATTTGTTTGTTTTACCAACTCTTATGAAGAATGTTAAACAGAGGTTAAGTATGGAAATAGTTACATCACCAAAAACAGAGACTATGAGTGGAAAAAAATCAAAACGGCATTGTATTTACAGAGAATTTCTTTAATGTAAATTATAGCACCATGGTGCATGTTCACATGTCATTTTCCAGTGATCTTTCAGTACAATAAAATGATTATCTTTTTAAATTTTAATGTTATTTTTATTTATTTATTTATTAGAGAGAGAGAGAGAGAGATTTTTAAGGTTTATTTGTTTATTTTGATCTTGATATCTCTTCTGGAGCACCATGATGGCAGAGAGTATCAAAGGCTCAGTAACATCAGAGTAACCGAAAGGTCTGGGGAAATTAAGGCTTGACCTTGTCTCCTTTCAGCTTCCTCTGGGTGCTTAGGTGCCTTGACCTGCTCAGCTGCCATCAGGGTAGAAGCAGTAAAACAGTGCTGGAAAGAACTGGGGTGGGAAAGGGCTTCAAATTCTCATCTGGAGTCTGAAAAGGCTCTCTACATTCATGTTAATGGAATGAGGCATACCTCAGACCTCTTCACTGAATAGATACAAACTTTTGTATTTTTCTTTGGAGAATGTTTACCTCATTGGTCAGTGCTGGGACTGAATCAGGGGATTCAGGGAATAAGGGTAATACTGTTGGTGCAAAGCTGGAGGAGAAAGCAGTTTGGCTGGGCAAGGATGGCTGCTGGTTACTGAGGCACCTTGTGTCCATTCCCTGACAAATATCTTTCCCTCAGAGATCACTAGAAAGGAGCAAGCAACCTCAGTGATGTGTATGAGACCTGATTATATTACCCGGAGTCCCATAAGCAGGGTTGTACCATAGCTGTTCTGAGCAAGTGGGAAGGAAGTTGTCTCTCTGCTTTGTTCTCTAGTGAGCAGAGAGCAGCTGAGAGGTGAGCAGACATCAATGCCAGCTGAGTCTCACTGTAGCTTTACCACAAATTAATTCATTAGCTGGGATATGTGGGTTTACATGAGTCTTGAATGATTAATAGCATAACAAGTGCACTGCAGACACTCAGAGGGCACTGAAAACATATGGATTTAAAAATTCTTCTGAGGAAAATTCTTGTTCTTACCCTGAGACCTAAGTAAGCTGCTTCAGTTCTTGTTCATGTATAGCTAGATGGACCTAAGATAAAATAAGCCCATTTTCTACTGCTCTTTTCCCAAATTCACTTACTTCATACCATGGAAAGTACCCCAAATGCCTTGTTAAAACAAGTCAAATATCTAGGAAGTTCTTCTTTGGACCAGCAGGAGAGCATGAAGAGTCAAACAGACTAAACAAAAACATAATATAGATGGGGAAAACTGATTATTAAAGATTACATAGTAAACAATGAAATAGATCAGCTTTGAAAGAGGATTTTGTTCAGAATCTTTTCTCTCTCTCTCTCTCTCTCTTTTTTTTTTTTTTTCTTATTTATCCATGTGGTTGTTATTGACCTTGTTTGTGTACCTATGGAAATGTATACATTCATGTCAGAAATGTTCAAAACTAGCTGAGCATGTATTCACAAGTAGAACTATCTGCAATAGTCATTTGCTACCAAAACCAGTAATTTCAGTAAGATGTTGGCTGTCTTTCAATCCCATCTTAGTTTCAATATAGGAGTAAAGTAAATTGCATTTATAAGTATATCTTCTTTAGATGTTGGTTTAGATGCATCATGGCAGGGAAAAATGCTAGAAGTGACATCACTGCAGGATGAAAATCTGTGAGCCAAATCCGTCTGATGGTGCATTGAGAATAAAATTCCTTTTTTCTTTCTTTCTCCCAACATGTTGTTTAGATTTTTGTGTGATAGAATTAAACATTTTGAGTTTTCAATAAGAATAAACAAATAACTGAAAGTGAGGGTGCTCCTGTATTCATCTTAGCAGTGTGCTAACTGAAAACAAATGGTGACAGATTCATTGCCAGTATTGTTTATGTATATAGTTTGATTTAATCAAAACTGCATAATTGCTTACTGTTGTGAATCATTTAAAAGCATATTTCAAATTGATGAAACGGAACATAAAAATCTGTTTTAAATGACTATCATTTAATACTGAATTATTTTATCTTAAGCTTGATAGGGTTACATTTTCTATATTATCTGGGTAGAATAGTCTCATAATATTTGAAATTTCTTGGGTCATAATGTCTAGAATAGGTAGTGGTCGTGAACAGTCAAAAGAAGAATAATCTACTAGAAAGGTGTTACTGAGCAGCTGCTGCAGTTAACTGTAGAAAGCAAGAGCAGAGGAGATTAAACAGACTGCCACAGTCTCATTTTCTGAAAAAGCAAGCTTTATACAAAGATGGTGCACATACATAAGTATTTCTCTATGTTTCTTCCTACATTTTTTTTTTAATACATGGCTATACCACAGTTAAAATAACAAATTAATGGATCTAGCATGGAACAAAGAAAAGAGACTGTGCTACTGATATAACTGAAGGATTCCTTTTCATTTATTAGACGTCAATGATCTGAATCAGTTTATTAGACATCAGTGTGGCCTTATAATGCTACAAACAAGGTAAATATTTTTACCTCCATTCAAAGTTAACTAGCACAAATCTAAAGGAGATCAGACACCGCTGATTCCAGTGTTTACGAAAATACTTATGTCTATTTTAAGAACAATATTAAAAAGTAACTGTTTTTGTTAGATCCTGGGGTTACAGGTTTAAATTATGGATCTGTGGCACTGAAATAAAATCTGTATGGTTCAAGCTTTCTTGTACTCTCAAGATACAGCCTTTGATCTATACATGTAGATTAAATGTCTAGTATAGAATAACTCAGCATCCTACCTCAGATACTAGAGAGCAGCAGATGTTTAGGGAAAGAGTATAAGAACCATTAAGAACCATGCAAATTTTAGGGCTTGATAGAACTTTCCATGCGGAGATTTCTACTTCATGTTTGGTCCTTCCCCACACAGAAGCTGCACTGACAACCCTTGCTGATAGTATCTTCACAGAAGTAGCTTCAGATTTCAGAAGCTCAATAATTTTCATTTGGGTAATATTGCCTACAGTGAATACAGTCCTAGTTCCTAATTGATGGAATTCCTTGAAGTTAATTAAAGTTCATTTGCCTAATATTGCTTGCACTAGGCACAACTCTTAATTTCTGATTGCTGAAAGTGTCATCCATCAGTTGTAGTGGAAGAACCAAGAAAAAATGGATGGTGGAAATACATGATTCAAAGATGATGATGAGGAGTTAGAACAGAAGCAAAGGTAGAGGAACCGAAGTTTCTTCTTGGAAAGTACATAATTTCTAGGCTGGATGTCGATGAGTTACTGCTAAGTACTTACATGTTCATATAAACACTTGGCTAAGAGGAAGTTGGAATCCAGATGTCATTACAGGCCAGTGCCAAAGATCCTTCCACTTGCTTTCAGAAGTTTTACCCTATGCTGCAGAAGACAAACTTCCTGCTTGAGGTTATTTTTGCACACCAGCAGGAATTCTCTTAATAGTCATAATCATTTTTAACTGTTTTATTTTATCTGCTCGTTCTCTGGTTAGATATAAAATGAATATATTACCCACATAATTCCTGTGGATTCATAACATTTGTATAGTTATTTAAGTAACTGTAATTGGGCAATGTAATATTATCACTATCAAGGCATCTGTTATTTTGCATTCAATCCAAAGTGGTACTATGTCCCAGAGGAGATCTTCCAACAGTTATCAGCTGTGCCAGGATTTCTGTTCTGGTGCACATCAGAAATGTATAACAAATCATACAAAAAGCTACACTAGTTAATTAATTAAAAGGAGAAATACTAAATATTTGCAGCACTAAATAGATCTGCACAAGAGCTTTGAACAATGCTTCAGTGACTTTAATTTGCATAGCAGTTGGCAGTGCAACCTCCTTTGTTAACTAAATTTTTATTCACCATGAAACTTTCATTCTTATACATACTAAAAATATGTGTAATGTTGAGTTACTTATGATCTGTTGATAAACTCTTATTAGCTACTGAAGATAATTGCAACACAGTAAAGGAATGAACGTGAATTTTATTATAGGAGGTATGAATACAAAATCTGTCTACTATCCCTTTTCAAGTAACTGAATTAAATTTCTGGGCAGTTCAATTACAACTTGCTTGAGCATGGCATTACATCTTCTGCAATGTGCTGCCAAATTGAGTGACATCTCCAGATGATTAGATTTCATTTAAAGTAGAATTTCAGGAGTGTAAAAGCTGTACTGTGCTACCGTCTATACAAATATCATAATTCATTATAGAGTAACAGGATATTTATATTGAGGTCTTTAGGACATGGTGATTAAAATAATACAAATAACTTCTACTGTACTCTTAAACCACTGACAGCTTTACCACAGTAAAAGTGTCAGGGTGAGGCCCTTAAAGCTATAAAATAATTTAAAATGCTGCATGTCTTTCACATATTTTACAGACTAATCATTTCCATTAAAATTGAATTGTGAGAGTGTGTAGCTTTTAGGAAAGCTGACTGAATCACAGGCCAAACTTACTCATGGTGAAGGAAAAGGACAGGGAGTGTTTCATAGAACCGTAGAATAATTTAGTTTGGAAGGGATCTCTGAGGATCATCTAGCACAGCATCCTGCCTGATGTCAACTATAACTAGAGTTATCTCCAAGGTTGGAGATCCCACACTACAGGGCAACCTGTGACATTTAACCACTCAGTGGGGTGGATCTAGTCAAAATTTCCTGTTGCAAGTTGTGTCCATTGCTTCCTGTCATATTCCTACAAGCTTCCAAGAAGCACCTGGCTCTTTGCTTTGCATCCTCCCATTAGGCAGATGAAGACCACATAAGATAACCCTGATTGCACAGATATTTATTCATTGTTGTACTGCGTTATCTGCAACTCCTGAGATTTTTATTTTATATTTTTAAGGTAGCTCTTTAGCCTTTGTTGGAATACTTGTGTCTAAGCCCCAATTATTATGGAATTTGCTGTTCAGACATCACGCAGCCTATAAGCAGTGAAAGGAAAATAATCTGTCAAATTCCTTCTCAGCAACCAATGATTTTTAAAGGGGGTAGGACTTCTGAACAGTACATTATCACTTTGGTTAATGTGCATTCAGCAAGCCAAAAAATAGTAAGTAGTCTGCTCTGGAAGGCTACATCTAGAAAGTGTTAGACTAGAGGATAAGGGAGAAATATGGGAGATCTGGATCTCACAAAAAATGAAAAAGAGAAGTGTCACCTCACCAAACATAGCTATTACTTTGTCAGACACAACCAGAAATTTCTCCTATTGATTTCCCTAAGGCAGGAAGTTCTAACAATGTTTCTTGAAGATGTATATAGCTAAGAACTTTATTTAGATATGATAACTTTCTATATGTAATACTATTACTCAGTATTGATACATTACTAGTAATAATTCTGTTAGTGAAACATGCATCTATCAGAAAAAAAAAAAAAAAACATAATTATAGTGTGGTTAGACAAGCTTTGCATGCACTTTGAGGCATTTTATATATCCATGGATTAAAATAAATTCTTACCAAAAATAAGAAATCAAACAAACATAAATATATGAACATATATAGACTAAACATATTGCACTATGAAATTAAGATGATATTTGAAACTGCATTAGAAGAACTAGTAGAGTGTGCCATGATTCTTGTCCTCTTCCACATATATTCAGGAGGGATTTTGCACACAAGATATCTCTTCCCCAGAAGAGAAGTTGTTATAGCTTTGCAGACTGTGCATTTTTGTCAACTTGAGCCTGTTGCCAGTGACTGAACATTCAGTGATTTAACAGGTATAGATATAGCCCAGTGAATCAAGGCTGTCATGGTATCTAACTGAAATCACTCAGATATAATGTCCACCACAGATGGACAAAAGTGTAAAACCCACAATGCGCTAAAGACTAAGAAAATACTATTAAATTTCCATTACAGCCATCTTACTGGTAACAGGTATACTTCAGACAGATGTATGATTCATGAAAATGAGTAATTAATTATAAAAGACTGTCTCAAAATGCACTTAGCAGATGCCATCACAATTATTTAAGTGCCACTTCAAAGTGAGTAACATCAGCAGTCTAATTATCCCATGGAAAAAAATAATTCTATGTTAATCTAAGAACTAGCTTGTATTGAACTTTGTAGAGCCTGACTGCGGGGCTGTGAGAATATTCTTCCATTAACCTTTAGACAGATCCTTGCGTAATGTTCCCAGATGCTACACATAACACTGAGAAACCCGCATCTTGGAAACATTTCCCTGGAGCAGGGAGAAGATGGAAAAATACTTGAAGTTCACTCAATCTAACTATTTGAAAAACATTGTAGTACTCCCATGTAGTACTTGTGCTGCCTTAATATAAGGAACTTTATCAAATGAACAAATTATGCCTACTAATGTTAGTGCCTTTAGCACTGCACATCATGCCACTGCTTTGTACTGGGATGGGGCATAGGGAACAGAGTTGGTGCAGGGTTCTTTCTGGATCACAGTAAGAAAGGCCCAACAACAAATGGCTTAGTATTACAGCAAGTTAATTGGAGAGATTAAAAAAATATATAGGTAGGTAGGTAGGTAGGTAGGTAGGTAGGTAGATAGATAGATAGATAGATAGATAGATAGATAGATAGTGAGTAAGCATTATATTCCTTCAGATGCTGGGTACCCTTCATTTGTACAGCTTCAGATGAGCCCCAGATGGATCTTCCCTGTGCAGACACACTGCACAGCTCCCCTCCATCCATACATGGAGGAAGGTTCATTCTTTTTGATCATTTGAGGTATTATATAATTTTATTGTAAGAAAACAATTCCATCCATAAAGGACGTTCTCACAAGAACTTCTTGCTGTACTTTTAGATACAGGCAATCCCATGCAGGTGGTATAATTGCTGGTACTGAGTGGTTGGTACTGAGAGCCTGGGGACTCCTCTTTTAGAACGAGCTGGCTGAGGTTATCCTGCAGCCAAAGGATCTGTGCACAACTTGAAGACCAGGCTGTATGCAGAGCATGGTGCAGCACAGTACAGGCCTGGACCCACTCAGTTTACCTGCTATGTGGATCACTATATCTTCAATGCACAAGGTCTTCAGGTAAGGATAACTACAACCACCTATGTGGACATTTATTTTGTGGAGAAGTTGGCAATAGATGGGATCCTGCCTTGGCCAGAAAGCTAATCACCCCGATTCTGTAATGTTTTGACTGAAAATAAGGGGGGTTTCTTTCTTGTTCTCTGCACTAGAGTCATGGAAAAATCTTCTACCTCTGTAACACCGGAAGACATGAAACTGAACCTGTGGTCTGGCATCGACAATTATATAACATTGATTTTGCCCTACTTATTCACTGTAAGGTTCAATAAGGACTTTTTTGAATTGCTTATCATTTTTGGGGAGGCTGAACAACTGTCCCCACTATGAACTGCAGTGTTTTTAATGCACCAGGTCAACATTGTATTGTGCTAAAATGGTATAGAAGTGAAAATGAACATTTTGGTGATGTTCAACACCTTGTTGTTTACCTGAGCCTAATTTCTGAAGGCAAAGGGCTGTGTCAGATAACTACTGACCAAGATATTTCACTGTATTGAACATCCCAGTAAATTCAAGTTGTCTATTAGTGTTTTTCCAGAAAATGGTGAGATGTCCCTTAGTGAATACTGCTAACGCTGTGTGGAGTAAAATAGATGATTGAAGCAGACATAGACAGTGAAATTTGATTGAATTTTTAGGGTTGAGGAAGCCACAGCTCATTTCACATTTTATACTTAATGTCATCTCAAAACTGTTTGGAAAGCTGTGATTTGGTTTCTGTCAACTATATTTCTGCAATGTGTTACTTTTTGGCATTACTGTCCATCATTATGTTGTTCTGATAGACAGTAAATGTCCCTTTGTAATTATAGATGATAGTATTCTTGTGTTCTTCCAAAGTTTAAATCCACTTAGATCTGCTTTTGATTAATAACTTTTTAGATTCAAAGGTCGCACTTTGAAGTCAGTCTTTGTTACCACATCTAGATCACAAGAGTGATATATTTGGTTTAGTGATCACAGTTCTTGCTATTCAGCATTTTCTATCTCTGAACATTCAAAGTCTGAGCTGCCAGTCTCACAGTTGTGTGCAATATTGTATTTGTCATCTAAACTTTGAATGCACAAATAGCAATGCAAGTATACAATGCTTTTTTTGAAAGACGTTCAGATAACTCTTTGAGAGTCACTTAAGAACTGAATTACAGTGTACAACAGCACAGTACTTTAAAGGTAAATGAGCATCTGGTCTCGCAGTCTGAACTAGTTACAAACCAGAGTCCACTGAACTGCATTTGTTTAGCCCTGTGACTGATACTATGTATGCTTCTGCTGTCAAAATCACAAAATGACAATGAATGGACCGTGCCAACTATCCTCTTGATTGTGACATTTCTCACTTAAGTATTTGTATAAGTCCGACCTACCTAGTTTCTTCAAAGGTTTTGTTTTTCCTCTGTTAAGGCAAATGAAGGACTCAAAAACTTTTCACTGTGAATATGCTGTTCCAGTTATATATAGCCTGAGGTATCTTGGATCAACCATGATCTAATCAAGTACAGAACTTAAATGGAATCATAGATCTTGAAAACCCTTACCAAAAAAAAAAAAATAAATAAATAAAAAAATCCATTAAGTCCTGAAATGACATGACTTTTGTATTTAGGCTTATTGAAGCTCTTTGAACTTTACACATCTTCTGTGCTTGCTTATGAGAATGTCTATTTGCACCTTCTACTTCAGAGCTTGGTTCCTACTTCCACCACGTATGCTTCAAACAAACCTGTGTTATGTTAAACTGTTTCCAAATCTATTGAGGTTACGTGATAAATAATAGTAGTAGTACATGTATAAAAAAAAGCTGGTACTATAGCATCTAATTTCCACATTAGTGGCAATCTTGGAGTATTGCATAGAAAGGGAAGAGATTAATTTTGATCTTAATGTGTCCACATGTACATGGACATGTAAGCTGGGTGCTTGACTCACCCTCCGAGTGATAAAAACTTTTAGTGCTACTTGAGGTGACCTGGAACCTTCTGTTTGTTGTGCAGCTCAAAAAGGTTTACATCTACCCTAGTGCCTGTGTCATATCTACTAACCACATTGTGTATGACTCAGATATTCTAATGCTGTATCACTTGGCACTAGATGCTTCTTTCTGGATACCCAAATCAATCCCTGTGTCTGAGAACCTATTTTAGCGAGCAGAGTTCTAGTCAATCCAGGCAATGGAGCCTTGAGAATAATTCAAGTTACTGTCTAAAGAAGACACTTGGTGACCAGTGAGAATATTTGCAGTGTAAACTGGTTACTGTATACTGGCTCGACTCAGGTGATTAAACATAGACATTCAATTCAGTGTATTAAATGCATCCGGTTCCACTTGTGATGCCCGTATAGATTTCAGATGCTGCTTTAAAAGGTCAAGGACCTCTTGTAGGTTAAATATCAGTTCTTCAGTGTCATGCAGATTTTTCCAGTATGTTGGAGCATCTCAAATGGTACTAGATGCCTACCTTTAGGCAGATGAACTCAGCCTATAATGTTCAGTTGGTAAAATAGGAGCTAACACTCATGCTGTATAAATAAGCAACTATGTGCAAACACACAAGTCTTGGTAACCTGCATGCTCTATCAATGGAGAACTCTGGCCACACAATATACTTATTTTCTGCAGTCTCTAAATGTACCATTTACAATCCCAGCCCATGTATTCTGAAAAATTAAAAGTGAATCAGAAACACAGAGCTGGTGTATTTTTCCCAGTGTAAATGATCTATCATTAATTAATGATCCAGTTCATTTTTCTTGATTCTTTCATATGGTTATCCGGTACAAATGTTCCTCCAATATTCCTTATTCCTTAAGATATATTTTGCCCATGAGGCTCACATACTAATGCCACGTTTGACTAACTCTTTTTTGTAATTGCAAGAATTTTATGAGCTCAGTTTATACAGATTATATTTTCATATTCATTCAGTCAGAATCTTGACTTCCCATCATGGCAACTTGCTTGTGTTGGGAATTAATTCTGGTAACGTGCCAGTCATATTTTTGTAACTTACAGTGATTAATGACAAGTGCTTACTAAAGTATTATGTACCTATATCCTCTAATGGTCCTCTATGTTTGTGAGGTGAGATATTCTGTGACCCTTAAGCAAGGATGTATGTATGATTAAAATGGGCTAATCTAACATTATTCATGTCATCAGCAACTCACCTCTTAAAGGCTGTAAGGAAAAACAGCAACTACAGAAGGGAAAGCAACTAATTGTGCGGGTTCCTTAAGTCAGAACTGGGCATGGAAAACTAATCAAATACCTAGTACTGCTATATATTATTATTATTATAATTAAAAGGAAATATATATTGGTTCTGTTTATAAGTCTTAACATTCTATTGCTTTTGTTTGGCCTGACACCTTGCCCTGAAGGTTTGCTTATAATTTTGATGCAGTATTCTACAGATATAGCATTTAATTTGACAGTATTGATGAAGTTAAAAAAAACTGTCAAGAGATAGTATCATCCTGAAGGTTAATGAATTTTAGATTTCAGAAAGAGACACTTTTATAGATGAATGAGAACAATATAAATATGTTTTTCTGTTCTAATAGGACGATCTTATGTATCTATTATGAAAATAACTGGCCAGTATTCATTACACATAGAAAAAATATTTTTTTTTATAGTGGAAATTGGCTTGCTGAAAAGTGAGAAAACAAGAAGAAAATGGGAAAAAAAAAAGAAATAAAACTATTAATAAAAATGAGTTTACTCACTGAAGCAGCACTTGAGTAAAGGTCATTAATCTAACGACGAACAGTATCCTGTAAGATGGCCCCGGGGGCTGAACAAGGTGAGATCACTACATGCTAAATTTTGTTTTATTAAGTCAGTTATTATATTTATAACATTCATCCATGTCACAGATTAGGTCACATGGTGTTACGGGTGTTTCTGACTTTCTTTAAAGTATGTTTTTCCTGCTGCTGTCTCTATTTGTTGTCTCTATTTTTTGTCTCTGTATTTGTTTTTTCAGAAATTGTAGCATATAATTTTTAACTGCTTAAGAAGGTCAGCGTGATTTAAATCTGCTATACTTAAATGTTTTATAACTGCTTAAAAATTGTTCAAAAATAAAGATCTATTTTACAGTCTGTAAAAAAATAAAGATATCTAGATAAGTCCTTGTGTCCTGGGTCCTAGTGGACAGCAAGTTGAACACGAGCCAGCAATGTGTCCTTGCAGCAAAGAAGGCTAGTGATGTCCTGTCCTTCATTAGGTAGTCTATAGCGAGCAGGTCAAGAGAGGTGATCTTTCCACTCTTTTCAGCATTGGTGAGGTCACATCTGGAGTACTGCATTCAGTTCTAGGTTCCTTGGTATGAGATAGACATTGACATAATGGAGAGAGTCCAACGAAGGACCATTAAGATAATTAAGAGACTAGAGCACCTTTCTTAGGAGAGGCTGAGTGAGTTGGGAGTGTTCATCCTGGAGAAAAGGAGGTTCAGGGGGAATCTTATCAGTGTATATAAATACCTGAAGGGAACATGCAATGAAGATGGAGCCAGGCTCTTTGACAAGCAGGACAATAGGCAATGGGCATGAACAGGAACATGGAAGGTTCTGTCTAAACACCAGGAAGCCCGTCGTTACTGTTTGGGTGATGGAGCACTGGCACAGGTTGTCTAGAGAAGCTGCGAAGTCTCCCTCATTGGAGATCTTCCAAAGCTACCTGGACATGGTCCTGGGCAATCTGCTCGGGGTAGCCCTGCTTGAGGAGGGGTTGGACCAAATGCCTCCAGAGGTCTGTCAATCAGCCTGTGATTCTGTGAAAAGCCATTTCTGGATAAAATCTTTTGATCTTAATTGCCATAAATAACACAAAAGAATAATATATTATGAATTCCTCAAAAATTTGCATGTCTTTATTTGAGAAATACGGGAATAAGCAAGTCTGGTACATTGCTTGCTGTAAAAAATTAAGTAAAATATTTCAGTAATATCTTGAAGGAAAAAGTGAGCCAGCCTCATGTGTTTGTCAAGAACAGATTCTCTATCAGTGCAGTTGCAAGCCCTAATCCTTCCATAAATATTCACATAGTAAATCTACAAAGTTTGTACTTCTGCTTTGAAAATTTTCTCAAAGGAGAAAAAAAAAGTCATTCCTGAAGATGTGCTTCATGTTGAAATTTCCATGTTCTTTGCAAATGCAGTACTATTTCTGGAACAATATTGCACATACAGACCTAAATTCATGCTGGGATTTATTTAGACCTTTAATTTCAGACATATAGTTAGTCTTAGTTAGTATGTCAGTGTTTATGGAGGAAGTTACTAACTATATTTAAGTATTTTGCTGAATTGGGGTCACATAACAGCAAACCAACAGGAGCCCAGTCTTTGGCAGATCTTAACAGGGAACTTTCCAGGAGTTGATATTGCTGCTGCAGCTGACAGAGACAACTTAGAAATTGAAAAATCGTTAATGAAAGCTTAACATTTTTTAAAATAAAATAGAACAAAATCCCTAAGGCAGATAACTGTGGAAACTTTCATGAAACAAGGAGAGTTGAAGACATGATTCTGTTTCATCAGTAAGGACAGAAGTAAAACTATAAGCCGTATGCTGGTATGGCAAAGCATAATATATTAAAAAGAATTCTAATGTCTTTTTCTCTTTCATCTTTTTTTTTCATGCTTTCAAAGATAAGCACTATATGAGATTAATATTAGAATGACAGCGACACTGAACTGGAAATTCATTGGGGTTTTAAAATATCATGTTTCAGGATTTGTTGAAGGGATGGGGAAAAGAAAACAGGAAATGGCATATTCAGTGCAGTAAAGCAGTGAGATGCTTTTATATTCATAGAATCACAGAAAGAGAATATCCAGGGTTGAAAGGATCCACAAGGTTCATCAAGTCCAACTCCTGGCTCCACACAGGACCACCCAAAAAACAGATCATGTTTCTGAGAGCATTGTCCAAACACTTGAACTCTGGCAAGCTCAGTGCTGTGACCACTACCCTGGGGAGGCTGTCCTAGTGCCTGACTACCCTCTTGATGAATCACAGAATTGTCTAGGTTGAAAGAGACCTCAAGATCATCGAGTTCAACCTCTGACCTAACATTAACAAGTCCTCAACTAAACCATATTGCAAAGTTCAATATCTAAATGTCTTTCTAAGACCTCCAGGGATGGTGACTCCACCACTTTCCTGGGCAGCCCATTCCAATGCCTCACAACCCTCTCACTAAAGAAGTTCTTCCTAATATCCAACCTAAAACACCCCTGGCGCAACTTTAGCCCATTCCTCCTTGTCCTGTCACCAGGCACATGGGAGAATAGACCAACCCCCACCTCACTACAGCCTCTTTTATTGTACTTACAAAGAGCGATAAGGTCACCCCTGAGCCTCCTTTTCTCCAGGCTGAACAAGCCCAGCTCCCGCAGCCGCTCCTCACAGGACTTGTTCTCCAGGCCCCTCACCAGCTTCGCTGCCCTTCTCTGGACTCGCTCAAGCACCTCGATGTTCTTCTTGTAGCAAGGGGCCCAAAACTGAACACAGTACTCGAGGTGCGGCCTCACCAGAGCCGAGTACAGGGGGACGATCACTTCCCTGGACCTGCTGGCCACACTGCTTCTTATACAAGCCAGGATGCTGTTGGCCTTCTTGGCCACCTGAGCACACTTCTGGCTCATATTCAGCTGACTATCAACCAATACTTCCAGGTCCTTCTCTGCCTGGCAGCTCTCCAACCACTCATCTCCCAGCCTGTAGCTCTGCTTGCGGTTATTGCGCCCCAGGTGCAGGACCCGGCACTTGGCCTTGTTGAACTTCATACAGTTGACCTCAGCCCATCGGTGCAGCCTATCCAGATCCTCCTGCAGAGCTTTCCTACCCTCAAACAGATTTAATAAAGATATTAAACAGGACTGGCCCCAGTACCAAGCCCTGGGGAACGCCACTAGTGACTGGCCTCCAACTGGATTTGACTCCATTCACCACGACTCTTTGGGCCCGGCTATCCAGCCAGTTTCTAACCCAACGAAGCGTGTGCCAGTCCAAACCACAAGCAGCCAGTTTCTTGAGGAGAATGCTGTGGGAGACGGTGTCAAAAGCCTTGCTGAAGTCCAGGTAGACCACATCCACAGCCTTTCCCTCATCCACCCAGCGCGTCACTTTGTCATAGAAGGAGATCAGGTTCGTCAAGCAGGACCTGCCTTTCATAAACCCATGCTGACTGGGCCTGATCACCTGGTTGCCCTGCAAGTGCTGCGTGATGACAAGATGTGCAAGAACCTTTTCCTAACACCCAGACTCACCCCCCCCGTCCCAGCTTCATGCATGGTTTTCTGCTGTCTTCTAACATTTTTCATGGACAGAGAATTTAAGAGATAACTAAAGGGGAAAAAATAAGAATAAAAAAGATCAACGATCAATGAAGGTAGAAGAAAAATGCACAGTGGAGGTGAATAAAGAAACTTTAGCGTATACAACAGCTCTTGAAACCAGGCTGAGGTAATCTCAGTTCTGCTTTGAGTAGACAGTTAATATTTTTCATGGTAATTTCCATCAGAAAACAACGAGGAACTGAAGGTAAGTCAACTTGCCTTCTGCACACCTGCTACTCCTCATCAACTATTTATGGCATTTTGTCTGCCCTTGCAGACTTACGCTCTCTGTATATATGTGTGTGTAAAAATATGCTCACATATATTCAAGAATTTTGCTAATGGTGTACTTTAGGAACAATCTTTTGTAACCAGAGCTCAGGTAGGACCTCTAGGATGGAAATTGCTGCTGCAGATGTGAGTAGGCAACAAGAAAAATGAAAATATGAAATGAAAATAATAAAAGCTGAACATGTATATATTTCATGTCTATATTCTGAATGTATATAGACATACACATATGTACATACATACATTCATATCTGTTTTGAAAGTTTTTGAACAGACAAATGTAATACCGAGGGGAATGCACTTCACTGAATTACCATATGCTAAGTTTATTCAAGTGTCATTAGTGCTGCTCATTAAATTCTTCTCTAGAAACAAATTCTTAGCTGAATTTAGTTTTATTTTTTGTTCCTGTTTATAAAGATTATGCAAAACTATCTTCTCTTTCTGGCTGATGTATTCATTATTCACACACACAAGATAAATGATTTCTCAAAAATTTTCCAGCTATGTATTCTTTGCAAACTATTTACACTGACTACTTGGTAAGTGTGACATAACTCATAAATCAAATTTTATTTTTATTCTCTTTAATTGGATGACTGAAACTTTTTAAAACTAGCAAATAATAAATGGCAAGTAGTGAATGAAAACAAAACACAGCTAGGGCAAATGTTTGATACATTCCTATTTATGCTTAATTTGGTAATGCTTTAAAGATTTATGAATATTTTCATGAATAAGTAACTAGTTATAAATGGCAAGTAATATGACCTAACATATAGCAATAAAATGTTTCTTTAATATAATATTAGCAAATTAATTCTTTCTGCATTTGACCAATCCAGTCTACACACAGAATGACATTTAAAATCCGAAACCGTTAACCGTTAGGCAATAACTATTAAAATTGTTGCAACTGGGTTTTCTGTGGAAAGTTTAGCACGACAAAAAAAAAAAAAAAAAAAAAAAAAAAAAGTGTATATTTTTTGTATTTCAGATAGTATAATTTTTAAAATTTCAAGACTTCATATTGGAAGTTTACAGCACAATACAAGATTTTCCGGGATACCTTTAAATGATACATCTGTCCATCTTAAAATTGCCATTAAAAAGTTTACAACACAATTGCTTTGGTATGTTGGCTGTTTCTTATGTTTTGGGTTGTTGTTTTTCTGTTTGTTTGTTTGTTTTTCATTCATTGGTTGGTGTTTTTGTTTGTTTGTTTGTTTCCTTTTGAATGTGAATTGCTGGACATTGTGTCTTTCTTTTGAATGTTGGACTACATAGGATGATAACTCATAGCTATAAATGAATTTCTGGATCCAAAAATAGCACTGCTTCCAAAGATGGAATGAAAGTAGCAAAGAAAGAAAAGTGTGCATTTGTGCAATTCAGTTCAAAGAATGAGTTCAAAGGACCTCTCCATGGACAGGTCCCTCACAACTGTAGAGATCAATTCTCTTGCCATTCAGCTGTAGCTGCTAGCATGGGTGGAGAGGTCAGCCAGCCCTGGGACGTTCATGAGCTTCTGACGATGAAGCTCTTATAGAGGATGCAAGCTATCGTCCACTGATGTGGCAGATAAGAATCACTCACATTGTAACATGTACTATAATAAAAACAACTTCTACTTCTTATACTTATTTTCCCTTTGTAACTTCCTGTCACAGCTATCCAGCTGTGTCTCCTTCAGAAAGGGGACAAGAGAAATGCAATTAAATATATTACTCTGCTTAAATAGTTGGGAAGCAGTTAAATACTGAGATGATGACAGTTACATGAATGCTTACACAGATAAATAAATGATACTTTAATGTGCATGATAAAGAACTGTTGTGTTGTTTTTTTTCAGTATGTGCATTTTTTTTTTCTCTTTAGCAATAACACTACCACATTCTCTTCTGAGTATTGCAGATTTGTAAGGATAGTTTTCTAATCTTGAATTCAGGTTAGCAGAGCATTTTGACCTCAGAACAAAATATTAATGCATGTTTTTCAAACTACAGATATCTGCTAAATAGACATAATAGATCAGAAAAACACTAAAAGAATCAGGAACACAAAAATACACTAATCATTGAATTGCAAAGTGCATTTCAGCTAATAGTAAATTGTTCTTCAACTATATTTACAGGAGACTGAAGATAAAAAAATTGCTGAAATTATAGATGAATAAGGATAGAAATGATAAAAGAATAGTAGATTTGTTGAACTGGTGCTTTACTTATGTCTTTTCAGAGGAAAATGAGAACAGTGTAAACAGACAGGAATCATATTTCTTGATATAGGTGAGAACAGAGCTATTAGATACAGTGTGGATAATAATAGAAATAGTGTCAGATCTAAGACAGACGACCTTGCAATTGGTAGTTTATGGGTTTTCCTTTTGTATATTCATTCTATTTGTATATATAAATTGTCTTTTCCTTGTCACTGTCCTTGGAAGACTTCACAAATTTAAATTTGATGAAAAAGTGCTCATGAAAGAAGAGAACAGTTAAATTAAAAATGTCATAAGCAAACTACAAGGATTATATACAGAAGATATCTAAATTTTGCAAACATAAAAATAGTATTTGTAAAATTCCAGATTTTTTATTTGATATAGTCAGCATATAAATTTTATTTGCCAGGATCAAAGAAGAAATGCATATGCATAAAGACAGTTCAGTGTAATGAGGTGTAATCTTGGATCCTTTGGAAGAAAAATGTGTTGAATTTGACTTGCATCTCATTTTGTGTGCAATGCTACTTGACATATTATTCTGATAAATACAACCAAAACATGGTTTTGCTATAAATTTATAGAATAAATATGTAAAATTGAACAGGCAGTGGTATCTTATTACTAATAAGGTAAATTGGGAAAATGGGGATTAGTCTATTACTCCTATTAAAGGAGTACTTTAGTTCAGATAATAATCACCTTATAACTCTCTCCATATGTTTTTTTCACTTTTTTTCCCAGTTTATTTATTTATTTATTTGCTTGTTTATTCTTGGAAAAAATGAATCATGAAAAGTATGCTTTTGGTTGGGGAATAGTGTCCTAAAATTCAATCTAGGCTTGCTGAAGAAAAATTGCTACACAAGTAAAGAAAAATTACAAGTAAAAGAATGTTTCAACTCCTTCCAAGAGAGAAGTTTTTTTTTAAAAAAGAATAAGAGTTATTTAGACACAAATCAGACATATCAGCTTCTACTATGCTGATATATTCTAATGTTTATTCTAATAAGACAGCTTTTGACTGGTTTATGTTGTAGAATGATACCGAAGTTACAATAGTATAGAACATGTTATGGAACAAATTACATGAGAAGTGTCAAGTACATTGAATAGGTATTTATCTGATGTGAACTTCTCAGATCATTTTTTAATATGAATCTGAACTTGTAAGGTGCTTAGATGTGTCTTTAGTAATTCCAAATATATGTCAAACTGCTTTGTTAAAATGGGTTTAAGACACAATTTTATATCAATATTTTGGTTGTAACACCAACTTCTGTACTAAAGTTAGTCTTAATTTTCTTCTTTCTCTTTTTATAAGCAATTCTTTCTCAATGCATGAAGTGTGAAAAGCAATCCAAACCCTGTAGCAAGTATTAACATTTTTAGAAATATCCCTCTTTGTCTGTATCACTAAATATTAAAAAAAATAATAAAAAAATCCTCTTATATACAAATTCAAAGGCACAGTCTATGTTCACATGCCAGGATAAAATCTGACAGGAAACATATATTTATATTGTGCTGCTTTAATATGCAGATGAATTTAGCCAGACTTTCAGTTCTTTAATACAAATTAAGAGGTTTAGTAAAACAAAGAACTTTCTTTGGAAAGTGCATGATGACCCTTTCAAACTATAAGATTCTGACTTTTACAACCTGCAGGATTCTTAAAATCTGTCTGGATAATAAAGTGGTCCTGAAAAGAACATACTACCTCTAGATTTGGTGGCAGATCTTGGTATAGATCCAGGGTGTTACTCATATGAAAACTGGATACGATCTGTTGCGAATTTTTGGTTCTATAAAAAATATCGATAGTGAAAGTCTAAAACTATCACAAGACATCATTAAATATAGCAATGTTGAATCAGATAGAAGTCCACCTATACAACCTTTCAGAGTGTCCAGCTGCAAACACGTATGGAGGGGTGTAAGAATGATAAAAGCATAAAGCAACATTTATCCATGTGCTGGTTTTGTCTGGGATAGAGTTATTTTTCTTCATAGTACCTCATATGGTGCTATGTTTTGGATTTATGATAAAATAAAATGTTGATGTTTTAGCTGTTGCAGAACAATGCTTAAATAGAGCCAAGGACTTTTCTGCTCCTCTTGCTGACCAAAGGGATGTCCCACAGCATGCTCAGCAATAAAAGCTGGGGTAAAGAAAGAAGGAGGAATGAAGTGGAGGAGATGGGGGAGGACATTTGTAATGATGGTGATTGTCTTCCCAAGCAACTGTTAGTGCACGATGAGCCCCGCTTTCTTGGAAATGGCTGAACATCTGCTTGTGGATGGAAAGTAGTGAATGAATTCCTTATTTTGTTTTGCTTGTGTGCACAGCATTTGCTTTATGTATTAAACTGTCTTCATCTCAACCCATGAGTTTTCTTTGCTTTTGTCCTTCCAATTCTCTCCCCCATCCCACTGAGGGGGAATGAGCAAGCAGCTGTGTGGGGCTTAGTGCCTGCTGGTGGTTAACCCACAATACCCTGAAACATTTTTCTAGCATCTGTTGACATGGGGTCTAGAGATTTGTAAGGCAGAGGAGCTGAACTCTGTAGGTTTTCATTCCATCAATTTGTCCAATAATATATTGGATATTAAAGGCCTAAAGTTTGTGGATGTTGACACTAAAGTCTGTATCTGGTCCCTGTTGTGACACGGTCTCTGAGAGGAGCAGGGCACTGGAATCATTGCTTTGCACGTAAACTGCACGTAAATGTTATCTTTTTCCAGTGGTTATGCTGATGTAGAGATATCTGTGGTGATGCTGTATGGTCACGTTGATTGGCAGTTCTAACTGGAGCATATGGGGTTAGTTGGAGAGCTTATTAGGGCTTCTTGGGCTGCAATAAGAATTTGAAGGATAAGTGACAATATAGAACAGATGCACTACAGTATTTTGGAGATAAAGAACTTAAAGTGTGGACAGGGGTACTGGCTTGAAATAGATTTTTATAAAGTGCTCTTCTGGACGCACCTTTTAAAAAGACATGAAGAAAGTAATTTTGATAAATGAGCAACAAGTTCTGCAAAACCCAAACTATCAGAAAATGTTTCACGTTTCACAAAGATGAGAAATCCTGCTTTAGAATGTAGCGTTGTTTTTTTGTTTGTTTGTTTGTTTGTTTGTTTGTTTTTTCCCATTCACTGGGATTAAGCAGTTGTTGTAGTTTTGCTTATTTCTTAGTTTCTAGGCCCTTGAAAATCAAAAAGTACCAGAAGCAAACTGATGACACTTTATAGATTCTAGCAAATTAAATGCAGAAAATTAATCTGTCACCAGCAAAAACAGAGCAAGTGAATTTTAATCAAACATAATCTCATAGGTTACTCTAAAAAAATGACAATACACTATCTCAGGGTAGTCTATGATTTGATGTTTTTAGCTTCAAGATACAGAATCATTAGATTTAAGCTGTAAGACAAATTTTGCAAAGAGGAGGGAAAAAGTACTTTCAGGAGGGTATATATCACAGCACCTGCACATTCATGATGGAAACACCTCGATTTCCCTCTGCTTCTCTGCTTCATGATTTTGTGGTTCCCTAGAGTGTATCACCTATCACTTAACTAATGCAAGTTAATAAAATAGGAAATTCTATTTTAATGGATTTGAAAAGTTAATAAGGACAAAGATCCTGTGCTGTTTTTCACCTTCTAAAACTGACATTACAAACACAAGTAGCTAAAGCATGGTAAGCCTAATTATGTTAAAATACTTTAAATAAACATAGAGAAAAAAATGGCCCTCAGGTGAATGTAGTTTTGTTCCCATTACATTTTACACCAGTAAAATCAGAGTGACTTCATGGAGTCATTCCAAATTTTGCTGTAGTTCAGATAAGAGAAAAGGCCTAAAGTTCTTTAATACATTTTCATACCACAAACAGCAACTGCTTTACCATAGAATAGCTGGGATAAATGTTATAGAGTTTTGTGAAAAATAATGTATTTTTTTATGTTCAAAGAACCAGCAAGACTTTATGAAAATAAAATATGCAATGAGACATGCAAGATTCAAAGAAGGGGAAAAAAACAAAACAAAACAAAACAAAACAAAACAAACAAACAAACAAACAACAACAAACAAAAACAAAAACAAAAACAAAAACAAAAAAAAAAAAAAACACATGCATAATGTTGAAGGCCCCTAAAGATCAGGTGAAATGAGCACTTAAAATTCTGGATACCTGTCCAGTTTATCTAAATTCTTAAGGTCTAAGACCATGCTGAGCAGATGGTAAAACAATTTTCCATGACTTTTTATTTCATGTTTGCAGTAGGGTCATACTAAATTAAATATTAATATATATTTTTTCCTTAGGAATTTAGGTTTATGGGATGGAAAGATAGATTGGGAGTTAAAATATTAACTACATTTACATTTGAATATTAGCATCTGTACAAGCAGATCTAGAGTGATACAAAGAACTTAGCACACTAAAGCTTACCAGCAGTTACCAGTTTGTAATATTTACAGAATCATAGAATCATAGAATATCCCAAGTTGTAAGGATCACTGAGTCCAACTCCTGGCACCACACAGGTCTACCTGAAAATTCAGACCATATGACTAAGAGCACAATCCCAACACTTCTTAAACTAAATATTTAAATATTGGAACAAGACTATGGATAAGTGTCATGGTTCCACTTGAGTGGGCAGCCGAGCTCCACCACTGCCGCTCTCTCACTCCCCCTCCTCAAAGAGGAATGGGGAGAAAATACGATGAAAAGGGTTCAAAGGTTTTGATAAGGACAAGAAGATCATGCTTTAATTATTGTAATGGGCAAAACAAACTCTGCATAGGGAGATAGTAAGATTTATTGCTTATTACTAGCAAGCTAGACAAGTGAGAAACAAAGGAAAGAAACCAAAAGCACCTTTCCCCCCCAGTCCACCCTCTTCTACCTCCTCCCCATGAGCGGCGCAGGGGAAGAGGGGAATGGGGGTTATGGTCAGTCTACAGCACTTCTTCTCTGCCGCTCCTTCTCAATCACTCTCATCCCCTGTGCTGTGGGGTCCCTCCCACAGGATGCAGTCCTTGATGAACTGAGCCGGCGTGGGCTTCCCACAGGCAGCAGCTCTTCCAGAGCTGCTCCAGATATGGGTCCGTACCACGGCATCCATCTCTCAGGAGAAAACTGCTCCAACCTGGGTCCCCCATGGGCAGCAGCTCCTGCCAGGTCACCTGCTCCTGCGTGGTCTCCTCTCCACGGGCTACAGGTCCGGCCCAGAATCTGCTCCGGCAGGGGTCTTCCACAGGCGGCCAGGGGTCTTGCACAGCCTCCGTCGGTGCAGGGCCACCTGCTCCACCGTGGACTCCTCCACGGGCTGCAGCGTGGAACCCTGCTCCACCGTGGTACTCCATGGGCTGCAGGGGGACATCCTGCTTCACCATGGTCCTCACCACAGGCCGCAGGGGACTTCTGCTCCGGCGCCTGGAGCACCTCTCCCCCTGCTTCTGCACCGACCTTGGTGCCTGCAAGGCTGTTCCTCACTCTCACTCTCCCAGCTGCTGTGTGGTGCAGCGTTTTTTTCCCTGTCTTAAATATGCTCTCACAGAGGCGCAAAACAACATTGCTTATTGGCTCGGCTCGGCTCTGGTCAGCAGTGGGGCCCATTACCAAACATGGGGCAGCTTCTAGATCCTTCTCACAGAAACCACCCTGCTACCAAAACCTTGCCACATAAACCCACTACATTCCACCCCTCACCTCTGTTAAAAGCATATTTAAGATTAATCACAATATACTCTTACTTTACAATTATCACAACCTTCACAAACTTCACTTACATCAAAAAGAAAAAGAATTCAGCACACCAAAATAAACATAACATCATCACAGCACCGACAGAAGAAGTAACCCGTGCTGAAGAGGCACCACCATACAATGAGTTGCCAGAAGACAGAAAGCAGTATGTGTTGTTTACTGATGGATCCTGCCGTGTGGTAGGGAGCCATCGGAAATGGAAAGCTGCTGTGTGGAGTCCCACACAACGAGTTGTGGAGGCCATGGAAGGGCAAGGTGAGTCGAGTCAGTATGCAGAAGTGAAAGCCATACAACTGGCCCTAGAACTTGCTGAAAGAGAAAAATGGCCGGTACTGAATCTCTGCACTGACTCATGGATGGTGGCAAATGCTCTGTGGGGGTGGCTGCGACAATGGAAACAGAACAACTGGCAGCGCAGAGGTAAACCTATCTGGGCCGCTACCCTGTGGCAATATATTGCTGCCCGGATAGAAAAGCTGGCTGTAAAGGTATGTCGTATAGATGCCCATATGCCTAAGAATCGTGCCACCGAAGAACATCAGAACAACGAAGAAGTAGATTGAGCTTCGAAAATTGAAGTAGTTCAGGTGGACCTAGACTGGGGACGTAAGGGTGAGCTGTTTGTAGCTCGATGGACCCATGAAACATCAGGACATCTGGGGAGGGGTGCCACATACAGATGGGCTCGTGATCAAGGGGTGGACCTGACCATTGAGGCTGTTACACAGGATACCCATCAGTGTGAGATCTGTGCTGCAATCAAACGAGCCATGAGGGTAAAGTCTCCCTGGCATAGGGGGAGACGGCTTGGATTTTGATATGGTGAGGCCGGGCAGATTGACTACATCGGACCACTCCCACAAACCCGCCAAGGCAAAAAGTACATACCATAGTAGAAGCAACTGCTGGGTGGCTGGAAACATATCCAGTAAACCATGCCACGGCCCGAAACACTATCTTGGGCCTGGAAAGACAAGTGCTGTGGCGACATGGTACACCAGAAAGAATTGAGTATGACAATGGGAGTCATTTCTGAAACAATTTGGTCACTTCCTGGGCCAAGAGACATGGCATTGAGTGGGTGTATCACATCCCTTATCACCTACGAGCCTCTGGGAAGGTTGAGAGGTACAACGAACTGTTAAAGACTATGTCACGAGCATTGAGTGCTGGGACGTGGAAACACTGGGATATAAATCTACCAGAGGCCACTTGGCTAGTTAACAACAGGGGATCTGACAGCCATGCTGGTCCTGCCAAAACAAAACCCCTACACACTGTGGGAGAAGCTAAAGTTCCTGTAGCAAGGTATAAAGGTATTTTCTTTGTAAACTACTTGAATTTATGATTAAGCTATTTTTTTATTATTGGTTGGACATTAAAGTTAAAGAGCTATGTCATTTCAATTGTGAGCACATGGTGAAATCTTTTGGTAAATATTGACTTTCTGAATTAAGTGCTTTATTTACCTGAGAAACTGATTCCTAGTAAAAGAAACACAAATTTCAACCTTTTATTCAAAGTGGTTTTAGTAAAAGAATGTGCAAAGGAGTAGGGTATCTTTAAGAAAAGATGATCAAAATTTGTTATAAATTAAGCTCTGGATTTAGGTGTGGGGTTATGGAGTTCTAGTGGCTCTCTTCTGTTGATTTACTCTGCCACTTTGACAAAATACCTAATGTATTCATTTTCCATTCTGCTACAGGCTTTTTTGAAGAGTTAGATTTAACTGGACTAGTGAGGATTTTCACATCACTTTTCTCGCAAATCCACTAATTCTATCTATGGTTCTTCAGTGCTCAGAGTCTAGTATTTCACATTCTCTCTAGCTCCTAAAGCCTGTGCTGTGAGGACCCAGGGAAACCCTTCATCGCCATGTAGAACTGCAGAAAGTGTGTTCCTCCCATCAGCAATTACCTGTTAATGACCAACATTAATGGGATCCTCCATCATGACAGGCCTCTCCCTGTCCCAGAATGAAATTTCTGGTGAAAAAAAAAAAAAAAAAAAAAAAAAAAAAAAAAAGAGTACTTTACAGCTGTATCTAACATGTACAAATATTAATGATTGAGCCAATTGAATGCACCCAGTTTTGTCATTTATTTATTTAGTGTGTATGTGTAAGACAAAATGATAATGTTAGCATATGTATTCTCCATTCTTGGAGATACCCGAAATCCAAATGAACAAAGCCCTTAGCAACCAGCTGTAGCTGACTCTGCTTTTTTTTTTTTTTCATGAGATTGGAGATCTCTTCCAATCTCAATCATTCTGTGATCCTACCCAAACTATGTAAGTTTATGTAAGACCTGCTCCCGTTTGATATATGTTATAGATGTATTGTGAAACCTAGCATTATGAGCATTGTATTACATCACTGCTGGAAGAAAATAGTCTTTATAGGAAATAATGCAGCAAGAATTTTTACTGATAAAATTAATTGTAAACAGTTTCAAATGTTGCAAATCAAGCCTCTATTCCATGATTCTCTGCACATAACTGTAAGTTTGAGGTCCTCTTTTGGCTATTCTCTCTTCTGGGAACTTTGTTTTACACAAATATACTTCAGGTATGCTTTCTCCTTTTTATTTTATTTTATTTTATTTTATTTTATTTTTTAGTCATTTGTCCCATCTGCTTAGAAAGTAAAGGAAAAAAGAAATTTCTTTTGCAGTTTAACAAAAACCTCTCCCTTTTGAATGCTTTTAGATCTTTGATTTACTTTAAACTTACATCCGGTCTACTTCCTCAGATGTTTTTTTGGGGGGAAATTCAAAGGATTCGTCTTTAAATCTCTGATGGAATACCTAAGGGTCATGATTCCAGTGTCATCCCATGACGCTCAGAAGATCTTTGCCTCCTTTTCCACTGAATAGGTTATGAGAGAAGAGGGTGCTAGGGTCAGCTCCAGGAATTGTTCCATGGTGACATTGATGTTAGGAAGAATGTTCTTCTCAGCTTCAAAGGTATTCTCTGAAACCTTGGAGAAATGAGAATTACCAAAAGAGACTTTCTCTGAAGCTGAGTTTCAGCAAAGAAATGTAACCTGTGCCTTACACATTCTGCAGCATATATAAAAATCGTTTTCTTCTTAGAAAAGATGGTAAATCTGGGAAGTGACTTCCACTTTTGACTTCTTCATGAAACTGTCATAAATAGAAAATAAAGAAACAGTTCTGTATAGTGATATGTATTAAGTTGCTGCTTTGAAGCCATTGTTGAAACTTATTAAAATAACTTTATATTTCATTGTTGGGAATTGGCACAAAGGACGTGGACATGAGTCCGTGGAACAATTGTTCGATCTGAGCTTGCTTTAAGCAACCAGGAGTAGGCCTTAGCAAATCCCATGGCCTGCTGTAGCTGAGCAAACCAAGCTACCAGGGCAACTATGAGAGTTCCCACATTGCCCAATTGAGGAATTCAGAAAAATATTGTTACCCACAACTGGCTTCAAGGACAAGATCTACGTGACTGCTAATCACAAGGGGGGTTGTTTTCTTGCAGGTGGGGTTGTTTTCTTGTAGCTGTTTGTCTGAGTGCTTTTGATCAATAATCTTGTGTGAAACACTGTCCGCCCCTCTTAAGTTCACTATAAAAGTTAGGCTATTCGGGCAATAAAATGGAGCATGATCTGACTACTGATGTCTGTCATGCTTTCGGCCGTGCTTCCTGCAACGCCCTCTAACATTTCATATTAATAATTTCAATATTATTCCAACATTATTCCTCCAAAATAATAGGGTCTACCTGCCTTTTTCATCTACTAATAAAATAACTGATATTTTAGTAATTTCATGAAATGTGTCATTTTGCAATTCAAATGAAATACATACAAGACATCTGATAGACACCTTGTATGGAACTTCTGCCCCAAACTTTTAAATTGGTTTGAATAACTTTTCTGATGTTTTTCTCCAATCAGAAGACTTTACCAAGATTGTGAATTTAGAAAATTGTACTGAAATTAATTCTGCAGAATTTCACTTGAAGCATCTTCAAACAGCTTTCAAGTGGAGTATCACATCTAAATAAGTAGTCTAGATTGTTTTGAAAAGGTATTAAGTATGCTATGTACTCTTTACCACTAGAATTATAAGAACTAAATTTAATTGTTAATAATATTATCCATTTTCAATTAAAATTAATTGTTAATAATATTTTCTAGTAATAGAACTTTAATCTCATGATTCATTTTTTTTGTTACCATCTTCAAAGACAAAAGTCAAACAAACCAAAGGGAAAAAAGATAATTCATATTTATTAACTTTTCAGGTGATTTAGATTCTATGAATGATTTCAGTACATGTAGTGAATACATTTAAATATTTCAATTCTGAATTTCATTGCCATGTAAAGGTACTAGTTTCATTTGATATGAGATTAACTCTGCTTACTTGATACAGTAAAATAGCTTTCATGGCATACTTTTTCACATGTGATATACCAGATAAACTGGAATATATTTCTGTCTGGAATAATAAAACCAATTTTTTAAATTTGATATCTTTTCATAGAAATTGATTAAATTATTAATAAACATTCTTATAACAATGTTCTGTATGAGCAAAGTCTAAAAAGGTTTACTTTTGTTTCTATTTTTCTCAAGGAAAAATAAACCTGAAGAAAAAATATCAATGATGAAACAAGTTTAAAGCAAAGCTAATGCTCCATCTCCAGAAGCTGTGTCTTTCTTTAATAATCAAATGTTATGGTATATCTGCAGAGAATAAATCACACAACAGTTCAGTTCTGGACAGTAATCTTTCCTGACAGTACAACATTAATACTTTCAAGGAAGTAATGGAAGATTTTATTTTTAACTTTCAAAAATAAATAGTGCATTACAGTCTCAAAAGTATATTCTCATCATGCAGAAACAGGAAAATGCTACATTTCTACTTCAATTCAAAGAATTTTGTACTATTTTCATAGCAAATAGATAATACGTACTAATATGCAGTCTAGCTTGACTATCAGGGACAGTGATAGTGCAAATGTGACAAATATATGCAAAAATGTATGAATGTTCTCAATTCAGTGAAAAATTCATATTGATAATATGAATTTTAAGAATGTCCAGTGCCCACACTCAGTTCAAATCTGGTAGTATTTTGTCTTTTATGAGATTATGAAGGTAAAAGCTAATGAAGAAGTGTGTACAGAAAGATAGTACATTTATTATGATGGTGTGCGTGGTATGGTTTTATTTTTTCCATCTGTTTTTTAAAGAAAAAAGTATCAGCTGTATTGACAAAAGCAATGTATACATCAAAATTAAATTCATTGTTGCTGTGAGATTTAAAAGCAACTTTTTTTTTTTTCTGAATATAGAATTAAAAACTCCTATAATTACCAAAACTTTGCTGTTATTTTATTTTAATTGTTTTTTGGTCTATGTTGAAAGACGAACATTTTCTTCACTTTCAGTACTGCTAATGAGCAGAAATTTTCAAAGTCTTACCCTGCACAGACAACAAGTGAAGACAAACTAAGTAGTTATAACTTCTTCCACATTTCTTCCAGGATGATTGCAATTACTGCCTGCAGTGAATACGAGATTAAAAGTGGATTATTTAAGGGGATCTTCTAACAGGTAGACTACACAGTGTTTCAACATCTTAAATCCCTGCAGAGTAAAGTCCTGTGGAGGATAGATCAGGATCTCACCTCTGGTCCCTTTTCTGAACCACAAGTACCTCTTTGCCCCAGTCACATACTTTCCAAGATCTCAGAGCTCTTCTACAGCCAAACCATGCTGAGAAGTGTTCTCTTGTTCTCTCACTATCATCGGTCTTAAAATTCATAAGTGATACTTCTTAAGGGAACTTTTTTTTTTTTTTTAATACTCTCAAGCATTGCTGTTTATTTTGGTAAGTGGTAATGGTGTGTATAATTTTATGCTATCTGGACACATGGCGCTTTTCCTGCTTTCTGTATACTTGTCATGGTTTTGGTTTTATCAGAGTTCATTTTTATTTTTATTTTTTGTAGAGGTTCACACAATGCTGTGTTTTGGATTTTTGATGGAAATAGTGGTGAAAACACACTGATGCTTCAGAGCAGTGCTCACATGGAGTCAAGGGCTTTTCTGCTCCTCGTGGTGCCCTGCCAGTGCAGAATCTGAGGGTGCACCAGGAGCTGGATGGGGCCACAGCCATGACAGCTGGCCCAGGCTGGCCAAAGGGATGTCTTGTGGAGTCAGCAGTAACAGCTGGGGGAAAGAAGGAGGAAGGGGGGGGACGCTGGGAGTGATGGTGTTTGTCTTCCCAAGAAACCATTCTGTTTGATGAGCCCTGCTTTCCTGGGAGTGGCTGAACACCTGTCTGCCCCTGTTGATGGGAAGGAGTGAATTAATTCCTTGGTTTGCTTTGTTTGCATGCATAGCTTTTGCTTTCCCTAGTAAACTGTCTTTATCTCAACCCAGGAGTTCTTGCACTTTTATCTTTCCAGTTCTCTTCCTCATTGCACCTAGGGAGAGTAAGTGAGTGTCTGGGTGGTGCTGAGCTGACTACTAGGGCTAACCCAGAACAATATGAGAGGCTGGAGGTGAGACTCTGTGGTGAGGCTGCCTCTTGTAGCAACATGTGACGACTTCCAGTCACTGGGATTAGTCTCCTACCTTCAATAGTGAGTGAGATTAGGAAGCAAGAGAGATAGATAGGGAAAAGAAAAAAAAAAAAAAAAGTAGAAGAGGAAATGGATAATATAGGCAATAAGGACTACAGTAACATACGGCTGCCTACCTTTTCTGAGAGTTATTTTCCCTTTGCTTGACTTAGGCAAACTGATCAAGGGAACAATAAATGTTTCTCTGGGAAACCCTTATCTGTTCTACTGCAAATCACTTCTGGTTATATTGTTGTAGTTACAAAGGCAATGTTTCCTTCAAAGGCAATGTTTCTTTCAAAGGCACACTGTAGAAAAGTGCAGAGCCAGGGAACACAACCCTTATACATCTGATCTAAAATGAGAGGAGATGGCACTTCACCCCTTTGAGGAAGCAATGCCTAGCTTCCACAGTTTGCTTAAAGTCTAGGATCCTGTTTAAAAGATTATAAACAATATATTCTCAACTAAATAGTTATAAACATATATATTCTCAACTAAATAGTGAATATATACTAAAAATGACTTCCCTGAATAGCTTGCAGTTAAAGTATAAGACCAAAGATGATCCTATGATGTTTCTCCATGATTGACAATTTCTGCATTTGTCACATAGATATGAAAAATTTTTCATTTTTTTCTTTTCAAAAACCTTGTTGACCAGACAATTAATATTTTAATAGCTCCCTTTTAAAACAATGTAGTGAAATCAACACTTTCTTATAAAGACATTCTACTGCACTGTTATACAACTGAAAGAGTATGGCTCTCTCTTCGGTATTTTTGGCACCCTAATTACCATTTCAGTTAGTGCTGTGCAATGCGTGAGTTTGTTGTGGCTTGTGAAAATTTGAATTTGGTGACCAAAAAAACCCTAAATGTAAGTATATATTCCTTAAATTCAGCACGTCATGTTTGTCTGATTCAACTATCTATAGAATCTTACTAGAATTAAAAAACAGGTTAGACAGAAATGACATCCTTGATATAAGAGCCACTCTTGCTGCACAACATTAAGTGTTTTATATCTCAATAGAATTATCTTCACCAGAGAGGGAGAACTTTCTCTATATCAAATTCACATACTATAGAGAGCTTGTAAGAGGGAGAAAGGAAGAGCAGCTGATTGATGAAAATAAGTAGGTGGGATAGGAAGTATATACAACCACTATAGTGTTTAAAAATACTACACATTGACTTATGTTGCTCCTATTTACAGAGGGGCTATTGTAGATCTTTCTGTCTTTGGGGAAGTGAGGAATATGTGATAGGGGTTATAAACAAGAAATCATTTATTTGCCTTTTTAAAGAAAACAACAACAACAACAACAAGTAACACACACAACAACAACTAGAGAGTAGGAATGTAAATTTCTTCTCTATAGGGCAGGTGGATAAGGACTTTAAGTCAGAGTCAGAAGCCGGCAGTTGATACTGATGTTTACAGGATCTTTTACAGGACAGAAAGGGCAAATCTGCCGTGATAAATTTTTACAGAGATTTCATTCTACCACTACTTCCATTAAGACAAAACAGAACATTAAGCATGTAGTAGTACTAATTATAAAATGTTTTATACCACTGGTTAAAAGCAGAAAGGAAAAAAAAATAAAAGCCATAGCAGCCTTCTGCTAAACCATAGAACCTTCTGGTCATGGACAGGAAGGGACAGAAATACACCCCTACAAAAGTGATCACTGCTACTGTTTCCTCTGCCATAATCTCCTCTTTCCACTGTACACCTAGGGGAGACATAGAGGAAACAGGAGATGGAAGGCTGCCCTTTGGCACCTGGAGGCTGACAGCTCCTTTCATCAGCTGTGTCCTTTCAAGCATTTCTCCCGCTTACAGCCACAGGGGAAATCATGATGAAAATGGAGGGGACTAGTCTTGTTTGATTCAGGCATCGAGCCTGTCTCATAACACTTCCAGGCAACTAGTGGAAAGTTGCTGAGGGAAGAATTTCTCAAGCTGAAGATATCAAATGAGGCTATTTCCCAACATTCCCTGGACACTCACAAAATCTGCTGGATCTGTTTCTTGTCAGAACTTTAAACACCTCTGATCCACTGCATGTTCCTACGGTACTGCTTTCCTTCTTATTGGGCATGGCAGGAAAAGGAGAGCTATTTAGAGAAGGACTAGCAAGTAAAAGTCACTAGTGCTAAGTGTGGGATGCTGAAGGGTCCTTTCATATAGTGAATAAAGACAGTTGGGAAGTGGTAGAAAACGGGTGAAGGCAATGTGCAAAGCTTGTATTGAAGATTGGACAATTGAAAGCAATATGGTAGGTAGTATAAAACCAGTGAGAAGGTCACATCTAAATAACACAGTTAGGAGAGTTTATAAGATTATGAGCTGACAGAGAGAAGATTTCAGTAACAGTCAATTTTAGCACTGAAAGGAATTTTATTAGACTAAGGAAAGCAATAATACAATATTCAATAATCCAGTAATTGCTACTTTTATCTAGGATGTCTGCATTCTCTTAATCCCTGCCTCAGCATGTCTGTCCATTTTTAAATCAACTTATTTAAGTCCTGCAACTGGGGAGGAACAAATCCATGCATCAATACATGCTGGGGGACTCCCAGCTGGAAAACAGATTTATAGAAAAGGATCTGGGGTTCCTGTTGAACACCAAGTTGTCAGCATGAGTCAGCAATGTGCCCTCACTGCTAAGACAGATAATAGTACTGGCTGCATTAGTGGCATTGCCAGCAGGTTGAGGGAGGTGATCCTTTCCTCTATTCAGCTCTGGTGAGTCCATGCCTGGCATGCTGTGCCCAGTTCTGGGCTCCCCAGTACAAGAGACACATGGGGCAAGTACAGAGATTTCAACAGAGGGTCACTACAATGATTAAGAGACTGGAGCATCTCTCCTGTGAGGAAAAGATGAGAGAAAGCTCATCAATGTCTACAAGTACCTAAGGGGAGGGTGCAAAGAGCCAGGATCTTTTCAGTGGTGCCCAGTGCCAGGACAACAGGCAATGGACACAAAGAGAAACATGGGAGTTTCTGTCTGAACATCAGGCAGCACTTCCTAAGTGATATCTCCTATTGCCTCTTCCAGGGACACACTACAGTGATGGAAGGACAGCCAGTGTAAGGCAGTAGGACTTTTTTTGTGTTTACTTGTTCTTTAATCTGAAAAAAAAAAAAAATCTTCCACAAGGTATAACACTACAATGATAAAACAAGAGGATACTAAGAAAATAAGACATATTTTCCAATATTACACATAATAAACACATCCTGACCTAATGGGAGATTTCACAGAGATTCATTTTACAGGGGTAACAAGTCCTGAATGAATCTATGAAAACTGTAACCTACCCGGTTACAATGGTTACAAAGATATTTCGTTAAAATAACTATGGTAAAAATTAGCGTGTATTGCTTTAGGTTGTGGCAAATGAAATGAAATATCCTCTACCTATTTCTGTTTTTGAGCTTTAAAAAAGTAGAACTATAGTCATTTTGTCGTTAATGAGATTTGGATATCTTTGATGAAGCATATAAGGAACTAATACTAGATTAAATAGGATAAGAGAAAATATTAATTTGAATAGGATAAGAAATGTGTTGGAAAAATGTGCTTTCTCCCAGTTTGTTTAATCCTTACTATTAAGGAAAGGAACCTCCATTTTTAAAAAGAGTACTTTCTGTTTAAAGCTATTTTCATTCAGCTCTATAATAGCCTTTGTAATCATGTCATGTATCTTTAGCAATGAATGACCTTAGTGATAGATGCTCTTGCTGTTAAGTGTTGCAGTAAATCTGGGAAAGTACTGCTTTGTTTTGTGTTTGTCCTGACAATACATTTCAACTTTGTATTGTGTTTTCATAAAGTTGTGGGTTTAGTTCATATCCACCAATTACATCACTGAGCTAAATCACACAAAACCCTGACAAACAAGGGCTCTCCTCTTCTCTGGTTCAGGAGCTTTCTCTGTTAATGCGATGAGTAGTTATGTAGAGCAGTTATCTTCAATTACTTAAAGCCAAAGGGAAATAAAGTTCAATGTGAACGAACTTCAAAGATCTACAACAGTAGAAGTGAGATCCATTAATCTACACAACGTCTAAATACCACACAAGCAGCGATTATAAAAGTTAATCTTGTTGACATAAATCTTTAATATTTGAAGCACACTGCCAGAATACCTTTGCCATTTGATTAGTGTTTGTTATAAGTAAAGAGAATTTGTTATGTGGAATGCATAAACTGGGCAATAATGTCAAGGATCAATGCCTTACAGGTTGAACAGTTTACCAAGCTATTGCATATATGGTCTATTAAGACACTAATTGAGTTTGTAGCATTCTGCTAAGGTCAATGAAAAGAGTCAATATATATAGAAACAAACTAATTAGCAGAACTGATGAATGTGTCAATGAAATCAGTGAGTATGTAATATATCTTGGGTGTGAAGCACTATTGTGTAATAGAGTCTTGTATTGTTTTTAGAGAGCTCACTCTATGATCCATGTTATAGCACATTACATTAACAGATTGTCAGAAATAACTTCATCAAAGGGTATGTTTTGTACTGAAAAGTAATGTCAATCCTGACTATACAAATTGATGCACATGCAACATGGACAAAATGTAGTGATATACCACTATAAAGGTGATCCAGTTTCCAGTGAGATGTTAAAAACCTGAATTGGTACATGCACAGACAGCCACCACTTTCCCTTCACATCCAAAGTGTTGTGTCCAGTTCTAGGTGCTAGTACAAGAAACACAGGGACACAAATGATAAATGGACCAGAACATCTTCATATGAAGGGAGGCTGCTCTGGGACTGTTCAGCCTGAAGAAAAGAGGGGTCAGGGAGAATCTCATTAATGTGTACCTGATAGGAGGGAATGAAGAGGAAACCAGACTCTTCCCAGTAGTACCCACTGGTAAGACAAGAGGAAATGGGCAAAAATAAAAACTTATGAAATTCCATCTTAACACAAGAAAACACATTTTTTCCTTGTCAGAGTGACCAAGTACTGGCACAAGTTGCTCAGAGAGGTTGTAGAGTGGAGATATTTAAAGCATGGTTCTGGAAAACCTTTTCTAGGTGACTTCTGGAGCAGGGAAAGCTAGACTAGATGATCTCAAGGGGTCCCTTTCAGCGTAAACAATTCTGGTATACAGTAAGGAGTGTGTACAAGGTGGGAATTTTCACCAGGAAATGTCATGTGTCTCCTAAAAGATCCCCATTTTAATGAGATTTTAGTTCTTGAACTATCCTTTTGCATGATAGATACAGACCACAAATTTTATTATTCATTACTAATACACACTAATAGTACAACTATTATAATTGATATAAATTATAAGTGATAACAGTAATGTGGCCTGTGATAATAACTAGCTCAAATACTAAGGTGTCTTCAGTAGGTATCTTTAGTTGCAGAATAAAATGAGTGTCCAAAATCTTAAAAATGTATCTGTTACCTGCACTAGCTTGTATTTATTAGAAGAGTGATCAGCATTGTCAGTTCTGTTGTGGTCAGGTGCTTTGCCTTATTCTGTCTTTAGCTAGGGAAACAGTTCTGAAGTGTTCCTTTTAATAGACATGCTACTGAAGTAAATAGGAGATTTTTTATTATTATTATTTTTGCCTAAATAATACAGACATAAGCAAGATAAAAGAATTCACAGAAATTTTGAATGCTGAACTCTTGTCTTTCACAGTGTGTAAAACTGAATCCACTCTGAGCAAGTTCTTTGAGATCCATAGGAGAAAGGAACAGCTGTGAGCTGAGATTTTGGTCATGATTACTTTAGTTACTTTATCTGCTTGTATTATTACTGGGTTGCAATCACACATCACTGGCTAGTTCCAATGGTGACCATTGGAAATGATTATATCAAACTAGTTTGTTTATTTAAAGTTTATGAGTTCCTATTCCCACTTGGAATAAGTCATTCTTATTTAATGACTAATGTTTTATAGATCAGGAATTCATAAAGCTTTGCATGTATGTTGAACTATTTTTGTAGCCTTTTTTCTTCCTCAATATTATGAATGATCATCAGGCATTCAATTGGATCAAGTTGTGAGGTTTTAGTAATTTTAATCAAATATTATTTTTGTTAGAGTTGTTTTATGATTCACACTATTTATTGTTTGTGGTTAATTTTCTTCGTAATTCAGTGTGACAAAAGAATTTTAAAAATATATAATTTATTTTTTCCACAGTAAACATTTCAGTTTAGTTAATTAATGAAGAGCTGATCTGCATACATTCCTCAACATGACTGAAAATCAAAAGCTGACATGGCCCCACAGGTTTATTTACTTTATATCTGAAGCAGTGAGCATTGTCAATTTTATATCAAGTGAATGTAGGCTGTGTCTGCACAGTATCACAAATAATCTCAATATCATAACATATTGTTTTCTAAGTAGATCATAAAACTAGGAAAATAAAACTAATCATATTGACCACTGGATCTTTGAATGTTTTATTTCTTTGAAAGCCGAAAAGCACCATTCTTTTTAATCAATTAAACCACAAACTATACTCACCTTTAAGCTGATATTCAAGCCACTTTATTCATAACAGAGACTGAAAACAAAATCTGTTTTGAGTTACTATGTCTTGCTCTGTTCTATCTTGTTTGCAACTGGCTATCCTGTGCAATGGGACTGGGCCATCACTCGGCATGCATGGGAGCATCTTGTCTCACCAAGGGACAGAAAGTATCAGTGGGACAGCAAAAGGAATCCCACTGGAATGATGGATGCCTTCAGGCATTCTCTCTTCTTGATTAGGAGCTGTGGGCTGCAATGGTCAGTGGTCTTGTAGAAAATTAGAAAATGATCCCTGCAGCAGAATCATCCTGCCAAAAAAAATGACTGAAAAAACTCCAGAAAAGATAAATTTTGTCTTAGGAATGTCAGACGTCTTTGAGCTCTTGAGATTTGACACACTTCATCATAGAGGCTGACTGGCTTCTGACAAAGTTGTCTGGCTCCAGGTTTGAGTGTATGAAGACAAAGCACCCTAAAACCCACCTTGGCCTTGCACTGGAAGTACATGTATTGATGGCACCTCAGGATTTATGGCTCTGGGAGAGGTTTGACAGTGTGACTGGTGGCCCAAACAGTACAGCTCTTAAGCAGTACTGTTTCCCAATCTGCCCCTGCAATGCCAGGGCAAAGAGAGCATCAGCAGAGTTGGACCAGGTAATGAGCCTACACCACAAACATTGCTGTGCTCTATTTGAAAATAACATGAGCCTGAAACAGTAAGTAAAATAGGCCTGGCATGGTCAGGAGAGTTTATGGAATATCTGTAAATGCTTTTTTCCACCAAAGCTTTTATTGTATCCACAAAGCACTTTGTTCACTCATCATGGACAAGAGCTTAACAAAAATTGAATCATATCCTGGACCTGTGAAGATTACTAACATGGGTGTAGCTTCTGAGGAGTCCAGTAAAACTCTGCTCACAGAATTTCCCACTGCAGCATAAGTAGCAGAGCTGGGGCTGTGCGCAGCGGGAGCTCTGGGTGTGTTTCTCGCAAACTGGATGCAGGGTATTCTGGAGTCACAGCACCTGGGCAGAAACAATGTAAAGGATATTCCCAATGAATTTCCAGTACCCCTTACAGCAGAGGGACGAGACTCTTAGCTCACTAATTATAAACACTGATATGACAAACCTACCAAATTTTGCATATTAGCTTGCAAGTCTTTAGGTTCATCTGTCACTTAAATTGTCTCCAAGGAAGAGAGAGAAGGATCATAAAAATAATATATAAAATGTGCCTGTGCATATGTTAGATGAATATAGAATAAGGACAGCATTTATTTATTGGCAAAATGCTGCACTAAAAAGTGCATTTACAGATATCTTGCATAACAATAATTGTGGTCTTTCAATGGACAACCTTATCCTAACAGAATTGCTACTCATCAGTACATCTTCAGTTAAGCAAGAGTTTTTCAAATGCTTTTCAATTTTAAGCATGGTATTACAGAAATGAATTAGTTTTAAAAATTTTAACATTTTCTTTCAAATGTTCATTATCCTCTTTAAAAGTGAAGCCACTACAATTCAAGCAATTGTATTTGAAACAACTGTGATTATAAATCTTACTTTCAATAGCAGTGGAATTAATTGAGACTAAATAAACCAAGATTTTCTTTTCATGTGAATAGTTAATTAATCAGTCCTGCTTTCTGTGAATATCTTTGTGTTTAACATGTATTTACTGGAACAAAGAACAGACTCTAGATAATTTGAAGTTTATTTACTTTTCTTTTGATCATTTACTTTTTATTCTTAGTAATATTTCAAACTATGCACAAGATATATTCTGCCTCTTAGTTAATGAATATGTATTTTTAAAAATAAGAAAAAAAAAAAAAGTTATGTGATAAAACGATGATGAATGGCTTCCTCTGAACATAACAAAGACTAGTCTGTTAAAAAAGTGCCTGTGTTATGGTCACCTTCTAATTTATGATTTTGGAAACAAATCAATGTGCTTATTCATATACATTTTTAGATAATAAACATTCTTACCATAGATTCATAAATATTCTTAGAAGTAAAGAGAAAACTGAAGGGAGACCTCATCAATGTGTATAAATATATGAGGGGAAGGTATCAAGAAGGTGGAGCCAGTCTCTTTTCAGTTGTGCCCAGCAAGAAGACGAGAGGCAACGGGCACAAACTGAAGCACAGCAGGTTCCAGCTGAATATGAGGGGGCACTTTATTGTGAGGGTAACAGAGCACTGTAACAGGTTTCCCAGAGAAAAAAATGTCATAACTAATGGGTTGAGATAAGGACAGTTTAGTAAGGAAAGCAAAAGACATATAAAAACAAAGCCAGACAAGGTTGCTTATTCCATTTGCTGCTTCCCATCAGCAGGCAGGTGTTCAGCCACTCTCAGGCAAGTAGGGCTCATCATGCAGAATGGTTTCTTGGGAAGATAAATGGCATCACTCCCGACATCCCTCTTTCCCCCTTCTTTCTCCCAGTTTTATTGCTGAGCATGACACCACATGCATCATCCCTTTGGCCAGCCTGGGCCAGCTGTCCTGGCTGTGCCCCCTTCCAGCTCCTGGTGCACCCCCAGCCTTGCAGGGCACCACCAAGAGCAGAAAAGTTCTTGGCTCTGTGTGAGCACTGCTCAACAAAAACTAAAACATTGGTGTGTTATTCTCACCAGAAATCCAAAACACAACATTGTGTTAGCCTCTTTGATGAAAACAAACTATATCCTCAGCCAAAACCATGACAGAATTTATGGCTTTTTTGTTGGATAGATTATTTCTTGAACTTTGAAAAATTCATGAATCTTGGCTAAGGATGAACAAAAGTCTCCAGGTAAGAAAATGCAACAGTCATTTATGAGATGTTCATAATTACTGAAATACTATTTCACTATAATAAATATAGATGATGGTGACAGACACAAGTCTGTCAAATGTTATTATTACTTTAGAGGACATCCATAGCTGTTTAAATGAGAGGATAATGTAAAGTTAAAACTTACATGAGCCACCAACTTGAAAAGCAGCAGAAATTACTGTAAGAATTTAAGGGTTGTTATAAGCTTTAAATGCTATCCAACAAACACAGGTAGTGAGAAGATTTCAGACTTACAGAGGCAATGGCCAATGTGTTCAGTTTCAGACTTGTAAGAGGCCCATTGGAAAATGTTTTCATCTACACAAATGCACCTGTTACTGATGTCAGCTAGACTTACAATTACAAATGAAGTTACACTTGTGGTTTTGGTACATATTGCTACACCTGTCAGAACTCATATTTGTAAGTCAAAAAGAGGAGAACCTAAAATGCACCAATAAATTTAAACCTAACAGATTTTTTAGGAATATGCATGAGAACATATTTTACTTATTTCATATTTCCTGGCCTGTGTGAAAAGCTAACCTAGGAAGATTTTAAAGTTTTGCATGAAGTTTTAATAATAAACCAGCTTACTTGATTGGTCAGTAAGCGTACTTTACTTTCTAAGACCATCTATATTCATTTTCATTAATCATTATTCAACTGTCTGGGCAATGGAGGACAGAGAATCTGAAATGCAAACCCATTTTAGTACAAATGACTGTCATTAACATCACTGTCTAGGAATGCTTTGTGTGATTTTCTTAACAGAATAGTTATCCATTCAAAGAGCAGAAACATTTCACATGTGACTGAAAGAATACCACATATGACTAACAGCAAATATCGAAAGCCCTGAAGCCATCTCTGAAAAGTGTTTATCAAGACTTTTTAGTGAATATCCATGAATAATGGATACAATCAAAGACAATCAAGCCTGGTTTAAGTGGTTTGCATATGATTTGCTAACCAAAGGAAAGGAGCTAAGAAATACAGAAATCACCTCAAAGCAACTCAACTAGTGAAGATGTTATTCCTTCTCTCAGGAACTGGAGAGCAAAATCTATCAAGCTTGTCTCCTAGTCCCTTGGCTCTCTTGATTGTATTTTACAAGTCTTCTCTCTCTTCTCAGTGGTTTTCCATGCCAGGACAAGAAGCAATGGGAACAAACAGGAACGCAAGATGTGTGTGTCATCAGGAAGCCCACTTTACTGTGTGGGTGAAGGATCACTTGCACAGGTTGCACAGGTTGCTGTGGAGCATTTTCCTTGAAGATCTCTGAAAGCTACCTTGACATGGTCCTGGGAAACCTGCTTTGGGTGGCCCTACTTGAGCAGGGGGTAGGACCAAATGACCTCCAGAGGTCCCTTCCAACTTCAACCTGTCTGTGATTCTGTGAAAAAAAGTCCATTCACAGGTGTTTGATGTTATGTGCTTCCTAAAAGCCTTCCCCTCTCCCCCTCCTTTTAAAAATCTTATGAACCCATCATCACTGAAAAAGAAGTTGACAGCTCTCAGTATAACAACAACAAAAGAAAGTCAATATTTTTATACATTTGTTATCCTTTCAGAACAGTCATACTCACTAATTTGTTCTTGGTGGTTTCTGAGGATGAGAAAGGTAAGACATTTAACTGCAATCCCATGTATTACTTACTCCACAGACGTGGATAGAATTATTTGGACAGACTTTTATTTAAAAGTTTTATTTAAAAGTTAAAATTTAAAATTTATTTATTATTTAAACAGACTTCTGATATTTGCTGATTTATGGCCTATTTCGAAGTTAAATAATATGAAAAACACATAATGAATTTATAATTTTTATCGGTAAATTGATTGTAACTGAACTGATAATTCTAATTATTCTGCCCTAATTTACTCTGAAGTAAAATGATTCAAGTATTTTTAAAATGTTGAATTTACACCATTTGTAAGATAACATGGGGAAAGATGCATGCTTACTTGACAAAGAAATAAAATGATAAATCACTAACTTGCTTAACATAAACTATGTGGTGTGCATAAACAGCATAATACACCTTATCCTTGCTTCTGGGAATTCCTCTTGTATGTTCAGAGTCTTAACAGATGGGTACTACTACTGGCAAGGAAGATCCTTGGCTAGACAATGACTAAGTTGGCTAAGTTGTTTAAAATATTCTAAAGGAGTGAGTCCATAGATTTTTAGATTTCAGTTTTATCATTAAGAGGGAACATAGATACTGTTAGAGCTTTAAAGACTAAATCTTCCAGTTTTGAGATGGTAAACTGTTGACAACACCGTATTCAGGTAATAGTATCAAATCATCTGAAATATATTAACTTACCATACATGTATATTTAAAAAATTTATGCAACTTCCATGTGAAAAGTGGTGTTTCTGCAAATTGAAGATGGCATGGAGCTCATTGGAGAATGTAGCTTGGGATAGTAGAAGAAGTGGGGACACATTATTCAGAAAAAAGAAGATGAACTTTTTTATGTTCAGGTCTTACAGTTGTAAATAATTATAATAATATGTGATTATAGATGCTCTGAGGATAGGTTTGCTAGTTAAAGACACAATTTATATGGTCTCCTTCTGCTTTTCCCCTCATAGGATATATTTCTTTCTTCAAAATGCAGTACATAGCAAGTCATATTGTGATGCCAAAGACAATTCATTGTTACAACATCATGTACCTTTCACCATCAGTTGAATGTGCAGAATACTCCTCATATATTTTAATGAGCCAATTGCTGATTAAAGCTGTTCAGGTTAAATGTGGGGAAAAAAATACATATTAGGGTAATAACTTGGGGTTTTAGATTTAACAAAAACTGTATGGAATACTTTCACCGTTGTTAATGATATTTAATAGAATCGATGGAATTCTCCAGTCCAAGAAGAAGCTGCAAAAGAATCTCTAACAGGTATGATGTGTCATTCAGTTCACACCCTGCACACTAAACCAGAATAAATCTAAAAAAGAAGGATGCTGAGGAATTTTGATTGTCTTGATGAGGTATTCCCTATATAATGTGTTCTGTTGCTAATTTGCTAATTTGCTGACTTGGAAACACTGGCAAAGAATTGGGAGTTTTAATTTTTAAGCATTACAATATTAAAGAGGGTACATGCTGAGACACAAAACTTTAAAAAAAAAAAAAAAAAAAGAAAATCTCTATCTACATTGCAGCTTTAATGCACTCTAAGGACTAATACCCACATCACAATCATCCCACAGGCCAGCTGCTTGATTAAAATTGCTGGTCCAGACCTCAGTAAATAGCTGAAATTGCTTTAATATTAAAATCATAAAACTCATTTTGGCAAATTCAGAAACTTCTGAAAATTCTGACCTCTAAAGCTTCATAGACCACCATCCACTAACAAATATATACCCAGATTAACAAAGGTGTGTAGGTCTCTGTTTGTTAGGTAGATAGTTGCCTAGATGCCATAGGTATTATAATCACAATGAAGAGAGATTCTCAGAGTAGTTATTTCTACTCCTGTTTGGGGAGATACTGTAGGCAAGCTTACCACACACATAAATATGTACTTGATAACGGAATTTTCCATGTAATACTGGGAAGCTGCGGTTCAAATCTTTGTTATATAGGCCTGACTTAGGTCTCCAGTATTCTCACAAACTAGTCTGTTGACTACACTCTGTGGTGGTTTTAGTTGAGTGGGCAGCTGAGCTCCACCACAACTGCTTTCTCACTCCCTCTCCTCAAGAAGAGGGGAAGAAGAAAGTATAGTGGAAAGAAAAAAATAACTCATGGGTTGAGATAAGGATGATTTAATTAAAGGGAATGGGAAGAGGGAAAAAAACAAACAAACAAACAAACAAAAAAAACCAACCAAACAAAGACAAAACAAACAAACAAACAAAAACAAGCAAAGGCTGTGCAGAAGCACAGAGAGAGAAAAGCAGTTAGTCTCTACTTCTCATCAATTAGTGATGTTCAGCCCCATCCTGGGAAGCAGGGCCTCAATAAACATAGCTTTTTTTTGGGAGGATAGACGTTTTCATAACAAGAGCCTCCCCTCTCCTTCCTCTTTCCCACCTTTTATTGCTGAGTGTGACGCTATGTGGCATGGAATATCCCTTTGGTTGGTTTAGGTCAGCTGCCCTGATGATGTCCCCTCTCCATCACCTGCCCACCCCAGTCTGCTGGCTCTGGGGGGTTTGGAGGGAGTCCTGATGCTGTGTCAGCACTGCTCAGCAGCAGACACAACACTGGTGTGATACCGGTGCTATTCTAGCTACAAGTGCAGAGCACAGCACTGTATGGGCTGCTCCAGGGAAAGTTAACTCTATCCCAGCCAGCCCCAGCACACACTCATTCTGGCTATTGTGGCATCTTAATCAATACTTCTATTTCAGCTATTCCCCAGATAGAAATTATCTTTTTTCTTTTTTTCTTTTTTTTTTTTTTTTTTAATATCAGAAATTACAGATATATTAAATGAAGTAGAGAGTCTAATACTCTTAGTAACCATTCTAGTGTTTGACTACCCTCAGAGTAAAAATATGTTTTCTTGTGTTCAGATGGAATTCAATGTGTTTTCATTTGTCTCCATTGCCTCTTGTCCTGCTAGTGGGTACCACTGAAAAGAGTCTGTGTCCCTCTTCATTTACTCCCATCAGATATTCATACATGTTGATAGGATGCCCCTAAGCCTTCTCTTCTCCTTCTCTTCTCCAGGCTGACCAGTCCCAGCTCTCTAGGCCTCTCCTAACATGTAAGATGTTCAGGTCACTTTATCATTTTTGTAGCCTTGTGCTAGACTTTCTCCAGTTATATGTTTTAAGGGCCACTGAATATTTTCCTCATAGTGTTCATTCAAAATTATTGACACAGTTCAAGTCTGCTTAGTTAGAAATAATTCAAAGGAATGTTTTTATACAATGAACAAACCTTTAGCATAACAAAATTCTGGGAAACCTTTTAATGGGTTAGACATTTCATTGTACCTGAATAAGTGCATATTGTTCTTGGATAAAGTACTTTTTCTCACCAACCAGCCATTCAGAATTTCTTAATAATGCATTAAAATATATTCAAGGCTGAAAACCTGCTTTATTTTCAGATACGTGGCTAGTGACAGCTGATATTCTTATCCTTAGTAATCAGGGTTTATAATGAAAATGTTAATGAGCCCTGAACTACAGCAGAGCAAATTGAAGACTCAGCTCTTATAAAAATTACAGTCAAAACGCTATACCTGAGTAACCTTTATGTTTGTTGAATACCTCTCTGATAAGAAGCTTAGGTATAAAGACTTGCAGAAGAAAGGCTTTTGAAAATATTTGCTGTATACAAGTTAAAAAAAATAATAAATTGTTTTATGTGGAATTGTTCTGCAGTAATATTATAAGCTTTAAAGGCAATAGAAACAATAGCAGACAGATCAGCACTGTAAATGTGATGTCAAGGTTAGAGATAAAAAAATTCTGTTGTTATCTAAAATAGACTTTTGTGTTGTAATAGTGACCTGTCCATGAAGATGTGAATTCTGTTAGTTTAAAATCTTATAAGGGAGACACAGATTGGAAAATCTAGACACTCCTGTTCCTGCCATACAAATTTTAAAATGCAAGAACTGCCAACAGGAGTTTGTGTAGCTTCCCACAGGAACATAGAGACTGAAAAAAAAAAGTCTTTCATAATGCTATTTAACCATTAGATTATCTGAAAGAATTAGCTTACATGGCTTTCTTTCCTGTTCAAACTCTTCCCATGGATATTTACAGCCTTTGCAGGATCAGTTGGAGGAGAAAACTGTTATTACATACATTCTCTAATTTTGTGTCATTCAGATAGACTCTGTGTACAACACTTTTAAATTCAGGTCACCAGGGAAATGAGTCCTAGACACTTAAGTAGGTCTAGGAAACCTCCAGAAACGTCTTCTCTAGATTAAATGTAATGACTGCAACAATTATTAAAAACAATAATTACAAGTAATGTTGAAGGAATCTCAAAGCCATTGTGAGTTAAGAAGTTGTCACATAATATTCTGTGAATCCAGGAGCTTGCACAAGTTTTTACACTTTTACCTTTCTGGTTCTCTCCCTCATTGAGGTAGGGGTGACTGAGCAAGTGCCTGTGTGGAGCCTAGCTACCAACACCAAGGAATTCTCTCTTTTCAGGTAGTTAAAGAATTATATTGATATTATTCAAAATATGATGAAAAATAATGAACTGCATGTGTCTTTTTATATTTCTCTTGGCTATGAACATGTTGGAAAGGAAAGAATCAATTCTGAAAGGTGAGGGATGAAGACAAACCTGGTGAACTGATTTTCAGGAAGCATTATTTGGTTTAATACTCTGTAAGATCAAGGGCTTTCAGAAAAAAAAATAAAAAAATTCTGGTATAGTAAATCAAAAGAAGGAGGAGGGGGAGGAGAGTCACAGGAGGAACTGAGAAACGTGTTCTACCACTATGCAATTTATTTCTGAGTACTGCAAATTGTAATGTAGACTGAAAAGAAATATCTTTCTTAAAAAAATCTGGTTAACTTTCCTTATAATATCTAGTAGCCTGGGGTGCAGAAAGAAAAGTGACAGCAGTTACTCAGTTCTGCCTCAAAAAATAAAACTGCTTGTACAAAATACTAGAAATGAACTGTTTCAAGCATTTGTAGTTTGTATATGACCTTTGATCTTTCTAATTGAAAATTGTTCTTTCAAGGCCTACAGTATGGTATAGCTGCATATAGTTTTAAAAATAGCAAGCCTACTTCTGTTACTTCTGAAGGATTCTTACCAAATATTTAAACTGTTTCATAGACTAAGAAAATTACAAAGGTAGACAGGTAGTGCATCTGGATCTTCCAGAAAGAGTTAGCAAACATGCTATTGACGAATAACACGTGTACAAGTATGGCTGGAAAAATATTTCAGGAATTCTCTTCTGATGAAGCAAATCAACTTGGATAATCACAGAATCACACAGAATTTCTAGGTTGGAAGAGACCTCAAGATCATCGAGTCCAACCTCTGACCTAACGCTAGCAGTCCCCACTAAACCATATCCCTAAGCTCTACATCTAAACGTCTCTTAAAGACTTCCAGGGATGGTGACTCCACCACTTCCCTGGGCAGCCTGTTCCAATGCCTCACAACCCTTTCAGTGAAGAAGTTCTTCCTAACATCTAACCTAAAACTCCCCTGGCTCAACTTAAGCCCATTCCCCCTCGTCCTGTCACCAGACACGTGGGAGAACAAACCAACCCCCACCTCACTACAGCCTCCTTTAAGGTATCTGTAAAGAGCGATAAGGTCGCCCCTGAGCCTCCTCTTCTCCAGGCTGAACAAGCCCAGCTCCCTCAGCCGCTCCTCATAGGACTTGTTCTCCAGGCCCCTCACCAGCTTCGTCGCCCTTCTCTGCACCCGCTCAAGCACCTCGATGTCCTTCTTGTAGCGAGGGGCCCAAAACTGAACACAGTACTCGAGGTGCGGCCTCACCAGAGCTGAGTACAGGGGGACGATCACCTCCCTAGCCCTGCTGGTCACACTGTTCCTGATACAAGCCAGGATGCCGTTGGCCTTCTTGGCCACCTGAGCACACTGCTGGCTCATATTCAGCCGACTATCCACCATCACTCCCAGGTCCTTCTCTGCCTGGCAGCTCTCCAACCACCCCTCTCCCAGCCTGTAGCTCTGCTTGGGGTTATTGCGCCCCAGGTGCAGGACCGGCACTTGGCCTTGTTGAACTTCATGCAGTTGACCTCAGCCCATCGGTGCAGCCTATCCAGATCCTCCTGCAGAGCTTTCCTACCCTCAAGCAGATCGGCACACGCACCTAACTAGGTGTCATCTGTGAACTTACTGAGGGTGCACTCAATGCCCTCGTCCAGACCATCAATGAAGACATTAAAGAGGACCGGCCCCAGCACCGAGCCCTGGGGGACTCCACTAGTGACTGGCCTCCAACTGGACTTGGCTCCATTCACCACGACTCTTTGGGCCCGGCTATCCAGCCAGTTTCTAACCCAACGAAGCGTGCGCCAGTCCAAGCCAAGAGCAGCCAGTTTCTTGAGGAGAATGCTGTGGGAGACGGTGTCAAAAGCCTTGCTGAAGTCAAGGTAGACCACATCCACAGCCTTTCCCTCATCCACCCAGCGCGTCACTTTGTCATAGAAGGAGATCAGGTTTGTCAAGCAGGACCTGCCTTTCATAAACCCATGCTGACTGGGCCTGATCGCCTGCTTGCCCTGCAAGTGCTGCGTGATGACTCTCAGGAGGATCTGCTCCATGAGCTTCCCTGGCACTGAGGTCAAACTGACAGGCCTGTAGTTTCCCGGGTCTGCCCTCCGGCCCTTCTTGTAGATGGGCGTCACATTTGCTAGCCGCCAGTCAACTGGGACCTCCCCTGATCGCTAGGACTGCTGATAAATGATGGTAAGCGGCTTGGCCAGCTCCTCTGCCAGTTCTCTCAGTACCCTTGGGTGGATCCCATCCGTCCCCATCGACTTGTGCACATCTAAGTGCCGTAGCAGGTCACCAACCAGTTCTTCATGGATAGTGAGGGCCACATCCTGCTCCCCATCCCCTTCCACCAGCTCAGGGTACTGAGTATCCAGAGAACAACCGGTATTGCCGCTAAAGACTGAGGCGAAGAAGGCATTGAGCACCTCCGCCTTTTCCTCATCTCTTGTAACTAAGTTTCCCCCTGCATCCAGTAAAGGATGGAGATTCTCCTTAGTCCTCCTTTTTGTGTTGATGTATTTATAGAAACGTTTTTTGTTTCTGTAACGGCAGTAGCCAGATTGAGCTCCAGATGAGCTTTGGCCTTCCTAATTTTGTCCCTGCACAGCCTCGCTACATCCTTAAAGTCCTCCCTAGTGGCCTGCCCACTTTTCCAAAGCTTATAAACCCTCTTTTTCCTCCTAAGATCAAGCCACAATTCTCTGTTGAGCCAGGCCGGTCTTCTTCCCCGCCAGCTCGTCTTTGGGCACGTGGGGACAGACCGTTCCTGCGCCATTAAGACTTCCCTCTTGAAGAGCGCCCAGCCTTCCTGGACCCCTCTGCCCTTCAGAACCGCCTCCCAAGGGACTCCACCAACCAGTGTCCTGAGCAGCTCAAAGTCAGCCCTCCGAAAGTCCAGTACAGCGGTTTTACTGGTCCCCTTCCTGGCCTCGCCAAGAATAGTGAACTCCACCATTTCGTGGTCACTCTGCCCAAGACAGCTCCCGACAATCATGTCCTCCACCAGTCCTTCTCTGTTTGTGAAGAGAAGGTCTAGCAGGGCACCACCCCTGGTAGGTTCACTAACCAGCTGCGTCAGGAAGCTATCTTCCACGCTCTCCAGAAACCTCCTAGACTGCTTTCTCAGGGCTGTGTTGTGCTTCCAGGATATGTCAGGGAAGTTGAAGTCCCCCACGAGTACAAGAGCTGACGATTTTGCAACTTCTGTCAGCTGCCTGTAGAGTTCCTCATCCGTCTCCTCATCCTGGTTTGGCGGTCTATAGCAGACCCCAACCAGGACACTAGCCTTGTTGTCCCTGCCGATCCTAACCCAAAGGGACTCGACCTTGTCATTCCCAGCCTCGAGTTCTACAACCTCGAAAGACTCTCTAATACAGAGAGCCACACCACCACCCCTTCTGTGCTGCCTGTCCCTTCTAAAGAGCTTATAGCCAGGCATTGCAGCACTCCAGTCATGAGACTGGTCCCACCACGTCTCCATGATGGCAACCAAGTTGTAGCCTGCCTGCTGCATGATGGCTTCCAGCTCCTCCTGTTTGTTACCCATGCTGTGTGCATTGGTGTAGATGCACTTCAGCTGGGCCATTGCCTTATCCTCTGGCCTTGCCATCATTCCCCCTGGCTCAGCCCCAACAATCCTAGCCTCAGCCCCATCCCCCTTCCTACCTAGTTCAAAGCCCTCTCAATGAGCCCTGCCAGCTCCTGGCCCAGGATCCTTTTTCCCCTAAAAGATATGGACCTGTCTGTGGCCATCAGGCCAGGTGCTGAGTAAAGTGCCCCATGATCAAAAAACCCAAGATTTCTGTGTTGGCACCAGCCCCGGAGCCACGTGTTTAACAGGTGGGCTTTCCGTGTCCTCTCTGAACCCCTCCCTGCCACCGTAGGGATGGATGAAAACACCACCTGCACTCCCGCTCCATCCACTAACCGACCCAGTCCCCTAAAGTCTCTTTTGATAGCCTTGAGGCTTCTCTCTTCGATGTTGTCACTGCCCGCCTGGACTATCAAAAGAGGGTAATAGTCAGAGGGGCGTACCAGGTTGGGAAGCTTCCTGGCAATGTCCCTGACCCTGGCCCCAGGGAGACAGCAGACTTCCCTACGGGTAGGGTCAGGCCGACAAATAGGGCCCTCTGTTCCCCTAAGAATAGAGTCTCCAACAACAATAACCCTCCTGTCTTTCTTGGTGGAGGCAGTCCTGAGGCGTGGAGTTGACCTCCTCGCCCTAGGCATCCTCCTGGGAACAATTGCTACCTCTTCCTCAGCTACTGGTCTGTCGAGCTCCAGGGCCTCAAACCTGTTGTGTAAGGGCACCTGGGAATGCGGGGACGGAAGGGGAGGGCATCGCCTGCGATGTCGAGCAGGGACCTGTTTCCATTCCTCCTCAGCTCCCAGATCCCCTCCCTCTGCCCGTCGGCTACAGGGCAGGGGGTCCACCCCCATTTGAGGAGTCTCACCTCGATACCTCCCCTTGAGGCCCTGCAGGGAGTTACTCCAGAAGTCTATCTCCCGCTCACACTCCCTGATGGCCCTCAACCTCTCCACCTCCTCCTTGAGCTCTGCCACCATGCGGACCAGGTCATCCACCTGCTCGCACCTCACGCACGCAGTTTCTCTGCCTCCCGCCGATGGCAGCAACAGGCTCAGACACTCCCTGCATCCGGTGACCTGAACTGTGGCATTTTTTAACGGGTAGTCGGTTTGGGTGTGTCCCGACTTCCTGGAGAGCACACCGTGCCTGGTGGAGACCATAATCACCTAGCTATGGCTGTTGTTAAGGAGGTGTTGTTTGTGTGTAGAGGGAGCGCTCTGCCCTTCCTGCGCGAACTGCCGCGCTAACTGCCGTGCCACTCCCTTCTGACGCGCCACGCCCTGGTCGCCGCGCTCCTGGTCGCTCGCGCTCCCTAGGGGCAGCTTTTGAACACCTGGGGAGGGGGTGCTGCTGGCTCCGCCTTCGCCTCGTCAGCCTCCCTCACGAGGGCTGCTGGGTCCTGGCGGCTCCCTCAAGTAGGTTCGATGCCGGAAAAATTAGCCCTGCCTGGCCCGATCCCCCGCTCCGCTGCAGAACGCATCTGCCCCGGAGCCGATCGCCTCGGCAAATGGCATTATTAATGGGGCATACCACATGGCATACCAGTGCGTCAAGCCAAATAAACTATTCTGGGCAATGCTTTGGTGGTGTTGGGTAGGTGCTGGAAGTGAGGATGAGACAGCAGCAGCTGGTGATGTTGTGCAGGAGCAGTAAGGAACAGTGCAGGAGGTCTACAGGGAGACAGCCATCTACTGAGATACAATAGGAAAACAAGACATCCAGTGAAATGGAGCACGAATGCAAGAAATTTCTCCCTGCCACCAGCCTGCTGCCTGGCCTTGTGTGCTCCAGGTCTCTCTGGAGACTCATTTTCTGTCTAGCTTACCTCTAAGATAAATTCTGTAAATTCCCCAAAGCAGGTTATGCAGCTTATTTTGTGCTTTGAGCACAATAGTCTCCTGATCACAGAAGTAATTTGGGTCTTATTCTGTTTTTTTGTTTGTTTGTTTGTTTGTTTGTTTTTGTTGTTTGTTTGTTTGTTTGTTTTTCTCACAGATATGGAGATAGGAAGGAATCACAAAATCACAGAATGGCCGAGGCTGGAAGGGACCTCTGAAGACCATCTGGCCCAACCCCCCTGCTGAGCAGGATCACATAGAGCACATTGTGCAGGATGGCATCCAGGCGGATTTTGAATATCTCCAGAGAAGGAGACTCCACAACCTCTCTGGGCAATCTGTTCCAGTGCTCTGTCACCCTCACAGTAAAGAAGTGCCCTCTCATACTCAGCTGGAACCTCCTGTGCTTCAGTTTGTGCCCATTGCCTCTCGTTCTGTCACTGAGCACAACTGAAAAGAGACTGGCTCCATCCTCTTAACATGTTCCCCTCAGATATTTATACATATTGATGAGGTCTCCCCTCAGTCCTCTCTTTTCCAGGCTAAACAGGCCCAGTTCTCTCAGCCTGTCACCGTACAACAGGTGCTCCAGTACTCTAATCATCTTCATAGCCCTCCTCTGGACTTGCTCCAGTACTTGTATGTCTTTCTTGTTCTGGGGAGCACAGAACTGGACACAATACTCCAGGTGTGGCCTCACCAGGACTGAGTAGAGGGGGAGGATCACCTCCCTTGACCCTCTGAATGCAGCCTGGGATACCATTGGCCTTCTTGTCCACAAGGGCACATTGATCACTCATGGTCAGCCTGCTGTCCACCAGGACTCCTGGGTCCCTCGCTGCAGAGCTGCTCTCCATCAGATCTGCCCAGAAGACTCCTTTTCAGGAAATGCCAACATGTCCCTACTCTGGAATAGTGACAGCCTAAGTAACAGCCTTTTTAAGTGTATTTTGCAATGTCTTCTTTCAGATTTTAAGCAAAAGAAATTGTTTCCAGATCAAGTTTAGAATGTAGAACACCGAGCTTTGAAAAACATGATGTTCCCATTTGTCAGATGCAGCGGTATCTTGATAGGATTTTCTTCATGCTATAGTGCAGAACTGTCTGACAAAGAAAAAGGAGGTTCATGAGGAACATTTATTTCAGTAGACATGTGCTTACCTGTTCCAGCCATTTGAAATGCAAATAAAGTTTGAAGCAAAATAATAAGTTTTCAAATTGGTCAGTGAATAATAATGTTTTATATCTCTCAGTAAAAGGCCTCAAACTTTGAAGTTCATATGACAGCTCCAAAGATGGTATTTTGATACTCTTTCTGCTGATAGATGGATGGATTTCAGGTTTTTTAAAATCCATCTATTTTAGGATTTCCATTGAGAAATACTACAGCACTTGCTTACATTTCTTCTTAAAAGGAAAAGAAGAGAATTCTAATCTTTTACCATTTGTCATTTGTTCATAAGCTATTTCCACTCTAACAGATGGTTCTCAACTAATTTCTGAGAAAAAAAATAAATAAAGAAAAAAACAAGACCATGTAATTAATGTTTGCAATATACAAATTTAATGTTCAAATTAAGGACTTCGAAAAATTTCACTGAAAGTTGTTTCAGAAAGAATTTCATTATACTTTTTTTGGGCCAAAATATGCAATCCCTTCAAAGAAAAAAAAAAGTTTATTAAAAATCCAACAAAATATGCATACATATGTATCACGAATAATATCACTCTAAACTTATTATATAATAGTTTATTTCTTAACCACCGGTTGCAATGAAAATTTTCTCAAAAATTTCCAGAGGGAAGAAATAATTGAAAAAATATTTTGCAATCATCAGAAACATGAATAAAACTATGTAATGAATAAACCATTAATTTGACACATGCAATATGACAAACAGATATCAAAAATCATGTAGAGGTTTTTTGTGAAATTTCTATAAGGGCTACATTTTAGTTTAGTTTAGTTTAGTTTAGTTTAGTTTAGTTTTTATTTTTTGCTTCCTTTGAACTAAGTAGAACATAGCAATTTCTTTACAGATGTTGATGTCTGATACCCATCCTGTAACCAGCCTTGCTGTGAGATATCTAGATATTTGAGGGGAAGTGAAAATTCATCTGCTTTTTGAAGTGTAGTAATTGTATTTACTTTTTGTCTCACAAAACGAAGACACTTACCCAAGCAACCTTAAATAGAAAATATAATATAATAATTATATAATAAAATATAATAAAGGTAATGATTATGCTGTGGATTTTGAACACAACAGGTGTGTCAGAATCCAAATCTAGGACACAGTTTTTCTTATGGGAAGCTCTTGAGTAACCTTTTCCCAGCTGTTTTTTTTTTTTTTTTTTTTTTTTTTCCTGTACAATTCTTCATTTAATGCTTCTATAAAAGGTCTCTTATTTATTTATTTATTTATTTATATATTTATTTATACAAAATGAATAATATTTTTAGCATATTTTTCAGTATTGCTCCTCTCTGTGGCTCTATCATATCAAATAATTAGTCTCTTATAATTACCAGTTAAAAATCACTAAGTAAAAAGAACAGTTATTGATGATCACCTTGGACCCAAAAACCTTGTCATAAAGACACACAAAATGCTCTTTGTTGTGAGAAAGCAACAAATAGAAGTTTTCACATCAGTGCTGCAATTACCTTTCTCCAAGGGGAAAGATACAGTGTCCACGCGTCATTGAACATAGATTCAATGTATTTCTATTACAAGGAACACGTACTTCATTATTCCTGCTGCTATAAATTGATGAGACAAAAACAAACAAACAACCAAACAACAATAACAAAACAACACTGGTATTTTGAAATGATGCTTTCATAAATGAACCCTTAGGTCATTATGAAATACGAATCTCTGTCACTATATCTGCCAATCAGTGTCAGCAGACTGTTAAATATAATTGCCTTGTTATTTATTTTTTTGTGTGTGTGTGTTGACATTTATTATTTCCCACCTGATAAAACTGGCTCCTTTACTCTAGAGACTGATGGTCCTCCTGGAATTTACATCAATGTAACATTAAGGCAAATGATAAATGTTTCAGATTTTCTTTGCAAGAAAGGTGCTACATTTTGATAGCAAAATTGGAGGACTCTCTCGAATAAATTCTTTCACACAAAAGCTTCGAGACTCTCTGTATATGAAATATTTTCCCCTTGAAAACTACATCAAGTCAGTATTTCAGTTTCTTTTAATAGAATACCACTTTTTTTTTTTTTCCTGATATTGTTCCCTGATAGGTCTGATTTTACAATACAGTTCAAAGCTGTATTGTATAAGCCTCAATGAAAATCATTGATATATCTTTTTAGCAGGACACTATACAAAACTGTAACAATGACTTTGCTCGACTTTGCTTGCTGCAACATCATTTCCTGTCCTCTAAACTGGTAACTTGAATGTAGCAAATGGTGTAAGTGAAAAAAATATCTTAATTGCTTTGCCTTTTTTTTTTTTTTTTTTTTTTTTATTCCCCATTAATCATTTATATTAACAGAACAGTTTTTAGTGGTCTATTCTGAAGGAAATGTTTCACACCCAGAAGAGGGTCCTTAAAAGTATTTTCACAAATATGGTAAGACAGCATGTTTACAGAAGAGGAATTACTCTGGGATTCAGGTCCAGTTTCTATCTGCTATGTGACTTTGTATAAACTCTTCATCTCTCTGACCCTCTGTTACCCTGTGTTGTTCAGATCATAATCTCTTCCTGACAAGAGCTTTTTTTTTGTAATGTGTATGTGTGGATTGAATGCCCAATACAATGGAGCATCAAGGTGTTTTTGCATATCTACTTTACTGTAATGCAATAATTAATTATAATTAGGCAGAAGTTAATGATCTGATGTATTTTTGCAGCTCTCCCCCTGTAAGAAATGTCTTGGTAATAAATGAAATCTTTTTATGAAAAGCAAATAATAATTTACCATGACAGGGGTGGTTTTTTTTTCAGAGTTTTTAAAGTATAGAAGTAGTAAATACTGGTTCCAGTAAAAACCATGAACTACATCTTTTAAGATATGAGATTTTCTTGAGGATCTTTAGATTTTAATTTATAATTCACTTTCAATGTCTTTTGTTTAACCTCTGTTAAAGGCCTAAAGGAAAGGAAGTTTCAATTTTATTTATTTATTTTTTTTTTTTTGAGCCATCTCTGATTTCAGGGATCTGGGATTATATGTATTGTTCTTTTTGCAATTCCTTTATGCATGCTGGCAGTAATGAAAGGAAACTTGTTTTGTCTGGATTTGGGGAATATTAGTTAAAAGATTTCATTCTGCCCAACTCTTTTAAGGTCCAATTTCATAACAAAAGGTTGATAGTACATAGACTAGATACTACTTTCCCACAGCAGAAAATAAGCCTTGTGCTTACATGTATATCATATACCTATTCCAAGCGATTCAGGAATGTGTCCCCATCCTGTTGTCTGTCCTATTTGAATGTCTCCAATTTGGATACAAGGATGTCATATGGGACATTGTTAAATGCTTTGCACAAGTCCAAATAAATGACCACATTATTTATGATGAGTTAGTAACTCCCTCTCTCATTACTACAACATTTCTAGGTTTTGGAAATGTTCTGTTATGTAAATATAAAAATTTGATATTTAGTTGCTAACAGAAGTTCATTCTGCTCTGCTGAAAGTGATGGTATGTAAGAGTACATCCCCGCCTCCTTTAAAATTTTATTGGAGAACAAAGAAACTGCCATGTGAGAAACCTGTGGTGGTGACACCAGCCACTAATGATGATGAGTGCATCCCACCATGCTAATGATGATGAGTGCATCCCACCATGCTGCTGGAGAGGTGACAGAGAGAGGATTTGATCTGGGGTCTCCCAGATCCCAGAGGAGTAACCAAACTGCTACTCCCATGAGGGGAATTCTTTCAGTATTCCTTGGGATGAGAAATCTAGCCAGATCCATGGTGTATTAGTTCTCACGAGGTCCATAAAATTGAACTTCAATGTGCTTACGCTTGATAGGCTGCCCAATCCTGGACTGATTTATTTGCCACAGCAACAGATAAGGTGTAGGTAAACCTAACTTCTGGTGTTGAATGAAAATAGGAATATAGGCACAACAAGAAATTAAACTCCCAGCTCCCTCAGAGTGAAAGATTGTTTGCAGCAGCTGTTTACATGTTGTTTATAAGCCTTAAAATGTTTGCTTTTTCACATTTTGAGTTGACAAACTAGTTTGTCAGACATGATCAGTGAGGTGACAAAAACTAATCTTCTTTTCTTCCATTGGATACCCTCCCTCAAGCCAGAGTAGCTGAGACAGAAGTTTTCTAATGAGAATTGGGTGGCGTTTTCCTTCTTGGCAGCTAAATTTTACTTTCTTCCACAAAGCCACTTATGATCCCCCTTACCCCCTAGTTTTCCCTTTGTGTTCATACTTTTAACAACTCAGTTGTTCTTTGAACTGAATCAATTAGCATATAAAGAATAACTTTTTCATTCAAGGGAATTTTTAAAATTACTGATGCTGGGCCCCCTGGAAACAAGCCTGCTTTTACAGCTTCTTTGCCTAAGAGCTCTCGCAGAGTGCATGTTGTTCTGCTGACACTTCTGTATCAAGGTGAGCTGTTTGTTCTGCACCTTCTTGGACAAATGTAAGAGCTTGGGTGCAAAGGATATCTCTTTTGTCCTCTTAATTTTAATGAGCGCTTCATTAAAAAAAAAAAAAAAAAAAAAAAAAAAGAGATCTATAGTCTTCATTAGAGCCACCTAATGTTTTATTGTAATAGTATGTGATTTTCTACTGTTGCTCTCTGGAACAACAGAGCAGCCAGAAATAAAAAATCCTCACCCTGTTTTTAGCTTTTTTTCTAGTTATTCTAGTTCCTGCTTCAGTTTTCTGAGTTTCATAATGTCTCAGTTGGAAAGTTAGGGAAGGTTTTGTAGGTCAAATAGTGGAATAAACGAAAAATGATTTAAAATGTACCCCATTTTAAAATTTATTATTACTAATTCTCATTAATTCTAATTATAAATACCAGTATTAATATTATAAATATTTTGAAGTGTAAAAAGGAAAAGATTTTTTATTCTAAAAAACAAGATTTTTATTTTTATTTTTTTTTTTTTTATCCATTAAGCGATATCACTTAGCCTAACAAGAACTGATAAGCCTGGAGTTTGAGTTATCCATTGATTCATTTTATGTAGATAAGCCTGGTAGCAGGAATTCCTAGAATTATCAAAAGGTAGGAAGTAGAATTGGAAAGAATACACGCAGTGCATGAGTTTCTTATTAACATATAATTTGTGGTCTTTGTAAAAGTCTCAAAGTAAGCCAAAAACTATGATTTTGGAAAGAGAGATGCACAGAGATCAAATCTCATGCTCATTAAAGTTGAAAGGAAAGCAGTAGTTACTGGACACAACAGGAAAGTACACCTTCAGAAGCCCACAGGAAGGATGAGAGTTCTATTTGCTAAATTATCAGTTTCTGACACACTAGCTAAGAATGAAGAATGAGGGAGGGAAGAACTGTCAGTTATAAATGTTAAGAGCTCTATGTTATTGAAGCTACATTAATCTATTACAAAGAGACCTAGAGGGTAATATTGAAGATAGGAAGAATTCTCCCTTGGAGAAAGTAGTAGTTACAAGATAAGGAAAAGCTCCCCAAACCTTAGCTGCTCTAGAGTCAAGGATGCTCAAGCACTATGAGGTCAGAGTGCTATTGAACAAACAGCAACTTGTTAGTTTATATCTGGGGAAACCTGCAACAGGTAGAGAGAAATACAAGTGCTAAAGACAGCAAAAGCATCACTTTTTTTTTTTTTTTTTTTTTTTTAATTTTTCACTTTTCTGATTTTTCAAATTCTATAACCTTATCAAATCTTCAGAAATTTAACTTTGTCTATTTCAACCAAAACATATTTTCATTTGAAAGCTAACTAACTTTTACACAGATTTAAATGAATCTGACAAAACTAGGATTCTCTTCCATATGAAGAAAGCAAATTAAATAAAATGAACTTTGAAAATAAACCCTTTTTAAATTTTCAAGTGAAAATTTAGAGCACTTGTGTGGGCTTGTTTTACCACTCTCCATATTCACTTGAATGAAATAGACCCTTAGAGAATATGCTAGGAAATATTAAAAATTATTTAGTTCTGTAGTCATTTTAATATCCAGAATTTAAAAAATAACTGACTTTTGCATTTTGTAAATTTAAAATTTAAGATTTAATCATATTCAGATTAAAATTTAATTATAACAGATTTATTTTTTGTGATATAGAAGAGTTTATTTGTATTTAATAGACCCACAAGATCTGAACTTGATCAAACCATAACATTAAAATAAAAGCTATAAAATAGAAAATAACATTTGAAAATAAAATTTCAATGTAAAACAATGTAATTAGTTTGTAATTTGTGCATAAACTGGGTTTAATCTAGTGAAGTCCATAGTGAAATTCGTATCGACTATTACTGAATTCTTGTTCTTTCCCTCAAAAATTCTATTATATATCCTGTCAGCATAAATAATGCTGTCCTGACCTTAAATTCAAAATTCTTGATTTAGCTTTGTGTTTATGCATTTTCTTTGATTAGCTTTGTGGTATAGCTCAATTTATAAATGTTAGGTCTCTAGGATATGGTTGTTCTTTTCATTACTGAAATTAAATCTGAGCCTTGAGTATTTCACTCGTTGCCTACTTACGTGCTTCTCCAAACTGTTCTTGCATAAATCTTCCCAAATGTTCCTGACAAGATCACTTTGGTTTCTCATATTTTAGTTAATCATAGTGTCTTTATATCATCTAGCAATCCTCCTTACTATCTTAAACTTCATTTCTTCTCACTACATTGTTAACTCAAGTAGCAACAGTAATAGTGGTAGTAGACCACCTAGAATTCTTTACTAAGTAGATGGACTGTTTTGAATAAAAACTATATATACATTATTCCATAAGGTAGTTTTAGAGAATACTTATTTATATGTTATTTGTAGAAATAGCTCCCTTGAAATATCTGTGCTCATTTTCCTTCCATCCTACCTGTAATACTAATTTAATGCATACACGTGATCTTTAAAATTAAATGCTGGAACAGTGTCATCTTATTTGAAATAGTTTCTTTAAGAGATTTATTTTAACCAAAGTTCCCTGGAAGATTATACTTCTCATACTGTAGTATTATTTCACTTTTTGTTCAAACAGTGATTGGAGACTATTTTTCTGACATATCATGAAGCATTTTATGATGTATCATGGAAACTGTAAAAGCAGAGTCACTGAGGTTTACTTAGTTTGTATTTATCACGTCTCACTGCAAAGGTAGATTCATTACACTCAGTGAATGTGCTATGAAAATGTTATTGATTTTGTTCTTATTGTCTGTTATAATTACAAGTACCTGATAAGCTTTACAAAATATAATATTCTAAATTATAAATTCAGTGTACTATTTTTTTGTTGTGACAGATTAGCATAATTTGTGATGACCATTGCCATTATATGCATTTATTTATTTTTACCTTTCTTGTCATGTTAGGCTACTCTACGACATGATAAATATGCTTCTCTTGCAGTGGAGAATGAAGATGACTTTTCTTTAAGCTAGGCATGTGACTGCACTATACATGTCTCTGAAACATCAGAAACTTCAGTTTCCATACAAAATGATGTCAACATTATCTCTTTAAAATATGTGGAAGTAGAAGAGTCTTTGTGGTTGTTGCAACATTGAAAGTCATAATTCTTTAACACTTCTCACATTCTTTTTGTTTCCCAAACTGTTTTCAAACATAATTTTTCAATTCATCTGGAGCTATTTCAAAGTAAAAAGTTCTAAATAAACCAACATGTTTACGACTTCTTAATATAGAGTTTATATGTTAACATCCTGTCTTGTGTTAAGAGCCCCTGGAAATTATCAATTGTGTTGATAACAATTTCTGTGCAAACTGAAGGTCTTTGCATGATCCAGCCTTGAAAATAAATGGCTTCTGGTTTTCTAGAATACTATTTCTATTATATTGTTGAAAAGTTATACCCATAGCTCTATTTTTCCTGATTAGGAGCCTTCAAGATCATTTGGTTGAATTGGTCAAGATCATTTGGTTGATCATTTTGGTCAAGATCAATTTGGTCAAGTTGGTTGAATCATTCTATATATATTACAAGTATTTTAAAAGCATGAGGATTTAAGTTTTTACCTGTATTTTATCAAAAATATCAAGTATATTAACAGTGATTCAAATTTTGAATTTTCAGCTTATATTTTGAATTCTTCAAGATATTGAACTGACAGAATTAATATTTATATGGCTAAGTGAAGAACATTTTTCTTTTTGGTTTTGAAATGTGAAGCCATTAAACAAAGAAGCTTTACTGAAAGTAAGTATATATCAGCAATAGTTTTCAGTTGTTTGTTTGTGTTTTTTTTTTGTTTTTTTTTTTTTAGTTCTTTTGTAGCCCTACAAAAATGGCACACCCAAAGTAACATCCTCATTTTTAGTAAAGGAGACAGAACTAAGTACAAGGGAAACAAGTTATTTGGGCAATGATTCCACAAGGTTTGTATGAACACATCACCACTGAAGTGTTCATTTATTTCCTGAATCTGAAGCAAGGAGTTTAACAGAACAAGCATTTTTACAGTTCCCCACCCCCTGTCTTTATTTATACTTTATTCTAGGTCTTTTGCCCAGAGCTTTCTCTGGCTTTCCTCCCTACCCACTCATCGTTGCACTCCAGGGTAACAGTACACTGTAACCATATGCCCAGAGACAGGTGGTTTGTGCACTCCTAGGATGCTAAACTTATTAATATTAAGGAAAGTTGTGCTATGCGTCTTCTTGTTGTTATAAATTTGGGCTTTTTTTGCTGGAGAGATGTCAGATCTGTCTCAGTGATATAGCTGTAAGTGGAGCAGTGAGTGTAAAATTGTTATTCTGGGTGAAAATATGGAACATGCAGTTTTGCCTGAGACAGCTATTAGTGTTCTGTTTACTGGCTCATGGGAGATGCATCTTCTCCATTCTTTCCTAAGATAGCTGAATGCAGAACATCTGAAAAATTAACTAGGATAGACCGGGAAAAATCTGCAGATGAACATAGAATCAGAAATGTAATACAGATTGTGAAAATTAAATCAACTGTGAAAGAACAAACTTAAAAGGAAAAATAAAGGGAGAAAGGAAGGCATCACAGACATGAAGAAATCAGGTATGTTACGGATATCTGTAAATACATGTAGGACATCCAGCTCAGTAACAGTAATGCAGTATACAATTACATCCTTGCTTTCCATTCAAAGTGGTTCTCTGAACACACATGTAATCTTGACTGTATGCTGTGACCAATATGTTCAGTGTTTGTATCTTGTCTTCGTCTGCAGCTTCTTTTTCTTTTGACACTTAAAAACACTATTTCAAGTATTTTGAGGTGAGTAGCTATTGTTTCACTTAGCTTCTCTTTTGCTGAGGTACCTCTACAGCTACAGAGCTCCTGCCCTGCACAGGAGGGAAGGGAGCATTGTCCCATGAACTCCAAACAAAGGTCAGAAAGTTACAAGTCCTTGTTGTGCAGCTTGTGAGTATTATTTTGTTGTTGTTGTTGTTTTTAATCTGAATTTTTCACCTTTCAGCACCATGAGCTGATGATCTTAGGTGTTAAAACTGTGACCTTTAAACAAATAATTTGTTGAAAAAACATGTAAAGAGCTAATATATTTACATTAGTGTTTTTTGTTTGTTTGTTTTGTTTTGTTTTGTTTTGTTTTGTTTTGTTTTCACAGGGTAGTTAATGAAGTAAACATCTCCTCCCTTCCACGAGTGAACAATGTGGAGGAACATTTTTTCCTGGAACATGGCCAGGATCACTCTGGCAAAATGTAGTAATCAATAGCAAGCTAATCAATGCACAGCAACTGCATTGAGATTCTTTATTTTACATCTCCACAGGCATGAATTTCTTCCTCAATTTATTTCTATGTATGCAATACTTATATTAATTATATATACATGTGTTTATACATCTACATACATGTATACACACATTCTCATAAGCATGAGTGGTTACTATATTTAACCTTCAAAACATATTTGTAGCTTTAGCTCAATGCATATGCCAAAGTCTTGGCATCTTTGTTTTGCTTTGTCTTTTTGACCTTATGCTCTCCCCAAAAGCAATTGAAGCAAGCTATTTCTTTTTCAATGACTGCAAGTTCAAGTGAAAAAGAAAATATCCAGAAAGCTTAAATAAATTTTGTTTTGTAGTAAGTTTGGTAGTGCTATATATCTAGATAGCTAGTGGTCTAAAGTATAACTATGCATCTTTGCTCTGAGTTGTCCTGAAAATGATAAATATACTAATTCATACTTATTTTCAGTGACATACAGGAAACAAATAATAGAATTAATATATGTCTTAATAGTTGTGTTATATTAAAAGAGATTATTTATTAATTCGTGCTTATTTATCTATAACAATTATTTTACAAAGTTATCATTTGCATTCAGAAGAGAGCAGTAAACTATAATTAAACATTCATATAGATACAGTAATTAATCTATTAGGCAATTATATTCAAATTGAAAACTATTTTGCCTGTTTTCTTTATAAATATTAACAACAACAACTCAAAAGCTGAACAGAGAAGTTAGAAGTAAAAATGAAAGAGCACATTAAAGTCATTCTATATTAGAAAAAAGTGAAATAGAAGATAATCTTGATTACTATTAATAGTGGAACAGATCGTGTTTAGACTGCTCAAGGCACTTGGGTATGACTGTGAATAATCAAGGAGTGAGTTATTAAATATCTACATTTTTTCTTCAAGTTTCTTTTATGGAATTCATTGGCAAAAATGCATCCTGTATTTAAACAAAACAGATCTGTCAGCAACAGTTTTGTATAACAACTCAAAGAAGATTTGAGTAAGAAAACTTTGACTCATGGCTGGATTGCCAGAATGCTTTAATTTGTTAAAAGAGCTGAATTTTCAAATGGACCTTTGAAGTATACAGCAGGAGCAATGAGAAAGCCCAGTGGGAAGTCATACTTGGATAGTTAGAAGTGAGGCTAAATCTGCTTTGAGTAAAAGTATTTGCTTATGTTCCATAGTTACCTTAACATTTCTGTTCTTCTCCTTTGTTTTCTCAAATGATAAACTCGGATAGGACAAAAATAATCATATTCCGTTAAAAAATAATAATTAAAAAAAGTTAAGAAAGATCATTCATCATTCATTAGCATTACAGTTCTTTCCTCTCCTTCCTCACCCCTTCCTCCCCCTACCACCACCACCATCAACAACAAAATTTCATGGGGTCTCACAATCCATACTGAATTTCCATGACAGCACAGCATTTCAGGAACAATAAAACCATTATCATTGCCCATTTTTTTTGTTTTTGCTTTGTTTCATCAGACTTAGAAGTTAAACATTGCAATTCCATTTGTGTAAGTAGCGTATTCAGTAAGAAGGCTTTGAAACTACAGTTTGATTTTCAGCAGAGAAAGCAGTGACTAGCATTCTTTCTGACATATGAACTCCATAGCTGAAAAGAAAAAGGAAGCTTTTAAAGCAATGTTAATTTAATCAACACAGGGTTGTGCCTAAAACTAAAATGACCCCTCTTGCAATCAAGATATGTGAAGGTCAACTAAAAGTTGGTATGTTATGTGGTGTCTAAAGTCACTCTTAAGTGTTACTGCTGATACTCATGTCTTGGGTCCTTCCCCAGTTGACTAATTACGTAGTTTGGGGTACAAGCTCTGACTGAGATACTTTTGGGGCAGAAGCAGGCTTTGAGTTATTTTGGAAACATGTTGAAAACTGGGACACCGAGAGATCTCAGGAACCTCTGAGAACCTTTGTTAGGTTAAAAGGGAGTTTTGAAGATAGCATTTTTATACTTGGTTCCCTGGCCTGTTAGTTACACGAGCACCTAGATGTTGTTTGGATCCCCACTGTGAATATACTTTCAGGAATAATTCAGTGAAATTTCTTTTTACTGTAGTTTAGATAAAAAGTTTAAGACACTAAATAGTATTTTTAATATGGTCAGGACTAGTGCAATTCTTTTTCCACAGTCTATAGAAGTTTCGTTTGACTTAATCTGACAAATGATTTTCCTGACACACAAAGCTAACTGAGTAAAGTAAACATGATACTTTATTTCATGACACTGGTATCCAAGAGCAAGGAAGTCAAGGTCCTAAAGTCAAGGTCTTTTAAAATGTCAATCTGATAAAAATGTCTTGCTAAAAATAAACATAAGATTGTTGATCTGTATGCATCTTATTTTGTATTCAAATATTTTAAACTCCTGTGTACCAGAATTCAGACTCTAAGACACAATAATGAGGTATGACATAAGTAGACAGCTACACTGTAATGAGGAATAATTGGTTGTAATATGTATTCAGCACAAACTGCAATTGTACAGGATAAAATGTGTTTTGCATTCAACAGAGTATTAGGCAGTGGAAAGTTTGTAATCTGTGAAATGATATGTAGAGCCTCAAGCCACCATAAACAACATCAAAAAACTTTACAACACTCATTATAAAGAAAAAAAAGTAAGTTGACAAGAATAAAAATAGTTACTATATTAAACCAGTACATAATACAACTTCTATATGATTTATGAGTGCAGCTCTCTTGAGAATATGATCAAAGAAAAAAGGTGGATTATACTCTGCAATAAATTTCATATACATTTTTTAACCTGACAGAAAAAGTTTAAAATGTAGTCAATACTGCAAAGGTATGAAAATTCTCCTTTTACACTGGAATAAAATAACAGGATTTCTCAAGGTCATTGATGGTTTACAGTTCCATTGCTGCCAGTTCTATGCTATGTTCAGAGAAAGCTTGCCTGGCTGAAACCCTATTCAGTCATGTCACTGAGGGTGAGATTCATCTGGCCACATCTAGATATGTCTTTATACATGTGGCTAGTGATCTGAAACTCTATTTATAATCAAAGGAGAGATTGACACCTCTAGGGTGCAATTCATCTCATCCCGAAGTAGATGTTAAAGTAGGTCATATGAATCATGTCCTAGAGTATCTATTTCTTTCTACTAATTATAAAGGGGGAAAGGTCACAGGTAGGTAGGTATCTCTGCAGCAGAGTGCTAAAGATAGGCTAGATGAAAAGCACCTGAATGTCCACCCACATGAATAAGTGATTGTAGTAGGTTGCTATTTATCACTATTTCCAATGTGAAGAGATTTTCAGTGAAGTTGGTTCAGTCTTGACAAGCAACCAGCAGAAGTCCTTCGGTGTATTAAAACATATTTAAAAGACTGATTAGAAACACATGATAGTGTTTCTAACTTTAAACATAAGCAATGTATTGACAAAAGTACTGCTGTAATAAACAAAGTGTTTGGGCATTGTAATAGTATAATCACCTTTGAGTACAGACACCTAATCAATCCTTGGTGTTGACTCAATAAAGTTTGTACAAAGTTATAATGCAGGACAATGAAGCTCCCACACTATTTATTTGGTTCTAAAGTTTTATGCTGCAGTTTTCTCCCTGTGTATATTACAGGGAGCTTTGAAGGTCGGCATCTCCACAGGGTCAGGGGCTGGCACCAATGTCCATCCCATCACCCCCAGGCAGGAGCAGGACAGCCAGGAGCACTGGGGCAGCTCCAGCCCCGTCCATCGTGTACTTCCTTGGGAACCAGGCTGGGCCAAGGCTGGCCCAGGGTGTAGGCCCATGGGCAAGCCTGGCTCAGCACAGCCCATGTCTGGGCAGAGCAGGACTGGGGAGAACCAGAGACTGTCCATGCTGTCCTCACTGGAGAAGGGGATGATGGTCCTGGGGATGACGTGGGGTCCTGGGCTATGTGAGAGGCCCCGGAGAGGCTGAGCAGGGACAGTCAGGGCTGGTGGTGCCCTGAGGGCCCTGATACATATATCTCATTGTTGCTTCACATTCACCTTGTTAATTTACTGCACTAACCTTTTGTCTAAACTCAGTTTTATGTTTCTTGTAACTGATGAATCAGTTTTACAGCATGCTAGAAGTTTTTGCCTATAATTATCTCAAATTAAATTTAATTGGCTTTAATAACCTTAATGAAATTAATTTATCTTCTCATTTTGCTTTCAGATTTGTCTTTTTTTTTTTTTTTTTTTTCTTGTTGAGTTTGAGTTTGCATACACATTCACTAGGATAGATAAACTAAACCAGCTGACAAAAAGTGCTTTGTTACCTGGTGATTTGGTTTGCTGCACATCTGTAGACACTGGGAAAGTCCTGATAGCTCTACATACTATCAATTCCAGCTGACTCAAAGCACTGTTCCTGTTCTTCCTCTCCCCAGCTTCCATCCACATGCAGCAGTGTCTAGCACTGCTAACATAATTTGCTAAAGTCAAACCAAAGAATTAAATACAAATCGGAAATGTTGCAACAGAGGTACAGTGGTTCAGTTGGCAGCTAACAACTATATTTAAAATATAGTATTAATAAAGTATATTTCCATGAATAGTATGTTTCTCTACATTTCATAGATGGATAGACTTCAAAGACAGGAGAGTCTACTATAAGAAAAACAGAAAAGTTGTAGGATTCAAAAAAAATTATTTACACAATGTTGAGGACAAAAATAGGATCAGAACATGGCAAAAGTAGTCCTAACTGGTCTAAAATTTCTGATAAGTATTTATTATCCCTCTTTAAGGAAATGTGGTAGTAGTGAATAATGTGTTAGCAGTCTATTATAGGGCTTTAATATTGAAGAAATTCAAAGTAGAGAAGATTATACATTTACACTAATAACATCTAGTGTGTTTTGAGTCTATTGGCTCAGCTGTCTCTTTTCATTACTTAGAAGATATAAATAAAAAGACTTAAGATATCGAATTTATTGCCTATCAGAAGCTAATGTGGTTCATCATCGTCAAATACCTTAAATGTTTCTTCTATTATGTGGTTGTTTATGCTTTCAAATTTTTGTGGATAATACTCTTGGTTTTTTTTTGTCTGCATTCCCTCTTTTTCATTATTCATTATCAGATCTGCTACTTAGACTTCCTAAGAGCTTTCCCTGACTTTCTCTGAATCTTTTTCTATACATACTTTTCAGACAGATGCTAAGGGAGAACAATTATTTTTCACATATTACCTGTTGCACATAAATAGATGGTAAAAACATCCATTGTAGACTTAAACAACAGAAGACTGGGAAGTGTAGTGGAGGGATTGAAATGAAAAGCAAAAATGACCACTAGAAAACAAGTTGGATAAGAAACATGATCTAATTAACCCGAATGACACTGCTAATCATTTTTATGCAATTGTTCCTGTTGCCAACTGGTCTGTTTTTATTTGAGCTAGGTATGAAAGTCATTTCTATTATAAACTAATCTTGAGAGAGAACATCTGATTCTTGGAGATTATCCTTCAGCACAGTGTGTTAGAATTTTATATATAGTTCCCTGTGACAACAGCAGAAGCTGCACGTTTAAATCCCCATTTGCCATCTATTGTCATAACCAAGCATTATCAGTCATGAAGCACTTGTTTGTCTACTACACAGGCTATGTAGCCTTGAAAATGCTTGTATTTAAATAATATTATCTATAATCTTGTATATAAACACGTACATCATATTTTATGCAGAATTCCCCAAAAATGACAATGAAAAATATTCTCAAAACAGTAAAACATTTTGGAAATTCTCATCACAGTTCAGCCTGAGCCTTGTAATTTAAAATGGAAAAGAATCAGGTTCATTTCCCAGAAAAAAGATAATGGAGTTCCCTAAACATTCTGCAGCAGCTATATCAGCAGAAAGATTCACTTTGGGTGGAGGACAAATGAACCTTTCTGCTAGGATTCCTAATTTAGTCTAGTTAATTTTCTGTATCATCAAGGTAGTTATAGTACCTCACCTCATGCTTTTTTTGGCCTCATTATAGGGCAGCAGGCTTCAGTAGCTTCTTGGCTTAGTAGGTATTGTACTGTTGTAAGGTCCCATTTACTCCGGAGTTTCTAGTCAAATTCAAGTTGGTGACTTGTGCTGTTTTCTGAACCACTACAGATATCTGTCGTGGTCATGCTTTCTCAGGGTCTGGATTCTAGAAATTCCTTCTGAGACACATCTGTATTAGTTGATTCTGTTTCCAAGGTGCTATAGAACATAATGCTCCAATGACAATATTTAATATTCAGGACACACTCTCTGACTCTGTTATTGGGATGATGGTGAGATTAACTTCAGCATCTAAAGTTAAGCATCTTGCCTAACCTAGTCATACTGAATCATACTTCCTATGCTCGCTGTAGAAACAGGTTGCTCCAGTGGGTAATTAATTGCACCAAATAAAATAAAATAAAATAAAATAAAATAAAATAAAAGCCTTGGTTGCTGAGAGACCCCCAGACAGCTTAGTTTAGACTATATGTGAAACTTTTAGTACCTAACATATATTGCAGGTGAGATGGGTTCATTCAAGTGCTCCAAGGAAATGAAGATAACAGTGAGAGAAAAGCTATCAGCACTTCGCTTCCATTTGCAAAAGCATCTATTTCTAGAAAGTTAGAAAAATTGACAATGCTTCTTTGCAACCACACAGCTCAATGGTTTTATGAGATCTTTGAGAATTCATAAAAGACTGTTCTCTTTAAGAACATCAGAAGATGCAGAGGCAGTCAGCTGTAAAGCAAAAAGAAATAATGTACAAAGGTGGTCTCTTTTTGTTTACAAATGATCAAAAACTATAGGAAAAGGAGGAAGGCATTTAGTGCTTCTGTTATTATCATGTTGCCATCCAAGAAAAATGAGTTTCAAAGTTGCCCCTCTTTCAGTCTACGAGGTTAACATTGATCTACTGTGGCAGCTTATAATGTCTGTTATGGGTGGCTATCTTAAGTTAAGACTATTGCACAGTTAGCAGTATATTAATGACACTTCAAAACCTGCAGGCTAGAAAGATGAAAAAAAAAAAAGAAAGTAAGGAGACAGTCAATGAAATCAGGATGAAATTCATGCAATATATCAGCATATATCAGACCAGGGATGTTATATTGACAAATATTCAGATTAGGGTAGTGAAATGAACTTCAGAAATGTCCTAGAGAATCTAAAAATTTTCTTTACCAGCCATGTGAAAATTAATATTCACAAATTAATATACACTTCATATCTCTGCTTGGTGGACTTTGGCACAGAAAGAGCCAAAGCTTTTCTATATAGAAAGCTCTCCTTATCTCCAAAGTGCCAAAAATGGAAAAGACCCATAGGTTTCAAATAATGCTTTTTATTTTTTGTCTTTTAAAGGGAAATATATGTTCGTAATTATTATTCTAAAGAATGTTATTTGTTTAATTAATTTTACACAAAATATTTACTTAGCCTTCAGAGACAGAATGACTTCTGACAGATTCTAAGACATGATGGAATTTAAGAGAAATCCAACACCTGATAAGTGCCTCAGGCAGTAAACAACACTAGGTATAAAGCCTGAATTCATATGTTACCAAAAATGTGAATTGCCACTTTTGTTTTGATTGATTAGGAAGGATCTGTGGGGCTATGATTACTGAAATACCTGAGCAAAGATTACCGAGTCCACTGACAGACACTTCTTTTGGTAGAATTAGATGACTATTCTGACATTTTGATGACGATCTATTACAATATTGAAATTCTGAATGTAAAGGTCCCAGAAAAGACTTCACCTACAAAGAAGCCATATACCTAGATTTTGTCTTTTTTCCTTGTCCTGTTCCTTTCCATAACCTGACAGAGGATATGTATATATTTATGTATATTTATTTATTTCTGTTACAGAAACCTATTGCTTTCCTTCCTGCTCTAACTACACCTACTCGCAGTATTAAGGCCTTCTTTTGGTGTTCCTATTGTTCTTACTGTAATGAAAAGTACAAGAAAACCTACATGAAATCTGTCATTGAGTTTTTTTAAGCTCAGAGCATCATACATAATGTGGATGGTAGGAATTGTGAGTAGGTTAATTTTTCTATACCATAGAGACTGACTTTGAATATCCCTGACAATATCTGAAGTGAAGCCTGGCATAAATAAGTATGCCAAATCATGCTTTGTAGTAATCTGGGACAATATCTTACTAAAATCTGAGTATGAATGTTTGATATAATACATCAAAGCAGCGAAAGATCTTTAGCTATGCATGAAAGTTGTTTTTATACAGGAACAATGAGAATTGTTCATATGAAATTAATTGCATGGTTTAATAGAAAACCTACTCGGTCATACTGACCTTGAGACTTATCAAGGACAAGAGAGTGGTGTTTCTTGGATGACTTGCTATGAAGAATTTCCTTTAACTACAGATAACAACATAATTCTCATGATCTAAACTGAAAACTAACATAAATATATCCGCAATGACACAGGGATCAGCTGTTTATTGTGTTCAGAAGTAGTTCATATTTGCAGAATGTGAGAATAAATTACAACTTACTTAATGGAAATTTAGGGTTTATGTCTTTGGCTGTTTGGAAAAAAAAATAAAAATCTTCTGCTTTATATGAAGCAAGAACAAAAGGGAAAAAAAAGTGTAAGGATCTGGAAAAAAAAAGCGTGGGTGTTGGAAAAATATCTCATTAGCAAATCAATTGATTATATAAAGTATGAGTGGTTGGAGGTATTTTTGTAAGCAATACTTGCGTCTTGCCTGCACAATTAGGGAGAGAGGGTCGTTTTCAAAAATATGATAATTTTAGTGGGAACTGTAGTAATGCCACTACTTAAATATATATATATATATATATATATATGTATATATATGTATGTATATTTGCCTTGTATCCCTAAGATTCTTTGATTCTCCAAAATCTTGTAATTTAAATAAGTTGGCACGTTCCTCTAGCTGCACATGGAATTAATAAACAAGCTGGCAAGTATTTACAATATACACCACTGAACATAGTGATTCTTCTGAAACATTAGTATCTTTTATATTTGGAAAAAAATAAGTAGATCTGTCAGCTGAATAATGACAGCAATAAGGAAAACATTTATGTCATAGATTTCAAGTGACTAGCCATTTATTCTCTTTTCAGCTGCATGTTTTAACCCATGCTACATTTTGGATTATCTTCTTATTGTCCCCTCTCTCTGCTTTGTCATTTGAAGTAGTTTGTAACATTCTGATGGGGAATTTGCTGACACCGACCACATTCTGTCCCAGCTGTGCTGGGACAAACTTCAGGCAGTTCTATTTGAATTAGCATCAATAGATTCAAATACTCATTCAGATTTCTCTAAACCTTTAAATAGTTCTCCGTCTTCTTTATCCCTCCCATACATACTTTCCACTTACTCTTCTTCAACTTTTTTTTTTTTTTTTTTTTTTTAATGTTATTTCAAATGTAAAACTCACATCCTTATTTGAGAAACTTTGTGTGAATTTAGTCTGCTTTGGCTTTTTATATGATATAAAAAACTAGGAAAGACCTGTTAATGTGGCTTAAAATCTGTGGGAGGAAGGAGAAAAGAATGTTGCTGACAGTGGAATTTTCTCAGCCGAATACTGTGCAGTAGTGCTATGAAGGATTAGGGTGAATAGCTGATAAGTTTAGGGGAACTGTATTGGGCAACTGTTTCCTGCTTTTACAACATCTCTGCTCTCTGGCAAGGCAAGGCAGGGAGTCACAAGATCTAACTATGAGAATTCAGGGCAAGAGGATTTTTACAGGAACATTTCTGGGTAGCCACTCAGAGGAGGAGGATGTGTATCCAGAGCTCAATTTTGGGCAGAAGATCTTTTATGCTATCTCAATGGCCTTCTACAGAAGCATATTGTTCTCTGCTAGCTACAAAAAGAGAATGGCATTTGGCACAAAGGTTAGATGATGAATGACAGTCATCACAATTATTGTTTAAAAGCCTATGTGGACTCTATTCTATGTCTTTGTGTCCTATGCTACAAGCACAGGTTAGTTGTGGGTCTTGTGGATAACATGGCCTTCCTGGTTACCAACTCCCATTTTTGTATCGAGGCCGTTTTGCTGGCTAAACTGGGGCAAATCTCTTGGATTTGGTAGAGTTGTAATAATTTGTATGGATTGTGGGTCTAGGCTGTGGAGTGCTGGGAATATTAGGTCTGTGATTCTGTGATTCTGTTTTCTGTGGGCACTCCAAGTGTTCAAACAGGCTTTGCTTAATCATTTGCAACATTAGAACAAGGCTTGTTCTGGTCATGGACTTGAAGGCACTTACAGCTATGCTGACAAATTAGTATTAGCCAATAAATAAACAGTTTTTAAGATTTCTGTTGATGCCTCAGTCAACATGACTTCACTTCCTTTTAGAGATTCTCATTGCCTGTCACAATCCTTTTCACACTGTTAAGTAGGAGAATCTCCTAAATTCTTAAAGCACCGCATATCACTTATGTCTATAAAAAACTAGAGAAGGAAAGGAAATATGAAAACAATTTCACTGAAGATATTTTCTTACTTGCAATCACTTCAAATTACCTCCACGGCCTTGTTTTGGACCATCAGAGATGACAGGAAAAAAAGATACGTAAGATCTTAAAAGCTGTCTAGGATCATTAACACAGTCAGTACTCATTAAAATTAATGGTAGTTATGTCTCTATTTCATTCAGTTCTGAAAATCACAGCCATATGTACTTTTAGGGTTCATTACCCAGAACTGCTTTTGTGTTGTAGTCTGAATAAACATTTCTTCCCTGTTTCTGTCCCCAATTACAGCCATAAATAATAAATGAATTATTTTACTGCATATATTGTTAGTGTATTAATTGACAGGTTACCAGATTCACAAATTAGTTTTACATAACTTGAGACATTTGATTTATTCATACTCTTTTCAGAAATACCAAACATATTTTTCTATTCACCAGAGGATCGGAGCCTGCTGGAGAATTTGTATACTGTATATTTGCATATCTACTGATTCCTTTGCATTCTACCTTAGCAAATTGTCTATTATTTATTTATTTTATTATATTTTATTTTTATTTTATTATATTATTATTTTCTATTTCTTAAATTTCTTGTCTTAGATTTCCTTTTTCCTTTCCTTTCCTTTCCTTTCCTTTCCTTTCCTTTCCTTTCCTTTCCTTTCCTTTCCTTTCCTTTCCTTTCCTTTCCTTTCCTTTCCTTTCCTTTCCTTTCCTTTCCTTTCCTTTCCTTTCCTTTCCTTTCCTTTCCTTTCCTTTCCTTTCCTTTCCTTCTTGGAGGTGTTTGCCTCCTTCCACTTTTTTTTTTTTTTTTTTTCCTCCTCATATCAATGCACTGGTTGATTTACATTTTAAAAGCAAGTTTTGTTTTGAAACTCTCTATGGGAACAGAAGATTTTTTTTTTTATACTTCTGAGTTGCATTTTCTTCACATGCAGACAAATTGTAAATGTGGAGAAAGTAAAAAAAAAAAAAAAAAAAAAAAAGGAAAAGGAAAAGGAAAAGAAAAAGAAGGAAAAGAAGAAGAAAAAGAAAAAGAAGAAGAAATAGAAAAAGAAAAAGAAGAAGAAGAAGAAAAAGAAAAAGAAAAAGAAAAAGAAAAAGAAAAAGAAAAAGAAAAAGAAAAAGAAAAAGAAAAAGAAAAAGAAAAAGAAAAAGAAAAAGAAAAAGAAAAAGAAAAAGAAAAAGAAAAAGAAAGAGAAAAAGAAAAAGAAAAAGAAAAAGAAAAAGAAAAAGAAAAAGAAAAGGAAAAAGAAAAGGAAAAAGAAAAAGCAATGACTTTGATTTGTTTTGCAGTTTCTACATTCCCACAAAAGATTTTGATCTTTCTGTTCCAATAAAAAGGGTTGAGTGCCTTTCAGTAAACACATTGATACCTTATGGCAAGGCATAACACTGCACAGCATTAAGACTAGCATTTTTTCAAAGTGTTTTGCAAAAATGCCAAAGGATTATCAACAAGTGCAATGTTTACTCATGTTTCCAGTCATTTGGTGCATAGGCTTTAAAAAATAGTCCACTCAGGGCCAGATCTTGCAATCAGTATGCAAACAAAGATCACACAATCTAATTCTTAGAAATCACATCAGCATGTTAAGGACCACATGTAACAATCAGCATTGACCTTTCCCACTCCTCCGTCACACCTCTTCCATCCATGTTCTCTTATCACCTAAGCTCTTTGGGATGGCAAGGGCCCAAGGAAAACATGAAGCATGGTGAGGTCCAGGTCCAGATGAGGTCCAGTGCCTGGAGGTTCAGGCACTTGCTATCTCAGACATTAAAAATATCTGAGGTGTTCCTGAGAAAACTACAGGTCTTCACGTTTGTTATTATTTCCCAAGATAATCCTGGCCATGTATCCTAGTGCTTTGAATGCTTTTCCTTCTTTACTTTTCCAGTATAGTTTTCTGGTTTAGGGTCAATGAACAGCATCTACTCTATTATTATATATAAATGCAATTTAAAATTATAGCCCTAAGTGCCTAACACACACATGTATTTATTTTTAAAAGGTATTATATATTGAAGTACATAAACATGAACTTGTTTTTCCTCTGTGTTGCAGCGGTTTCCTGAGATCTTGCAAACAGATCTGGATTCCACTGTGTTTTGTTTTGGTTTTGGTCTTTTTCTATTTCTATATTTAAGTGCTTGTACCATATTTTTAGTTAGATGGAAAAATGACACTATTTAAAAATACTTTGAATTTTAGGTAGTTTATATAAAATTTGTTACTTCATCGCCTATGCCTTCCTTTAGAAGGGTAAAAGTGCTGGAATTGAATCTGTGTCTATGGAAATCAGACTCCAACTAACAACAGCTGTGAATATCAGACTCCAATTAACACCAGTGACCTTTGAATCAGATTTGAAAGTCTACTTCTGCTGTTGGCATGAATGGTCAAAGGCTTTCCTCACTATAATATATTGGCCTGTATAATCTCTGTACCTCTGGGTTCTGGATGAACTTCACACTCATTTTCAGTTCCCTGTTTGTGAAGGTCTTCCAGGTTCACTGGGATCACAGAAGACCACAACAGTTCATTTGCACACACTGCAAACCCTGGAGCTCTGAACCACCGTATATCTTTCATATTTATTTTCTGTATTCTGAGAAGACTATTCTGGCCTCCAGGGTAATAAAATCTGTAATATTTTTATCTTTGGAGCTGCTCTATTTTCTATTACCTAGTTTCCTCTGTCAGCAAGTATGATACAGTAGGCAACAAGTATTGTATGTGTCATATTCCTAGTGAGCATTACTAAAAAGGTTTTCATAATTGTGAAGTATATGGAGCTGTATAAACAGACCATTTTCAAAGGACTAAAGGGCTATTCAGGGTGGAAGAAACCTCAGGAGGTTTCTAGTCCAATCTCCTGCTCAAAGTGAGGCCAGCTGTCAGATCAGAGCAAATTGCTCAGGGCAGATCTTGAAAACCTCCAAGATGGATGCAGCTCAACCTCTCTGAGCAACCTGCCCTACTGGTTGTCTGTTCTTCCAGGAAATAAGTTTCTTCTTATATTCAGTTTGAACATCTTGTTTCAACTTTTGTTCATTATCACTCATCATTCCAGCACACACAACAGTCTCTGTGAAGAGTTTGACTTTGTCTTACTAATGACCTACTTGTAGGTACTGTGAGGCTGCTATAAAGACCTCCTGAAACCTTCTCTTCTCCAGGCTGAGTTGTTTAAAGAATACTGAATCCACTTTCCCACAATGATCAGGTGGTCTGTAATACACTCCTTCAGGACAACGCCCTCATTGGTCTCTCTGATATGACCCACAAGCTCTCACTCAGCTTGTTCCATACAAGAGGTGCATAAGCCTGAGCTGCTCCTTCACTATCCCATCCTACACAATCCTACCTTACCATCCCCATTGCAGCAGATGAATGTGTGCTTGAGACTGCCTTATCAGCAGTCATCTGCAAACAAAAGCTATAGGCGCTCCCTAATCAGTACTGTCAATGGTATTAAAAGTGATAGTGCTCTCGGGATACAGTCCAACAGTGGCTTGCTTAAGTAAGTAAAAGTACTAGCAAATGTATGGAACCAAACCTATTTTTACCTGTGATTGCTATTCAGTTTTCCAAAAACCAGAGGCCACTGCACTAATCTCATGAGATGGATGATTGTTAAAATGTGTAAGTATTTCCATTAGTAAGTGTCAGTACAATTGTGTCCTTAAAAAGCCAATTCTTTAAGATTTATTTTCCACATTGAATACTGTGTATTGAAGTAATTAAAATCCAGACACTGCTTTCCTTAGTAGGCAATGGAGTTTTGTAATGTGTATTTCTCAATAAGGCCATTAGAGAATGTTCTACTGTATCATGGTGTTGTATAGCACATGGCATGACAGCAGATAGTTCCAGATGTCACAGACTCTGTGTTCCTTCTAGAAGGAAACAGAAGAGTTGGTGAAGTTTTATAAGACATGTTACCTACATTTTAGCTAGAGGGAATGAGAATAATGTGATTTATTTATTTATTTATTTATTTATTTATTCCCCCCCCCCCCGAAATTAAAAAATTGTCCTTACCATTGGTTTATGATACTTTAAAAATAGATAGAAATTTTGGATTTTAAAATTCATAGCTGAAAATATTATATTTTAATATTATTAAATTTAAAAGGAAAGCCTTCAACTCATATAGGACCATAAAATTATACTGAACAGACAATAATACGAAGGGTCTGGAGGGCAAGACTTAGGACGAACAGCTAAGGTCCCTTGGTTTGTCCAGCCCAGAGCAGAGCAGGCTGAGGGGAGGCTTCATGGCAGCCTGCAGCTCCCTCACGAGGGGAGCAGAGGGGCAGGTGCTGAGCTCTTCTCTCTGGGGACAGCAACAGGACCCGAGGGGACGGCATGGAGCTGGGACAGGGAAGGGTCAGGCTGGGTGTTAGGGAAAAGTTCTGAACCCAGAGGGCACTGGGACAGGCTGCTCAGTGCAGTACTCACAGCACCCAGAGTTCAGGAAGTATCTAGACAGTGCCATGGGATCTGATTTTTAGTGGTTCTGTGTGGCGCCAGGAGTTGGACTCAGTGAACCTTGTGGGTCGCTTCCAACTCAGGATATTCTATGTTTCTATAACCAATGATATACCCTCTGTAAGTCTTCAAGATCTTTTAGTGCAAACCACATTCACAAATTAGAAACTACACAGCACTTGTACAAATTTTATTGACATGGTATGGTGCTGTGTTTAGCATTTAAGATAGAAGTAATATTCGTATCACACCAATATTTTAGTGTTGCTGAGCAGTGCTTATGCTGAATCAAGGACTTTTGGATTTTCATGCTGCCCTGCAAGCGAGTAGAGTGTACTTGACAAATATTCATCAGTTCTTTATATATTTTGGTAGATATTTTACCAGCCTGAAGTAGAAATAAATTTTCAGGAAAGAGTGTTTAATGTCCACTAAATTTTATGAATTGATACTTTGATTATAAAAATCAAGTGACACTAAGATTTATATAAATAAGTCAATACAAAAAAACATGTTGGATTCAATCTTTCAAGTAGATTTGTGTTAGTCTATTTGTAGTTCTTTTACAAAATACAGAAACATTTTATTGCTTTTCAAGCAATAGTGAAGTTATATTCACAGTGAGATACAAACCGATTATTGATATTTTGTTTTTAGAGACGCTTTTTCTTTTCTTCAGAAATATAGCCAGATAGTAGCACAAATTTTTCAAACATTAAAGAAAATATTTAATTAAAGACATGCCATAAACATTAATGTAAATCAACATTTAAAAGTAAAGTTTTCTCACTGGCTGTTTAAAGTATGAAATTAGGGATTAGCCTACTAAAAGAATACAGCTCGGAGCTAAGAATGATCTTTCGTTAAAATAGTTTCCTAAAATAATTCAATATGAAGTAATCTAATTGCTATTGTGCTACTGCTACTGTGCTCTTTAATGAATACTTTATAATGTTTATAATGGGTATTTCAACTTGTATTTTAACCCTGATCTTTGATGTTTTATCACAGAATCACAGAATTTCTAGGTTGGAATAGACCTCAAGATCACTGAGTCCAACTTCTGACCTAACGCTAACAGTCCCCACTAAACCATATCCCTGAGCTCTACATCTAAACGTCTCTTAAAGACTTCCAGGGATGGTGACTCCACCACTTCCCTGGGCAGCCTGTTCCAATGCCTCACAACCCTTTCAGTAAAGAAGTTCTTCCTAACATCTAACCTAAAACTCCCCTGGCTCAACTTAAGCCCATTCCCCCTCGTCCTGTCACCAGGCACGTGGGAGAACAAACCAACCCCCACCTCGCTACAGCCTCCCTTGAGGTACCTATAGAGAGCGATAAGGTCGCCCCTGAGCCTCCTCTTCTCCAGGCTGAACAAATCCAGCTCCCTCAGCCGCCCCTCGTAGGACTTGTTCTCCAGGCCCCTCACCAGCTTTGTCGCACTTCTCTGCACCCGCTCAAGCACCTCGATGTCCTTCTTGTAGCAAGGGGCCCAAAACTGAACACAGTACTCGAGGTGCGGCCTCACCAGAGCTGAGTACAGGGGGACGATCACCTCCCTAGCCCTGCTGGTCACATTGTTCCTGATACAAGCCAGGATGCTGTTGGCCTTCTTGGCCACCTGAGCACACTGCTGGCTCATATTCAGCTGACTATCCGCCATCACTCCCAGGTCCTTCTCTGCCTGGCAGCTCTCCAACCATTCCTCTCCCAGCCTGTAGCTCTGCTTGGGGTTATTGCGCCCCAGGTGCAGGACCGGCACTTGGCCTTGTTGAACTTCATGCAGTTGACCTCAGCCCATCGGTGCAGCCTATCCAGATCCTCCTGCAGAGCTTTCCTACCCTCAAGCAGATCGACACACGCACCTAACTTGGTGTCATCTGTGAACTTACTGAGGGTGCACTCAATGCCCTCGTCCAGATCATCGATGAAGATATTAAAGAGGACTGGCCCCAGCACCGAGCCCTGGGGGACTCCACTAGTGACTGGCCTCCAACTGGACTTGGCTCCATTCACCACGACTCTTTGGGCCCGGCTATCCAGCCAGTTTCTAACCCAACGAAGCGTGCGCCAGTCCAAGCCAAGAGCAGCCAGTTTCTTGAGGAGAATGCTGTGGGAGACGGTGTCAAAAGCCTTGCTGAAGTCAAGGTAGACCACATCCACAGCCTTTCCCTCATCCACCCAGCGCGTCACTTTGTCATAGAAGGAGATCAGGTTTGTCAAGCAGGACCTGCCTTTCATAAACCCATGCTGACTGGGCCTGATCGCCTGCTTGCCCTGCAAGTGCTGCGTGATGACTCTCAGGAGGATCTGCTCCATGAGCTTCCCTGGCACTGAGGTCAAACTGACAGGCCTGTAGTTTCCCGGGTCTGCCCTCCGGCCCTTCTTGTAGATGGGCGTCACATTTGCTAGCCGCCAGTCAACTGGGACCTCCCCCGATCGCCAGGACTGCTGATAAATGATGGACAGTGGCTTGGCCAGCTCCTCTGCCAGTTCTCTCAGTACCCTTGGGTGGATCCCATCCGGCCCCATCGACTTGTGCACATCTAAGTGCCGTAGCAGGTCACCAACCAGTTCTTCATGGATAGTGAGGGCCACATCCTGCTCCCCATCCCCTTCCACCAGCTCAGGGTATTGAGTATCCAGAGAACAACCGGTATTGCCGCTAAAGACTGAGGCAAAGAAGGCATTGAGCACCTCCGCCTTTTCCTCATCTCTTGTAACTAAGTTTCCCCCTGCATCCAGTAAAGGATGGAGATTCTCCTTAGTCCTCCTTTTTGTGTTGATGTATTTATAGAAACGTTTTTTGTTTCTGTAACGGCAGTAGCCAGATTGAGCTCCAGATGAGCTTTGGCCTTCCTAATTTTGTCCCTGCACAGCCTCGCTACATCCTTAAAGTCCTCCCTAGTGGCCTGCCCACTTTTCCAAAGCTTATAAACCCTCTTTTTCCTCCTAAGATCAAGCCACAATTCTCTGTTGAGCCAGGCCGGTCTTCTTCCCCGCCAGCTCGTCTTTGGGCACGTGGGGACAGACCGTTCCTGCGCCATTAAGACTTCCCTCTTGAAGAGCGCCCAGCCTTCCTGGACCCCTCTGCCCTTCAGAACCGCCTCCCAAGGGACTCCACCAACCAGTGTCCTGAGCAGCTCAAAGTCAGCCCTCCGAAAGTCCAGTACAGCGGTTTTACTGGTCCCCTTCCTGGCCTCGCCAAGAATAGTGAACTCCACCATTTCGTGGTCACTCTGCCCAAGACAGCTCCCGACAATCATGTCCTCCACCAGTCCTTCTCTGTTTGTGAAGAGAAGGTCTAGCGGGGCACCACCCCTGGTAGGTTCACTAACCAGCTGCGTCAGGAAGCTATCTTCCACGCTCTCCAGAAACCTCCTAGACTGCTTTCTCAGGGCTGTGTTGTGCTTCCAGGATATGTCAGGGAAGTTGAAGTCCCCCACGAGTACAAGAGCTGACGATTTTGCAACTTCTGTCAGCTGCCTGTAGAGTTCCTCATCCGTCTCCTCATCCTGGTTCGGTGGTCTATAGCAGACCCCGACCAGGACACTAGCCTTGTTGTCCCTGCCGATCCTAACCCAAAGGGACTCGACCTTGTCATTCCCAGTCTCGAGTTCTACAACCTCGAAAGACTCTCTAATATAGAGAGCCACACCACCACCCCTTCTGTGCTGCCTGTCCCTTCTAAAGAGCTTATAGCCAGGCATTGCAGTACTCCAGTCATGAGACTGGTCCCACCACGTCTCCGTGATGGCAACCAAGTTATATTTCATAGTAAGTAAATAAGAATGAGATGAAATTAGTCTTTCCTACACATTTTACTTGACAGAAAAATATTTTACTTTAATAATTCATTTTAGTTGTTGCAATCAAACATGAATTTATCTTTGTCTATTTGTTACATAGTTCCTGATCTTGCATCATGGCCTGTGAAACTTTTCACATACCTGAAATAAAATTATGCTGAGTTATTTGCAGGATCAAGGCTGTAGGAAATGACTTCCTGTAGATACACAAGGATTTATCCAAATCTCTCTTCATTTGAATTATATGTTAGTCCTCAGTGCATTAATGAAAGAAGAGACTTTTTTTTTTTTTTTTTTTTTTTTTTTAAATCACAGAGCAATGGATTTTCTCTTTAATTTAATCTCATAACAAAAAGGAGCTTATAACAAGACACTTGTGTTTTATTGCCAGTATGATTTGAATTTCCCAGAATTATTAAACATTTTAAGTTCTGAAAGAAAAGCTTTGAGTAACATTAAGTCATTTTATGGTGAAATTAGCCAACCCAGTACAGTGCTACTTTTTAGATTGTCCTATGCCTACGTTTAGATTGAAGTTTTGTATGGAAATTTTTAATAATCTTCCTACACATTTGTTTCAGAAGACATAATGTCCTCTGTTCTTACTGATATGATCTGGAAACCTTATCTGTTAGGTACTAACACACAAGTTTATGTTTCTAATGCCAATACAATCTTGCAAGAAGAACGGCCCAATTTGCAACTTCTTAATGCAGAATTAATTATGGACTTTAGAATCCCTTTGAGCAAATGTGTATGTGGATTGTGCACTGAAACTGAAAGACTTGTATGAAAGCAACTGATGACACGTAGAAGCAAGCAGTTTTTTACCTTGCAGTTATTGGAAGTACAGAGTTCTCAGAAACCATAAACTTCTGATAATTGAAAAAAGTAAAATAGATAAGCTCTTCGAAAGGGAGAAAAACAAACAAATAAACAAACAAAAAGAAAAACAAACAAAAACAACTTGGGAGAGAGGTTTTGACAGGGTAGGATAAAAATTCAACAATGATCTTGAATTAGGTTCTCTAAAAAGGGTGGTTGTATGTCCCTATCTAATACATAAGACTTGCTTTTACTTGGCAGAAAATACTTTTCACAGCTGTTATAAATCACATTTGGAGGTTCTGCTCTTATATCACTCTCTATTGGTATAAGAAGGCACCTTTGATATGAGAATTGGAGAGCTCTCAGGGCTCTCAGGTTACCTAGTGCTCAGTTTATAGCCTAATTCTCTTTCAGCACAGTATCAGTGTGATAGATATATTTCTGGATGTCTTTAAGAATAGCATAGACAATAATTTCCAGTGTTTCTCCATAAACCACCTATTGAAATGGAATTCCACAGAGACCTGGAAAGAATAAAATGGATCCATGTACAGAACTTGGAGCTTGGTCTGATCTTCAATACCTGGCATCAAATTCAATTATCAAACACTTGTTTGCCAAATGGATTGTAGAAGGCACTATAGAATTTCAGCATAGAAAAAACACATTTGTATCATCCCATCATGCCATCTGGTTTTGATTCACAAATAACACTTAGCATTTCAATGTCTCTGATCTCTTTGAACAGTACATACAATACAGTTTGGTGAAACTATTTACTGATTCTGTCAAAGTGACATCAGCAGGAAATGGATTATTCATCTGAGTGAATTTCCTTGTGAATTTGCATGCCTTTCATGAGAAGACTAGGATATTGTTGCACATTTTAAAGTATCTCTAAGCTGTCTAGAACAAGAGATGCCATCCTACCATGTGTTACTTCAAAATTACATAAAAATACACCCTTTTCCTTCAACTCCTATAAACATTTATTTTTGAGGCTACACACATGCTAACAAATAGCTGGGAGCAACTGCTGTGGTGCCACATGATTTGTCCCAACAGTGGTGACATAATAGTAAAACTAATTTTGAAATTCCCAGAGATCTGTTCTTTTACTTAAATTTATTTCCTGTTGAGATTAGAATATTACATTAGATCCACCACCAAAACATGTACACAGTTGCATTAAGACTATGATTGGGAGGTATAAACAGTAAAACACAAATTCTGCTGAGAATAGGAGAATGAAAGGTGCACATTAAGATTTCTTTTTAAATTTCTTTTAAAAAATTTTCATTTTTCCCTCTCAATTTTAAGTGTAATTATATTACAATTCATACTTTGGGTAAGTTACTAATTTTAGAGCTGTATAATTTAGAAAGCTGTTTTTAAACGAGTACGAGGAGCAAGGAATGCAATATTTTGCTAGTTTTCTTCCCGTGCCTATATGAAGAAATGTATCCATAAGAAATGTGCTGTGGCTAAAGTGAAGGCAAGTACTGAAGCTAGAGATAACAAAAAGATGGGGTAATGGCTTCCAGCTTAGCAAGAGGTGGGCTTTCACAGCACTCAGCAGGAGCTGGAAATCAGGAAGGGCTGCATTTTGAAGAGTTTATTTGACTCTGTGAGAGTCCAAGACTCCTGCTGAGTTTTGAACTCTCTGACTGTCTCCCTGAGCTCTTACAGCTCCTGCTGAATTCAGAACAAACTGGGAATTGCCATGCAGGAGCCATTTGCTTTAAAAAGGAAAGAGACTGAACCCGCCACTTTCCTGCGGTGGGGAATTCTGCATGGTGTCTTTCCTCCTGAAAAAGTCAAGGGGTGGATGACAGTGTTTTAAAAATGTCAGGGGAAGGCAGAATGTCAGAGATAACGTCTTCTCAGACCTCTCCACTAGGAACATTTTACATAATACACTTAACATAAATCCTTGTGTGTAGAATGGAGATGTTTGATATTAATGTGAAGACTGTAGAGTAGCATGAGCAGTCTCAGTTCATCATTCTCTGTTACCATCAACGATTAAAAAAAAAGAGACTAAGCCACCTTAACATACCCTCCCCCTAGTCTTTCAGTCCGCTAGTAAGTCTGTGCTTCGAAAAAGTAAATATTTTCACTTTTAACAAACAAACAAACAAAAACAAAACAAATCAAAACAAAACAAAGTCTCCTTCAGTTTATCTAAGAACATTTAAGAAAGTTTTAAGAATGAATTAAAGTACATCATTCCTGATACGGACTGTGTGTTTTATACCTGTTTAGTCTAAGAATGATTTAAAGTTAAAACACTTGAAACCAGATGAAGTCAGACTTGTATTAAAAACCTGAATACCATATAGCTGTTCCTGCCAATGGTGTTCTTTAATTTGTCACAACTGCATGAGATAAGAGAGGAGACAGAGATGCCAGTGGACAAGCTCTGGCTGGTGACTCCTGTGTGCATTTCTTAAATTAAAACACAGCAGTCCAGTACCCCAGCTCATTTAATCTAAAATAGTATATATGTATCCTAGCAGTTGCTAGGATTGTCTCTGAGGATAAAATACAATATGAATGGTTCTGCCTGCAGTATGCCAGAAACTTTAACTGTTAATATGGAAGCTTAAGACATGCTGTTGTAGAGATCTTTGAGTGATAATAGTTTTGTACACAAGAAACCAACAATGCATATCTTAAGCCCTATCTTTTACAATTTATGAGTAAAATGAGAGAAAAAAACATTTATGATGAAAAAGAGAATATTCTTCTTTATAAATAACTGTACTAGTAGTTTTTGAAGATAGATGAAAACCTAAATGAATTTAGTCCAGCTAAAGAGTGCTAACATACTGACATATCATTAATGAAAAAGTTTGTGAGCAATAGAGACAAAGTCAATTGAACATGTTGATTTCCTTTATTGACTTTCTTCACCTTTTGTTTTTTCTTGCTTATATAAACTTTAAAGCCAGTGTTCCTTTATCCTACTCCTGTAGTTTTAACTAGAAACATGGCTCAATCCCACTATGTCTACAAAAAATCAGGACTTTGAAGAGTTTACCTGCCAAAACTCATTTTGTTTCTGATTACTTCTTGCATTGGATGAACACTTGAACTGAGATCTCTCAAAATATGAACACACGTTTTCCATCTCCATATGACTGCTGATCTTGTATTTACTTGTATTTACTTAAGTGTATTTACTTAAGTGTACAGAGGAAGAAAAAGATGAATGCAATCAATACGATGTTTTTCATTTTTACACTGTCGTTGAAAAACTGAAAGGGTATTGATAATTGAGAGATCCTGGAGAAGGACAAACATTTAACCTTTAGGGTAAAAGCTCAAAAGCCCTTCTGGTTAGCATACATTAACAACAGTTAACAGATGATCATAATAGCATGATTTCTATACAATTTGTGATATTATTCTTTTACTGACTGTCCAAGATACTTAAAAAAAAGTCATTTGCTATTATTTACATTATATGACATTTTAATTCTCAGCAAAATTTTTCAACAGATACTGTTTATTTAGTTTGTGCCAAATAACAGAGTTTTGTTTTCTTTCTTTCTCTTTCTTTCTTTCTTTTCTTTCTTTTCTTTCTTTTCTTTCTTTTCTTTCTTCCCACCACCCCCACTCCATTTGTTTTATGTTGAAAAATCTAATAGGAAATCTATTTACATGCAGAAATTTTAAATTAACCTCTTTATCTCCAAGGGAATCTTCACTGTTCAGTTCAGCCCCTAGCCATATTTCCTGTCTCCAGATTTGTACTTTCGTGTGTCGCTAAAGTTCAATACTTCAAAAATGCTTTTGTCTTCTTAATAGTCTTTTAAAAATTCTTTTATTTTTCCTGGCAAAATATATAGATTATATTGCTTGCAAAAATTTCTGCAATTATTTTATGAGAAACTGATGTTAATTTCTAACTATTATTCAAAAGAAAAAAAAGAAAGCAAGGTGAAAATAAATCTAAAATAAAGCTGTGTATATTTATTTTATTAAGAACACTCACTTTTTATACATATATGTTTAAAAATAGTTAGCCTAAATATGCATTTTATTAAATCTGAAAAATTTGAGTTGTTACACACCGTTGTTTTGGGGAGGGAAGGAAAAAAAATAATGTTTGTATTGCTTGAATAAATACACTATTAATTTTATGTTGCTTAAACTCCCTCTGGCATTAACAATATCACTAGGCAAAATTACATCTTTAATTTTCTTGAGATGCATTTACTGTCTGTTGACAGACAAAAGGCATAATACAAATACAAAGCAATAATTTATCTGTTTTAATTTTATTTTGTTTTTATAAAAGGGATTTTATGGATGATGAAAATAAAATGGGCAGCATTAAGATTTCATACCTTGCAGAAAGCATGCAGATTTGTGCTGTTAAAATTCGGGAAAGATTTAAAAAAAGAGGTGTTGGTCTGTTCCCTTACCTACACAATATAGAATGCACCAATGCCTGCATTTTGCCATATCTCTCTTATGACTCTAAGAGAAGTTTGTGGCACAGAATATTTTTTCAGTCATTACCCAGGAAAGAGTATTGTTTTTGAACAGTGACATAATATGATTGTCCCATACCCAGGAAAAATACAAATCGGAATTAGCTGGTTGGCATGCATTGGCAAGTACCTTTCTTTTCCTTACCTTTATACACAATGCTTCAGTTCTTCAGGTTGTAGTTTGATGCAATTACTATGTCTTTAGATCTCAGTCCCACAAAGACTGTGCTTGTATGGAGCTTTGCACTACATTTATGGAGAATTTACTTTAAAATTCTGTGCTTTTTAAATGTAATTTTTAAAATCGCTAGGAAAATTTAAGGAAGAAAAGACTTGCTCTGTCCAATAATTCACATGTGGAATAAGTCCTTTCAGGATTCATTTTGCAATCTTAGAAAAATGACATGTTTTTCCAACACATTGCATTTTGGATTAGTGGATATCTTTCTTTCTTCTTCCAAAAAGGAATAATATTTAAGCACTAATAATATTTAAGTAGTACATTTTTTGTGAGTATGGTAATCGCTGGATATAGCAAAACAGTTTGTGTTTTTGTATTAAAGGAATGTATGGTCAAAAGGTATTTTTTTCTATCTGTGTGTAACAGGTGTTTTGGCTACCTCTGCAAGTAGATGTATCCTTTGCTTAATGACACCCTCCTCTCTCCCCCGCCAACCCCCTTTATTTTTATTTTTCATAATGCTAAGACTATTGAACCTTATTCAGCTCATTGGAAGTAGCAAAGTAATCAGAAAGATGAACTGGTCTCACTGAGTTTAGTATTTCTTGTTGTAGAAACAGACTGATGCCCTTCATGTCTGTTTCAACCATCAAGATTGGCATAATGAGGTGTTCTCTGGTTATGTGGGTGGTCTCTGAGCTACACAAAGTCAAAATTGGGCTAAGTGCTGTATTCAGCACGAGACAATAGCAGGGGAACATACAAGCAACAAGAAATATATATATTTTATATATATATAATATAATCCTAAATATAAATGGTATATTTTCCCAGTTAGGGATTTTAGGGTATTTCAAATGCAGCCACCAAGGATGATATCCAGAAAGAATGCTACCTGGATAAGTAAAATAAAATATACTCCAAGGGATGCATATGATTAACACAGAACTGCACTTATACTAGGTATGTGCCATCTTAATTTTTACTTTTGGCAACTTTAAGGGATTTTGTTTCATTGAAAACCTTTTCACAGAATCATAGAATAATTCAGGGCGAAAGGGATTTCAGGCAGTCCTGCTCAAAGCAGGGCTAGCTATGAGATCAAACTGGGTTTATCCAGTCTTATTTTGAAAACCTCCAGGGACAGAAATTGCACAGCCTCTCTAAGCAATCTGCTCTACTGCAGACTGTCATCATGGAGAAAATGTTTCTTTTTATGTCCTGTCAGAAACTCCCCTATAACAATTTATGTTCACTGGCAATGCACCACTGTGAAGAATCTGGCTCTGTCTTCCTGGCGACCTTTTTACAGGTACTGGGGAGCTGCTGTTTGGTCCCGACCAGAGCTCTCTCTTCTTCAGGCTGAATGAGCCCAGATCCCTCAGCCTCTTCTCACAGGGAAAGTGCTCCAGCATCTGACCAACCTGGTGGTCCTGTACCAAACTCGCTTCAGTTTATCAATATCTTTCTTGTATTAGGGGGCCCAAACTGGATGTACCATTAATGACATGGTCTCAAACTACTGCTAGCACAACTTAGGATGTTGTTGGCCATCCTGCCTGCCAGGGCTCTGCTGCCACATGCTAAACCTGCTGCCCACCAAGTTGAGCACCCCAGCTCCAGGGCCTCTTCAGCAGAGCCAGTCCCCAGGCTTTTCTTGTTAAGGTTTGTGACTTGGCGTTTGTCATTGGTGAATTTCATAAAGTTCCTGTTGCCCCATACCTCCAGCCTCTCCATGTCTGGCTTGATGGCAGCCCTGTTCTCAAGAATATTGATTGCATACCTTAGTTTGGTGTCATCTGCCCTCCTGAGAGCCCACTGCAGTGCCCATTGCCCACGTTATTGTTATGTCACTAATGACGTTAAATAAGACAGGTCCCAGGGTAGACCCCTGAAGAATTCCAGTTGTTACTCACCTCTGGGTAGCCTGTGACCCATAATCTACTCCCTGGTGAGATCAATAAGGAAACTCTTATTTTATTTTTATAAAAAGTGGAAATAAACAGAAGGCAAAGTCTCCTAGGACTATTCAGGATCAGAGGCAGACCAGCCTCTGTACGAATTTGCAAAATCAGCTTAGAAAGGTCTTTCTGCTTTCTCCATTATCATCTAGTTCTGCTCAGCAAACAGTTAATAACAACATGAGTGACTTTTTAATTCAAAAGTATTAGTCCTGGTGGAGTCTTAATTCTGATAAAAAAGGCTGTGAGAAAGTACTAGTGTCATCAACTTTATGTGTCAGCAAGTCAAATTTTGTGGTGAAGGGCAATCATATCTATTGGACAGGATAAGAGTGCTCACACAATTATTGACTCTTGGATGACTTTAGAGTCACTGTAACTCATTTTATAAGTGTGCTAACTTGCCAAGGCCCTATAGCTCAATGTTTTGTCTGAATTAATGTTTAAATAGACCATTTACCTATAGGGCAATGTGAACCTCACAGTACATTTACAAAAAAAATCTCATATTCTTTTAAGAAACTGGGCACTTTTTTTTTTTCTAGAACATGTTTCTACTCTAATTACCAGTTTCTATCCATGTCAGTAAATCCCTTCCCACTCAATTCAATGAACTGAAGTGTTTTAAAAACATAGTACACATTCTTTTTGACATTTCTTTTTAGTATGGAAACATTGGCTTTAGAATAATTTTGTAGATTTTTTTTTAACTCACCACTTTAAAAAAAAAAAACACCACACATTTACTTTAGAAAACATCCATTATTTGATCCATTTAAATAAAGAAATAAAGTATACCCAACTGTATGTAACACAGAATTATATACATTCAAACAGATGAGTGATCGGGGGTTAGATTAATGAAGGGCAGGCAAAGCAAAAAAACTGTTGATAAAGAAAAAATACAGAAAATGCAACATCAAAATGAAAGACTATTTTGCCCCAGTATAAAAAAATCTTTGATGGAGAACAGCTCACCTTTGTCAGTCTGCCCACGCTGAAGAAATAAAAGTGAAAGTTCAATACATGGTAAGTGCTTTTATAAAAAGCAGCAGGCCAACAATTATACTTGACTATTAAAGTGAATATTTAATAATAACATTAAAAATATTAAAGAAAGGCAGTTTTAATGGTATAGATTAAGAAAAGTTCTGCCTGTACCTCAAGATTCAGAATCTATGTATGAGAGAATGCATCTTAAATAAACAGATGAATTTCTAAAACTGCACTCCGTTATCTATTTGTCATATAAATATCATTTTCATACATTCAGTCAAGTGCAGTGGACAAAATAATTATTTGCTTAATTTTACTTTTTGAGATTGAAATATACAACTATACATATACTTACATACATAAGTTATATGAATTTATATATATATATGTTACATACAGAAATTCATACCTTGATAGTCTAGAGTCTTCTTGAACATCCAGTGTAATTCAATGTCATGTTTACTTTTCTGATGCAAAAACTGGGTGATATGCCCTGTTAGGGCTTCAGGAAGGTGACTAAGAGACTCACTTGTCTTTATTCTAAGGTTAAGCTAACTGAAGAGGACATAAGAGATGATAGGGAATGAGAAATTGCCAGTCATGGCAGATAACAATACAAATGGCAGGCAGAAGTTAAAGACAGTGCCATGAGGGACAGCTGGATTTCAAAGGTGGTTCCAAGGGAATTATAGGAAAAACAGGTGTACTTCCCAGGTGGTCGAAGGTGAGTACTGAGGACCTTCAGAGCAGTATCCTTAAGAGGATAGTACTACTTAGATAATTGTAACAGTAATGCTATATGTATGTATATATATAAAACTAAGAATATTTGTGTGATGGTATATTAATTATTATTATTTTTTTTTTTTTTTGTACAGAATTGGCAAACATGGTACCAATAGAGAAAAGGTATTTTGGGAGCAGATTGTTACTTTAGGAGGGGTCTGATGCAGTGAAAGGGAGGTACAAATGTGATGAAAAAGAGAATGAATATATAGGAAATGGGGTGCTTATCTGCAGAAAGGGCACTCCTGGCATGGCAAGCATCCTGACGTCACCATGACAGTGCCTATTCCAGCCCTTGTGACATTGGTGTCTGTCATGGTTTGACAGTGAGTTGACAGTGTGGGGACTAGATGGGCATAGGTACTAAAGCATGTTTAGTCACTGATTTAATGTTGATGTGGGACTCAACATCCAGGTCCCACTCTGGGGAGACGTCCACTTCAGGAAAGGAGTCAGCACCGTGGTTCCTCACACAACCTTCCTGCCCCATGGCAGCCCAGAGGGTGCACCAGTAGAGTCAACACGATAGTCTTGGCCCAAGGCTGGTCTGTGGCCTCCTGGGCCCCTGCAGTGAGCCCTTGAGCAGTAAGGCTGCTTTCTGTGGGGTCTGTGCCAGGTCCCCTCAGCAACCTCAAATGTCATCACTGATGGGACTGAGCAGAGAAAGCCTGACTGGGTGAAATTCTGGTGTCCTTTCTGCATCTGGGCTGGAAGTTACTGCCACATGTGCTCTCACACAGGGTCTTAAAATCAGGACATAATTACAAGTGCTCCCTATTTTTTCCAAGGCTAGCTGGTTGACCAAAGACTTTAGCTAATAGGAACCTCTTACTTGTGCTTTTGTTTATAATAAATTATAAGTGCACTGCATTTGTTTCTCAAATGCACCTCAGAGGCTGGTAACTTTGCATACTTGTGTATGTGCCTGTACAGGTCACAAGCACTCTTCGGCCTCTCTCTCCACTTGTCACCCTCTGAAGGACACAGAGGTTCACAAAAGATTACTTATAGCTGGGCAGTCAATTATTTGAATGTGCCTGTGAGGTCTTCCAAGAAACCATGGCTAGCTGGGGACAGTGTGCATGGCTTTGGAAAGCCTGGATGATGATGTGGTGGTGGCAGTGAAGGGCCTGAAAAGCAGTGTTCTGCCACAATGCTTTTCCATCCATCCCCTGACATACAGGGTGGCTCTGTTCAGTAACATTATCACAGGGAGAGACATTACTGCTACCTTTTTCCCCTGGAAAATGTTCCCCTGAGCACCTATATTAGGATTCTCCATCAGGATTTTGCATGAAAGGGATTACATCCTGATTTATCTGTAACAAGTGTATTCAGCTTTTCCTTGGCACTACCCTCTTAGCTTGAATTCATACCTTCTTCTTCTTCCTCCAATTAGAGAGCAGAAAGATTCATCCTCTGTTTAATTTTCTCAACTGGTCCTAATAATAGTGAAAATATATCATTTTCTTTATTCATCTTTTTGGCTGTCTCTCCATTCTGATAGCTGTTCAATATTATTTTTTTTCCCAGAATTTCAAAATTAATTTTAATCTCTCACTCCTGGAATCAGATAATGATGCCATAATCTCAGCTCTCACTTAAAAATATTTAGATAAAGCAAATTTCTCATTCCCTTGTGGCTGTACAAGGGAAACTTGAAGAGCTCAGGATATCCTGAAGTGTCATATGACAAAAAGGCTGTTTTGTTTAAAATGAACTAAACATTTGATATTTTCAGGAGTGACTCCTGATTTTCAAATGCTCAGTGTTGCCAAAACTGTAAATGCCTGATCAATTACACAAACTAAAGATACAGAACATTTTTAGGACCTTTTATGAGCTACATGAGACAAATACATGTATTTTTTGATTGATATTTCAGATCAGGCCATTAGCTCTAGAAGCAGGCATGTCACCACATGGCTAAGATCATGCCTGTAGGTTAGTCTTACAACTTCATCTGTGTGTGCGTATGTGCATGTGTTCAAAGCAGACAGTGTGATAGCAACACTCAGTGAATATAAACGTTTCCCAGCTGAACTGTCAGGATCAGGATGTCCCATTTTCAGGTATCTGATCCACTTCTTCACAAGAGGTGTGAGTGCTCGTGAAATTGAGAGCAATTGCAGCATTTTGACAAGATGTGAGACATGTCCGCTTCTGTATCTATGCAATAGAGTGCCTTATAAATAATGTGTGTGATAAACAACAAATAGCTTAAACTCTTGTTAGTAGTCAGAGCTAGTTCAGCTCAGTCTAGCAAAGCTGAAAGAAAACACACACACACAAACAACAAAACAAAACAAAACAAAACAGAAAACAACATGTGAGACAATTTTGATTCTGTTCTTGTCAAAAATCTAGCAAAAAAAGTAGAAAAAGATACCACAGATACCCCTAGAGAATGAAACGGGGCACGGATTTTGTTAGTAAAACTCTCTATTAAAAAAAAAATAAACAAATAGTACAAGGAGTCACATTTTTGTAAAGCTTAGCCCATTTTCTATTCATAATGTTGATGTTGTTATTTAATTCTTCAGAGCACTTCCTGACAGCACAAATGTTGCCTGGTACATGGGTTGCTGTGAGACAGAGATGTGTAGATTTCAATTAAGAATACTTTTTTTTTTTTTTTTAACAAAGAATACTTTCGCATTAGTTTGATAAATATGATGTCAAATTAAAATCCTTAACTTTTCTAAAATTACCTAAGGTACAACTTATTTTAGTCTAGTATACATAGTTGTTAGACAGTATATGTAAATTGTTGTTATTGTTATAAATGGTAATACACACTTCATAAATCCCAGCTTCCACTATCCTTATGAAAGTACACATGCAAAAGACATTATGTCATTTTTTTCATTTTTCTGAGAATATTGATAAAACAGTACACCAGACTGTTATTGACGTCTGAAATAAATAGACTTTTCCCCAAGCTTACTAAATTTTATTTTGCATTATTTACCATTTTCATTCCAATTATATATAACATTTACATGGTTACCTGCCTAGTATTGCAAATTAAATTTGAAAAGATTGTAAGGAGAATTGTTTTAAACACAGACATGCTTTTTTAACAGTCTTATTGTAATTATCAGAAGGCAGAAGCTCTGACTTCTCAATTCATTCCTATACTGCTATTTGCTTTCATTAATTCTGACAATCACACTCTAGAAGATGGAGTCTGAGTACACAACTCCTTCACTTTTCTGCCTCTGACCAGGCAGAATCACCAAGCTCATAACACACAGCACCTTGCAGGCTGAGTCCCTAAAATGACAACTACTTCCATAGCTAAAAGGAGAGGAAGAGTCTTTTTTTTTTTTTTGGCTGACTTGAAGAAATAGTGCTTATTTTGTCACTGAGTTTCCCATTCTGTTTCCCATTTTATTGTTGCATTGAACTCTGCATACTCAAGGATATACATATTTTTTATTCTCCTTGGGACCCTAAGTGTAGATAGAGTATTATAACGACTAAGAATACCTGTGTATTATTATGTGTCCCCTTGACAGCTATTAACAAATGGAAATTGCTAAAAATATGCTTCCACTTTTCAGGAAGCCCATCTCTCCCTCCACAAATGCAAAATGGCTTTCAATTTAAACTGCTCTAAAGATAAATGACTTTCTTCCATATCTCTAGCAGCCAGACATTTTCTTCTTTTGCTGGAAGGCAGATGAGCTTTATGTTTTTATGTTCTGAGTAAACTCAGAATCTCAAATATCTGCAAATCAAGATTGGAGTCACTTTCATAGCCTTCATGGAAGAGAAAGCAAGAGAAAGGCTGGCATCTTTTCAATACTGGCATCAGTTTTGAGCTAGATCACTTTTTCATTGTTGAAAAGATCACCCATCCAGCATGGAGTTTTTCAAATCAAAAAGGCAATTTTTATTATCACTCTCCTCGATGAGTTGATACGTAGACTGGATAGAGGAATCCTCACTTTTCAATAATTTGACATACTGAAAGAGTCCTTTCTAAAATTTCAGTAACACAATGACTTAGATCAGCTCACTCATTTAGGTTGGGATCTTAGGTTTCCTATTAGAGACACTCACTCAGGACTTTGCCTTCCAATCTAGGCTTTGGAAAAAAGCCTTTGGAATCATATCAGAAGTATTCCTACTATTGAGTAGGTATTTCATGCTCTCCTTCTCTAGCACTTCTGCCCAAAACTGCAGGGAACTGTACTCACACGCTGCAAGCCAGCAGAGTACAGGAAGTCAGGATCTGGGAGACAATAACAGAGATCAGAGATAAGTGCTTTGTTCTTCCTCTTGAAGAAAGGACTTGATTTGTTTTGGAACACATCTGTCAAATGTGTGACTGGATCTCACTTTCATGTGCGTGAAATTGTTTCTAAATTATCTTTTTTTTCACCTGTTTTCCCTGCCTGACACACTAATATTTATTTTTGTTTCCTGATAATATGTAACCCAAATGTAGTTGTTTATTGCTTTGTCTCACTGTTATGTTATTGGCAGTTCATTGTCAAAAGTGTCCGAACATTGTCAAAGAATCCCTGTGTCACCCTTTTCTTTGTTTGCAGGTAGTTATTTACCTCTCTTCTGTCTCTCTTCTTCCAGACTGAATATTTCAGTTCTTCTCATGTTTCCCCACATTTTATAGCATCCCTGAACCCCAGTTACAGTTCAATCACACATATACTTAATTTTATAACTCTGAACTAAAGAAAATAGAATATGGTATACCCAGACAAAAGGATAAAATATTATTTAAAATCTTTTAAAAACTAAAAATTTATATTTATTAATACTTTCTGGAAAAGTATCATTACTTTCATCTTAGTAATGGAATCTAATTCCACTTTACCAGCTAAAAATCAGAGTGACATTTGAACTTTGCAAAAATAACCAGAACCACGTGGCAGACATGTAACTCACCATCTCTGTGCAGCTATAATCAGCCTTCAGCAGCTCTGAACTCTAGGCGTAGTCCACTTGCCATCTGCCAACTACTAGGATCTGAGATAAAGAATACAATTTTAAGTGGACTAAGAGAGTAAAGAATATGAAAAAGAATGTGATAATAAGAGTAAAGAAATAATCATAACATCTAAAAAGTGTATCTTTTATTGCTCCCTACTGTTGAACTCCTTATCTCATTATTTTTCTTTTATACTATGACAGGAAGAGACTACATATACATAAATTTAAGGATTTCAATTTTATAATCTACTTTTTTAGCTAGCCTTTTTATTATTTATTTTTATTATTTTTTTTTTTATTCATATTTTGGTAAGTTCTCTTCTGGTCAGGAGTAGTTCAGAAATGTAGGTGTTTCAGTGCTGATCTGAAATTCAGTACATTACACTTGAAGCAGTACCATATAAATTTTGTTTGCAGACAGTATGAGAAAGGGAAAAACAATCTCCATTAACAATAAAGTTCAAAGATCAGTTCTGTTATAGTTGCTTTTCAAGGTGGCCAGTTGCTGCTACAATACATAGGTGTATGATACATAAGTTTGACTATAAGGCTTGACTGAAATAGAAGACATTCAGGAAATAAGGCATTTGATCCAAAAATATTTTGGAAAACCCTGTTTGTAGTTGATAAATAGACATCCCAAAATGCCTGAAAACATACCTAGCGTCCTGCAGTTTATTTAACGTTTTAGATATTACATTTTAAAAACTTTGATCTAGAAACTTGCATTTAAATTGGTAAACTATTAAGTAGTATTGAGGACCTTGATCCGGTTAAGATCCTATGGGTATACTTACTCCTATACAAATAAAGCCAGTCAAATATACGTGACTATTCATTTGTCTGTATTTTGAACACTACATAGAATCATACTACGATAGCAAAATCCAACCTTATTTTTGTCTGCCAAATTGTTACATAATTTAACAATTTTTTTTTATATTTAACTAATTAAAGATAACCCTCATGAAATATCACAAATGCTCTTTGACCCAGATTCTGAAAAACAGATAAATAGTTAATATTTGGACATGGGAATGAGAAAGCATCCATGTTACAGAAACAGAATTTTAACTGTTGGAAAATAGTTCTCCCTCAAAATGGAAGTGTCTGAAAGTACTCTAACAAGAGTCATCAAAGAATTTCAAGATCAGAATTAAAAAGAATGACACAAAGTTTTTTGATAATGTAATACCACATCTTCAAACTGTAAGATGAAATGCAAACACATCACAGTTTATCTGCTATATATAGCATCAAAATTTTTCATTTTTATGCTAAAGTAATTTGTATAGTCTTAAATGCAGTACTAAGAGGGAGAATTGTTATTGAAAAATGTGGTTTGTTTTCATTTTTCTTATAATATTTTTTTTATTTGCTTGTTTGTTTTTGTTATTTTGGATGCATGTGATTATAAAAATCCCTATGGGATATTTAGAAGTTTTTCACTTTACATGGGAATCAAAAAATATAAAGTAAATGCTTTTATTGCTGATTATTTCTCTTGATTCAATCAGACTAGGGATGTATTTAAACAATACTTTTTTTTTCTGTGCTACAGAAATGACATTTAACCTTGTTAATTACCAGGGTAAAAGAGGCTTCATTATGTAGTTCAACTCTATTGAAATGTTGTTTCAGGTAATGATTACACAGACTGTGGACAGTGAGTTGAACAAAACTCCTTTTAATTATAACCAGGAAAGCTATTAAGCCATTTTTCTATTTCAATTGGAGCTTTCCTTTTCTGATATTTAAAGCTCTTTATTAGAGGTTTCATTGTATAGAAAAGTTTGTGCTACACCACAGGAACACAGCAAGTGGCCTAAAATGTGATTCTATCATTTTTTTTTTAATATATTTTTTTAATTTTTTTTTGAAAAAATAGTAATTTTCTTAGTGATGTGCCCTGTTATGACTTCTGCATATTCATTAGAAAATAACTGCATATATCCCTTTCCAACTTTTAAGAAACTAATTTAAGATCTAGTGTTTCTTTGTATGAGATTTAATATCAAATTCAATTCTCGAAAAAATGCAAGAAAAAAGTCATGTTATAGTACTCTCTATAGACAACTGATAATTACAGCTGTGTAAGAATGTCTAGAACGCAAATATATCTACTAGTAGGTGCTTTGCAAATTAATTCTGAAATAATTAATTGTAATAGTACATTTTTGCAAGGTAGTAAGTTTGCTTTAAAAACATCAAACAATGTAAGACAGCTTGTCACATTTGATAAAAAAAAATAGCACAGTTAAAAATGTTATTCTATGCCATACAGTGACACCTTCTGAAGAATCTGGGTGTCTTTGAGCCACCATGAAGTTTACTTTATTTGGTTCTCAGAACTTAAAAGTACTGAAAGTAACTATTTCATACAACCTTGTATAAAATTATGGCTGCCAGGAGCTAGAAATGCCATGCCATAAAGAAATACTGGGGTGATTCTATGTGTCTTATCCACCATTATGACAGACCCAGTAAATAAAGCTCATATACTACAAATGATGCCCAGACACCAGGTTTTGTCCTCATTTTTCAGGAAGCCTAAGGAAATGTTGCACATTGGCAATGCTTCTCTTTTGCTTAGCATATAACAGTTTCACTCCCATGAAGTCAGTGGTGCTCTAGGCAGAAGATTTCCACCCATGTGGAGTTTACTCAGGTATCATTGTGAGAGCTGCAGTAATTCAATATTACATCCATGGATATATTCCTCCTGGAGAAAGAAGGCAGCTCTGAACAGACTAGGAGAAAGTAAAAAGAGAAAAAGAATTTGAAGGCAGCCTTGGAAATGTCCATGGTGGAAAAAAGAGGAGAGGAGAGGGGAGGAGAGGAGAGGGGAGGGGAGGGGAGGGGAAGGGAGGGGAGGGGATATAATAACTATTAAGAACTGCTCCAAGAATCTAAAAATCTTAAGAGATCCATGTGAAGCTGAACAGATGTCCTCCTTATTTGCATTGCTTTTGATACATAGTAGTCAAGCCATGCTCTAAATCCATAGCTGTAGTCTTTTTAGTAGTCAATGACTTAAGTGGTATTGCTGCAGGGGTTTTGTGGTGGCAGGCACAGGTATTTCAAAAGCGTTCACTTTGTGTCTAAACCCCATTGACCAAAATATTCTGGAATTTTTCTTCATACAAACAGTACGCCAGTATTTTTATAAATGTTCTTTATGAAGGAATGCAAAGTGTTCTTTTCAGGAATCAAGATAAAACTGTCAAACAAATGGCTGTGGGTAATGCTAATTACTTTCACGGGATACTTAAGAACACCTGAGTTGTCAAAAGCCCCAAAGTACTTCAGAAACTGGGATTGTGTTCAGATTTCAATGAGATATTAAGGTATTGATGAATTTTGTGTTTGTTATAGCGAATATAACTTCTATAATGTAACAGATTACATTATAGAATTACATTAGAGGAGAGACCAGGTAAATTTATGGAATTTCTGATATGCATTCAAATACAGCATTCTGTAAGATAGAGACTGTGCATGGAAATGGGCATAAACAGTCTTATCACACAGAATCACACAGAATCACACAGAATTTTCTAGGTTGGAAGAGACCTCAAGGTCATCGAGTCCAACCTCCAACCTAACGCTAACAGTCCCCACTAAACCATATCCCTAAGCTCTACATCTAAACGTCTTTTGAAGACTTCCAGGGATGGTGACTCCACCACTTCCCTGGGCAGCCTGTTCCAGTGCCTCACAACCCTTTCAGTGAAGAAGTTCTTCCTAACATCTAACCTAAAACTCCCCTGGCTCAACTTAAGCCCATTCCCCCTCGTCCTGTCACCAGGCACGTGGGAGAACAGGCCAACCCCCACCTCGCTACAGCCTCCCTTGAGGTACCTATAGAGAGCGATAAGGTCACCCCTGAGCCTCCTCTTCTCCAGGCTGAACAAGCCCAGCTCCCTCAGCCGCTCCTCGTAGGACTTGTTCTCCAGGCCCCTCACCAGCTTCGTCGCCCTTCTCTGCACCCGCAGAGAACATTATCCTTTACATTATATCCTTTACATTATATCCTTTTACATTATCCTTATGTAAAGGATAATTAATTACTTGCTAAATATTGTAGATAACGTTTTTAGTTTGATTAAATTTTTTTTACTCATTTAGCATTCTACAAAGGCACTGTAAAGATTGAGACCAAACTGGTTTTTTTGTTTGTTTTTGTTTGCTTGTTTTGTTTTGTTTGTATATTTAAAATAAAATTTGTAACTGAATTGAACAAAACCAATGATATATTAATTATGGGGTAGGCTTTGCTTCCTAGTCTGAATGCATCTCTGCAGGAAAAGAAGTGGCTGTATGATCCATCTGACTGATCTCCATGAAAGAGACTAGATTAATTCTTTCTCCCTTTCTGCAACTGACTTTTCATTGCTATAGCCAAGATGCAGCTCTGATCCAGTCACATTTCTTTCTCTGAATTGCCTGCCACTTGAATTACCTTGTGCCACTCGTACTATAATCTTAATTATCTTTATTGAAATGTATGCCAATGATCAATGAGTGGGGAGTCACATTTTATTGAAGGATCCCTAGAAGTCTATTTGCTGTTTTTCTACTAGCTTCTTCTCAGAGTGGTGTGTTTGTTTGTTTGTTTGTTTGCTATAGGTCTAGGACAGTGGCAGACTCCTTCCAAGTACAAGTAGCATCTGACCACCTGGCTGTGAAACACAAAAGGCAGTGTCTCATACAGTTGACACTACTGACATTTCTATTCTTTTACATCAAGAAAGTGATGACACAGCTCATTAGCAACTGGAAGTGCTTTTTTTTTTCTGTGAAGGGAAGACCAACAGTCTGTCTCCAACTCCTAATTTCCATTCTGCTAACTTCATTTTATTCCATAGCATTTTTCTGTCCTCCTGTTCTCCCTAGATTATTTCTACCTATTTACTCCTACTGTTTTGATAGAACGTATTGTGAAATATCTACAGAAAAGTTGCAATTTGGATGTTCTATTTACATCAAATTGTGAAATTATAAATATTCTTCACTCTCAATACACACGTAGCATGTATGTTTTTCACACAGTGTGGGACCTGCTTGGGTATTTTTATGTGCACTGCTTAGATGGTTATCAGTCCTTTAGGAAGAAAATACAAGAACGTTTTTTTGGATATAATTCATGATGTCAATATCTTTCTGTGAAATATTCACTTCCCATCCTGTACCAAAATATATATGTAAAAAATTAAATATCCCTTCTTAATAAGGTTGCTCTTTGACAGTTTATTTGTTAAAGGGTGAAGAGAAACAGAGAAATGATAGCAGCAGGAAGAGAGAGCTAGAGGTAAATAAAGTAATCCTAAATTCAAGACAAAATTTGTGATTTTCTTAAGACATAATTGGTGTTTTGAATACCTTTTGAACTCATTTTTGAAGTCTTAAAGTTGGCAACGCTGGATTTACTCCCCAGATCAAAAACAAACAAACAAACAAAACTAAGACAAAAACAGAAGTCAAAATTATTATTATTAGTAGTATTAGTATTTAATTTTATTTTACATCTGTTTTTGGAGTCTTCTTCCTACTCAGTAGATGGACTGAAATGAAATCAATTTTAATTTCCATGTTATCTTGTAAATACATTTTGAGAACATTCCTCCAGCTCCACAAAGCACTGAAGATTTATGTCAGGATTAAATAGGTTTGATGTTAAAATTATGAAACTTCAAATATCATAGTCACATGCCTTATTAGATTTAATATAACCCTTTTAGTATAACACAAAATGGCATTCTGATTATACAATTATACGTCTAAGTCTGAGGATTTCTTCCATAGAAAATAATTATTATAATAATGTATGTGCTTGCATATACGATTTCAATTGCAACCACGAAGTTTTTTTTGTTTGTGTGTTTTCATGTAAAATGAACATATAAATCCATATGCATGTCAGGAGTATTTCTAATATCTAAATAAAGTCCACAGTGCCACTTTTGTAGCATCATATGACATTGTGGATTTTACACATGGTGTGTGCACTGTATACTTGTTGATGAAACATAATTACATTAGCTCCACAGATTCACAAATAGGAAAACCATAAACAAGCATTTTGATATCTGCATAAGTATTGATTTTTTTTTAATTATTTTATTTTTAAACACTGAAATCAATTTATAAGCGTTACAAAAGATGCTGATTGCATTGGGTGGAATTACCTACAGATTCTACCAATTTGAGACTGCTTTTATCTGCCTACACATTTTCAGGTTTGCTAATTGTTGAATTTGTGAGAATGTTTTCAGCTCTTCTCACTGTTTATGCTATACCAATAAGGCTTGCTGAACTTTCAAGTGTTCTGCTATTAAGGGCAAGTAACTGTAACAGTTGTGACTGAATTACCACATTTGTAGAGACAGTGAAGTTTTCAACCACCAGAAGTTCATCATCGCTGATGACAGACGAATTATTTGTTGGATATACTACTATGCTTGTGGTATTTTTCATGTGTCTATGACATTTTCTTCTTTAGCTCTTTCTGTTAAGAACAAAGTTGTTTCATAGACTATAAACACGTGGCATATCACAGTGAGATGAATCCCAGTATGTGACTTATATTAATAAATTGAAAAATCTTTTCTGTGTCAAATGCAATGGTCAGTTTTCCTATTAAAGGATAGCTTCCATGTTAAAACCTACTAAATTAGAACCAGCAGTCCACATAGCAGCAGTTTAGTCTTGTTCTTTGGTCACTATCCTGTTTATACAAAAGTGTTTTACTATTTGCCTGTTTATGGCTGATAGGCATCTTTTATATTTTTTTGCAAGTGACCACATCACGTTTTAAGTAGATGGAACTCAGATTAACTGCTGATTCAAAACTCTTAAAGTCTGCTAAATACAGGAACGGATGTGTCTTAGTGTCGTTGTGATGAAGAAAAGACTTTTCAGACTTTCATAATTTGTTCTATAGATCCCTATATGTATGATGTATTGTGGTGATACCTCTGAAGAAAGTCTGATTTATAAGCATCAAAACATGACACTGAATCTTGGCACATTTTACAGCTATTCACTGAGACAGAGCACAACCTTGTTTGATGCATAATTCTGAATGTCTTATTGCTGCAGAGGGCATAGAATATTGAAAACTATATGCCATGAAAGACAGTATCAGAAGCAAGTGGATCACAACTTGGTGTTTTATCAGATTGACTTTATTGCCTTATCTCAATTCACTACTTTTAAAAGGTAGATGGGAAGTATAAAGGTATTTTATGATAAAAGAACTTTATTTGTCACCTTCTTTCTTCTGATAAGGCAGGAATAATCTCTGGAATAAACAACATCCTTTTTAAGCAAGGATACATTACAGATTTTTTTAGCTGTCTTTTCAAAAGAACCAAATATGAATGCACTGTTCCTGAAAATTCTGGAAAATGTTACCTGTACAAAACTTTTATATTGTTTTTGAATTATGTCAGCAATTAGCCTCAGACATTCTATAATGTTTGTACCTGTTACTGAGAATGACTAAAAAGATTGTTATTTTGGTGACATTAATTACCATCATTTCTGGGAAGCACTTTAATACCTAAATATGAAGTTTGATGTAAAACATTTGAATGACATTTAATATGTATGTGTCATACTAAGACTTAAGGAGATATGGGATTTACAAAAAGGAATTCAGGATTTTTTAAAGTATTTAGATTTTAAGCAATGAACCATATGTAAAGTATTAAGTTGTTTATGATTTAGAGGAGTACTCAAAAGCCTTCATAAATGGATTCCAACTGGCATCTATGAATAATCTCCACTGCAGTTGTGGTGGAATGAATTAAAGCAATTGGCATGATAAGTTCTCCCTATTTTCTTCATTTCATTGTTACTCATTCCTCCCCACTCAAGTCTTGCTTTGTCTTTTACTTGCCTTGAATAATTGTAACAAAATCAAAGCATGATAATCAGTCTCAGATGCTCCTACTGATTCTGAGTGGTCCTGGAGGATCACCAAAAAACAGGATATTTTCTTAAATATATTTTCCTAACAGCATCATTACTAAGAGCAACTTTTGAGATTGCAGGGGGATTTTCTCCTTTGATGGTACTGAGACACATTAAATGTCTTTAAAATGTAGATTAATTTTAGTTTAACTTATATTTAAGACATTTTCATCTGAAAATGAACAAGATGTCCTTTACCTAATTTGCACCACTTAGCCAGATTTGAGGAACTAGCATTCTCAGTCCACTGAGAACAGAAGTTCCCAGCAAGTTACACATCCTTTCCTAGCATCAGGGAGTGATGAAAAATTTATCTTCATGGCTCTTCAGCTACTAACTTCTTAATGTCTAACAAAAAGCTAAAAGAAGATTCCCGTAGCTGTAAACTACACAGAGGAAATATTTTCAGTTTTCTCAGACAAAGTCATTAGAACAGCTATACACTGATTAATAATTTCATCCCATTTAAGACATTTCAGAACTCACAGTTTGTTTATATATACATATATATTTGGATACACAGAGAACTGCTGATTTTGAATAACATATTTGCTAATGAAGGCTATGCTGAACAGACCAGTATTTGCTGCTTGCAATCTTGCACAGACTCTAGTTACTGAGGAAAAAAATAAAAAAAAATCCAGTTTACAGTACTCAGAGGGACTTACAGCAATTATTGACTTCCTTCACTTCGAATAAAATTAATATGGAAGATATTTTAATTCACTTTGTTTTAAAGAAAGGTATGTCATATACAAATTTAGTTTGGACAAAATAAATAAATAAATACATACCCACATAGGATTATAAATCAAATAATTTTAAAATTACCCATTATAAATCAGAACATAAAAGACTATTAAAGTTTCAGGCCATAAACATTTCACAGAAACACAGAATAGGTTGGAAGGAACCTTTGGAAGTCATTTCCTCCTGGCTACCACTGGTCAAGCTAATTGCACAGAACCATGTCCAGATGGTTTTTAAATAATTCCAAGGATGGAGACTCCACAATCTCTCTGGACAATTTATGTTCAGTCACCCTCACAGTAAGAGAATTTCTCCTTCTCTTCAGAAATAATTGCTTATGTTCCTGTTTAATAAGAATTTGCACCTCTGTCTTCCCCAAAGAATGTATTGATTGAAGGAAAAAAAATCTACCTCCTCCCAGCCAAACAGATGCAAATAACTCACCAGCTCTTTCATACTGTACCTTTATGAGCAACTGTTCCATTTTATGTATATATCATTGCTTTGCTTTGCTTTTTAGACACCAGTGAAAGAGAAATGAGACATGTTCCGTTAGCAGAAAGAAAAGTTGTTCCAATTTTCCCAGAAAGAATTTTGAGTTTACTCACCTCCCCCAGTTTTAGTGCTTTCTGAACAGTAGCTGGAGTGGATTACATCATTGTTATTGCACATCTGACATCAGTTATTTGCTCTAGCTGAAAGTTTTGGTCAATATATATTCCTCAAATGACTTTCTTTCTATTCACTTAGGATAGGAAGACAGAATGTCTAAAAATGCAAGTTACGTGGAAACAGTTTATTGATCTAAAACCATCAGAGACCAGGAATAAAGATGGGACCAGGAAAAGTATGGGAATAAAGACAAGGCTAGCTAGACTTCTTCTCAGGGGATGAAACTATTTTCATTAATAAGTCAATCAATACTGACTATGCATTCTGCCTTTTTGTTTTAGGTTCAGTGTAATATTCTCAAACTGAAGACGAAATGACTTTTATAATCTAGGAAGTGGAAAATAAATTAACATAAATGCACTGTCATGTCTAATTTCTTAATTAAGACAATTCCTTTTAAAGGTCCCCAATGTGTTTTCAGTTATTTTTAACAAGAGACAATGTTTTATTCAGAAGTTGCATATTAAACTAGAGACCTTTAGACAATAATATTACTTCCCAATTATTAGAACATTTGAGCCTTGAGTCATTACTCTAAGACTATCACATGAAAAAGAAAGCCTATTTTTATTGTTTCAGTTGCAGCAAGGATTGAAAATAACTCAATTTGGAATGCTCCATTCAAATACAGTTTCCTGTGATTTCAAAGACTGTTTGCCTAAAGAAACAGTATGAAGTAGGAAAACAAACAAACAAACAAACAAACAAAACAAACAAACAAAAATAACCAGAAATGAACAATGTAGTTTCTACATACTTCATACCCATATCTCATGTTCATTGGTAGAACTGGATACTACTGACCATTTTTTCAGCTATCCTTTTGAGCTGCTATAGCTGAAAAAAATGGGTAGGCAAAAAGCAGTATAATGAGCTACACACTAACCAATAAGGTCTATGGGACTACAGAGCACAAATGAAAGGCACTTTCCATCACACCTCCTATACTCTTTTAGTCCATACCAGGGAGTCAGTCACTCTTCTCATCCTTTTTTTTTTTCTTTTTTTTTTCTTCAAGTTATTTATTTATATTTTTAGTCCTCTGTTGAGCTGAAAGGGAGAGAATACCGGACAAAACAAAACTCTTGGAAATTTCCTTTATGTCAGCACAGAAATTCATAGCAATAGTGGGGTTTCACTAGTGGTTGAATTAAAGAGGGAAGAAAGAAAGATACAGGCAGGCCTTTGGGTACCACAGATGCAGGGGTGCTCTGGATGGTGCAGGGAGCTTCTCTTTCCCTGATGACACTATTCTGGATTTAACTTCCTTCAAATCTATTTCTGTTTGCTCTACAACAACCCAGTTTCGGTCCCTAGCAAGTGGGAGTGATAGGACATATTTTAAGCTCTTCTCAGAGTTCCCAGTAAGAACAGAAAATTTTCTTCACTATTCCCAGCTCTCCCCTTCATCCTGCTCTTCGCAGGGACAATTGGCAATTCTGTGATATTACTTTCACTAGCTGTTTAAATACTTCCCAAAGCCTGTATGGTACCTTTCCTGGATCCCCTGCTATTTCCATCATCATTCACAGCTATAAGATAGGCTCAATGCCTTTACTACCTTTACTAGACTATTTTGAACTATCTGCTCTGGTGCAGACATAAAGCCTCTAAACTTCTCCTGTTCCACCGTTTTTAATTCACTGCACAGGAAAATTTACTGTTCCTTACTCTCTGGGATTTGACCCTCAGTTTATTTGTATGAATAATGAAGCAAAGAATTCTTTCACGCTGTCACCTACAGTATCTGTCACTAAATTCCCACTCTTCCCTTAATGGCTCAAGTAATCCCTGACAGACCTCTTTGCTTTTTATATATTTAAATACAACTTTTTATATTTTATATAAAATTTCCTTGCCTTTTTTTTTTTTTTTTTTATTTTCAATTTTTCCATTATTGATTCCTTTTAACTTATCTGACCAGAAAAAAAAATCATGGAAGAATCATGGGCATAACATACAAAAATGTAAAACTTAAAAAGAGAAAAAGAGAAGAAATGCAGCACAGTAAAGAATAAGGCAGATGAGTGTCCACATCCTTTACCTAGGCTCTTAGGCATTGTCTGTTGACAGTAATGAATGAAGAACCAGTTCGGGTAAATTAAAGTCCTCTGAAACACTCACATCTATTCAGTCTATTTTAGATTAATTTATAGAGAGACTTTTATTGATTCTACAAAACCTTGAAGAATCCCTTCTTCTAATTTCAATTCAGATTTTTATATTTTTGTTGTAGCTGTTGTTTTCAGCAGAATCTACAAAACCTCTGCCAAAGTATGTAAGAACAGTGGTTATTTTTCCTTTAAGGACTGACTTTGTATAGGCTCTTGGCCCTTCTGCAGCATTTCACAGTTGGGAAGCTTGCTCAACAAGTTCCCTCTGGAGGTATTGCACTGGAGCTCTCCAGAAACTTCTCACATCTCATCTCTCAAGGAACCATCAATCTCCTTGTATGAATTCTGCCTGCTGGGACTGCTCAGCCAGGAGAAGAGAAGGCTTGGGGGGATCGCATCAATGTATATAAATTTTTAAAGGAAGGGTGAAAAGAAAATGGAGCCAGGTTCATTTCAGTGGGACTCAGGGACAGGGCAGGAGTCAACCTGCACAAACTGCCTATCTGAACATCTGGAAGCACTGCTCTGAGGGTGACAGAGCACTGGCACAGGTTGCCCAGAGATGTCGTGGAGCTACAGATGAAATCAATGATTTGATTAAGTAACGAGCACAAATACTTCTGACACAAAGAAAATAAATCTGAAAGACTGTCAAAGCATTTCTGAGAGCTTCAGACTGATGTCTCATGCATGCTTTCCCTTCTTAGGGTTAGTCTTATGGCCAAAGACAACTCATGGTACAGAGTACTCTTCCCTTTTATTCTTATGCTAGAATAGTACTTGTTAGTGACTGAAGGCTTAATTCTCAGACTGTTGTCATGCTTTAAAAGAGAATTATTCTACAGGATAGAAGCACAGAGGGATTGTTTTATTTTGTTTTTATCCTTATTAAAGGATTTTTTAATTTTTTTTCCCAAACTATAGATATTTTCTCTATCTTAAAAACAAAATAAAACAAAACCCCTCTGTCATAAGATAGTTGTGACAAAAAGTGACTAGTTCTACTTGGATATTTTCTCAGTGGCTGGTAAAATATATTATTTCTTGAAAAAAAATGTCTTTCTTTGTTGTAGTAGTTTGTTTGTTTGTTTAATGTATAAAAGATATTTGGTTGCAGGCTGAAAAATTGTACTAGAAATAATATTTTATTGATTAAAAACTGGTTTGGGGATCCAGATTAAACTGTGGCAGTTGAAAAATCTGTATATTTTTAACACTATCTGCAATCTACTTCTATCATGTTCTTTTACTATTCACATTAGTTCCACCAAAATCATCATCTTGACAAAAAATACACATATATGAAAAATTCTTTTGTGATTTATCAGTATGTAAATCACATACATTATCAAGCTCTTGTGACCATTGAAAGACAGGTGGAAACTGTCTGTTCAGTTCTATTCAGAGTTAAGAGTAATTTGTGATATCACTGTAGACAGCGAATAGAAATGGAATATAATTACGTCTGACAGGTTTTTTAAAGACATTGAGTCATCAAAGTTAGAAGGTAAGTTACTTGCTTCAGCTCTCCCTAGATTCAAGGAAAGGAAAAAGCTGAATTTTCCCTAGGAGTCATGATATAGGGTGTACTAGGTAATTAGATTCCCAGTTCAGATAGGATGAATACTGAGACAAAATTACAAGTAGATCAGTTTTGGACATGACCTGCTTCTTCAGTTTTCTTTTCAACAATTACCTTTACCATTCAGTACACCTTGGCCATCTTCTGTCAATCAATACTTTATGAAGCAATTTGGATATCAGACTGGAATTTGGTATGTCACACTGATCATCTGCTTTTATAAGCACTAATATTTTACAGCTGGACAATCCCTATTGCCCTGAAGTACTATTTTAAGATAAAGTTAACTATTATTATTACTGTTATTATTATTATTATTATTAGTTTATTATTAGTTTTTTATTTTTATTATTCCTTTGAGCATATGTCCAACCACATTCTTCAGCTTTTATACTACTAACTTTTTCATCAGCTGCATGGGAGTCTGAGTATGATATCACCTTTGGATTCTAGATCATTCTTGATTTATATGCTCACTACCCCTGTGCATTTAATCTTGTTCTTATATTTTAAATTATTTAATGAGTTTTCTCTTAAAAAAAAAAAAAAGTATTTTTGTTACATGCTGGTCAGCAATGTATATTATATCTTTTAACGAATGTGAGAGAAAAATGAAAATATGGCTATGTATTTATCAATGATATGTGGTAAAATGTCGTAACCCATATGAACTCTGGTAATGCCAATCAGATTTTAGCTGAGTGACTCTCCATCCCCAAGAGCAAATAGGGAAGAAAGAAACAACATTTTAGAAGCAGATTTGGTGTGTAGAGAAATTATTTGGTGGGTCCTACGATCAAATATAAAATTCCACCCATGTTAATTGGCTTGAATAACCAAAAGTTACAAACATAGTCCACATTTTTACCTGGAAGTTGCTCATCAGGATTCTTGCCATTCTCGAATAGTTATTGCCCAAGCACAGAACTAGGGGTTTGTCCCTATCCTCTGCCAGATGTAATGACTCCACTTGTTCTCTGGGAACTCCAGACATCCTGCTGCACTAAATGCAATAAATCAATTTTCAGATCTGATCTGAGTTCCAGGCACTGAGTAAAATCTGTGATTCTCAATCCCATTTTCAAGAAAACCAAAGGACAGAACTCACTAATACTTCTATTCTTCAGTTTAGCAATCAAAAAAATGCATCAGGCCATCACCAAGGATTATTTTATTTTACTTTTGCTTTGATCTCCTCTTTATGAACATATCATGGAAAAAACGTTCAGTTTATGCATAAATTTGTTATTAAAAGTGAAATTAAAAAAAAAAAAAAGATGGAAAAACTGTATTACAGCTTTGACGACAGTAAATATTTTACAAAAAAAAAAAAAAAAAGAAACGAAATTTGTGGAAGTAACTTGCTAAACTGAACATGTTCAATTACAATCTATTCAACTCGGATTTTTAATTAGTTCTGGGAAAACTAAGACAAGTTCACAAAAAAAAAACAGAACACCGTAAAACAGCTGTACTCATTGACTATGCCAGTTCTGGACCCTAGTGGTTGAAATTAAGAGGCTTGTGTGTATATTTGACATTATCCTTCAGCAAGGGATATCCAACTGGTAATTTAGGATTAAAAAATAAAGACAAATGAGGGAAAAGTTAGATGTAGAAGGAAACTGGTGATGTGGTCAAAGCAGGATAACAGTGGCAGGTTAGAAAACAAGTCTGTATCTGCCATAGAAACAAAAATTAAATATTGTGAGAACACAGAGAAGACTGAGGGCCAGATGTTTCTTTTGATTAGTAATCAGAAATGCCCATTTATATCAATGAAGATTTCTGCTTAGAAAATGAAAGTATGGTCTCATCTCACCACTTCTAGAAGTGCTAAAGAACAACCCTCACTGTAATTCCCACTTGCTCATTGAGGGTAGATTGTTAGTGTGTGGGATCGCATAGCCTTCCTATCCCACAACACATGGGATTGATAAAAAATAGAGTCAAGGTCACCCAGTGAGCTATATTTGTGAGGTCTTCCTCCCTAAATGTGCATTGCTCCTCAAGGTCCTGCAAGTTTTTAGAGCAAGTGTAATCCAAAATCCCTTCTGCAACCTTTTGAATGAGAAGACAGCAGCTCCCCTGCTTTGGAAGCAGGACTTGACATTTTGACAAGTGTTTGCCTGGATGTCAGAGGTATCTGCATTGGTGTAAATGTGTTAATATTTACTCCAGTTGTAAGCATCTGAACAATCTTTATTTACATAAGCATTGCAGCCAGTGGTTGAATGCCACCAGAATTCAAATTATCTGATGATTTTTACAGAATAATCATGAGAAGTACAGACTGTAGTATAATCTGGCTCCATGGAGGACAGTTACAACTATCAAGATCATAGATTTGAGATGAGTCAAGTAACTAGTTAGGGAATTTTGGATTTTTATTTTATTTTATTTTATTTTATTTTATTTTATTTTATTTTATTTTATTTTATTTTATTTTATTTTATTTTATTTTATTTTTTAAGGAAGAAAAAGGAAAAATTTGTGCTAAGGGAGTGCTAAGGGAGAGTGAAGACTCAGGATCTTATCTGTTGCTAAGTAGAAAAAAAACACATTTATATTAATGAGGACTTGTGCTTAAAAATTGATGGCATTGTCTTGCCCACAGTAAGAACTGTTAAAGTACCATCAATAGCAAGGAACAAAAAGAGATTAGGCCATCACTCAAGAGGTTACTCTGGATTTGTTCTCTAAACCTTTTCCAAAGTCTAGTTTCAAAATCCCTTCACCATCAAACTATAAAGAACTGGTGGTATCATAAACCTCTGCAGATGGCTTTCACATTCAAAATTCACATACTTGACAAGCTGCATCACTTATAAGCCTTACAGATGTGATCTATGATCTCTTTTCTTTCCATCCATCACTTTTGTAAAATCTCAAAATCCTAAACTATTTCAGATTGAAAGGGACCCCAGGGGTTCATTAAGTTAACTCCCCTGCTCACTTTATTAATTTTATAGCTAAACTTAAGCTACCATTTCAAAGTACAATGAAAGTAATCCAAAAATATCTAATAGTTATATCAAATTTCCTGAGCACCCTTTACACCCAAAGACAAAATTCCACCCTTATAACCTAAGTATGAGACTCAGGTCAATATAAAACTCCTTCCAATATTTGGCTGACTGTGGTAGAAAATTAGACGTGATTCTGGAGCGAATAAATCATCTAAATATGTATTATTTATCTATTTATATTGATGTCCAGAACCTTTTCATATCAGAAAAAGCTTCACTGGAAGCAATAAAACTATTTTTTTTTCCTGTCTATCTTGTAGTTTCCTGTTCTTGGGGTGAGGACTATTGAGTTAGTAGGCAATACAGTAGGTTATGCCTATCTGGAGGAGGCCAGATTTCTTGCTAGAAAGTCAGAGAGTGAAGCTTTCAGTTCCATTTTAAGAACAGCTTCTGAGATTGTGTCTTTGAAGTTATTAGCCAAATATTGTGGATTTTAGAGGGAGTGTTGGATGTGACTGTTAAAAAAAAGAAATGATGGAAATGATCTCTGTACCTGAGGGAAGAAGGTTAAAAAAAAACAGGGAGGGAGTGGGGGAGTAAGAGATTGTAGAATTTGGCTTAATTGAGAGATAGTTCAAAAATAAGATTTCCAAATACCACCGCAAACCAGAGAACTTTCCTAGGCATCTGTAGCAAAGGTTATTGCTGTCTTCATAATACATTATATGACCATAAAGTTTTGGAGAGAACTCCAGTAATGGATTTTCAACCTTGACACTAAATTTCAATAAACCTTGCTTTTTAGAATAAAATTTGACATTTTTGAGCTGTTCCAGCATTATTATTATTATTTTTTAATGGAAATTACCAAAATGCAGAAACAAACAAACAAACAAACAAACAAAAACATATCCAGTCTCTTACCTATTCTGCTGTCAATATCTTAGTGAATATGCAGTAATATCCAGTGTTTTCACAGTATCTAGGATGTTTCTTTAACCAAGTGCAGAGATCATTTCTTTAATTACACAATCAGATCCATCACTCTCATCTGCATAGTTCCCTGTTCTAATTAACACTTTTTTTCTGGAAAGTTCACAGCCCATTTAAAGTACATCTCTTGAAAAATTATATCCAACCTGTTAAGGTTTCATTATATTTATATTTACAGACCAAATTTTCTTTGAGTGATGTTAGTGGCAAGTGGATATGAACAATAACCCTAAAAATAAGTATTAATAAAGATTTTCAGAAAAATTCTGAAAATTTGTCAGAAATTTTCTCTGGAATTAAAAAAAAAAAAAGTAATACATAAAGGTGCTGTAAAAATTATGTGGTTTAAGTAGTATAATAAGCCTGAAATTAATATATATATAATAATCTCTTTATAATTACCTTCCTGGATTGCACATTTTTACTTCCTGCAACCTACAACACTGATGTTATCATTTTAATACATGCAAAATTACATATTTTTCATCTTATGTTTTTATTTTCTCATTAGACATCCAGGTGTCTCATAATTTACTTAGAACTGATTGTGCTGAAAACTTTCCTTAGAGATTTTGCAACTGTATAGGAAAATTTTGATTTAGGATGCAAGTCTGAGCTTACTAGACTTACATTCTGCTAGAAGACTTCAAGACTGATTAAAAGCTCCTTGAATGGCCTTTATCAATTTAGCAAATATTACAAGACCAGCAGAGGGAATCTGAAAAGATTTCCTAAACCAGCAAGTTTATATGCTTGTGCTGGATAAAACCTGAGATTGGTTAACATAAAATAAAAAGTGTCTTTTCTTATTAAACTTTCTTGCAAGAACGCAACAAGCTTACATTAAATTCATCTTTTCCTAAAATCCCCTGTCATTTCCTCATTTTAGGTATAGCTTGAAGCAGTGGTTGTGAATAACAAAACTGCTCTCAGATTTTCTTTTACCATACAGCAAAAACACATAGCCTATAAATACAAGCATACCTCTGAACGTTTTTCTTTTCTTTCACTGAAGTCATGTCATAGAAAGAGCATAAGAATTTATATTTTTAATTGTCCAATATTGTGCAGCTAATTTCCAGAAAAGGAAACGTCTAGGTGAGTGACACACATGTATTAAATGGTCTTAGGAAAAAAAGAGATGAACACTCAGAAGGTTTTATTTTTATTAAATTAGCTATATCAGGGAATTTTTAAGTTTTCATTAAATTCTTAGATTACTGTTGGAGCTGACAGTTTTCATTCAGAACTAACCAATATTTAACATTGTATGAATACACAATATTCTGTTTGAATTACTTATGAATAATCCAAAAACCAAGAACTAATTACTAAATTTATTCTGAAAAATAATTTTGAATAAGTAAAATGTAGAGAAGGTTTTAATTGATGGGTAGACAATACAAGTACAACCAAAATGGGAAGGTTAATTGATTTTTTTTTAATATGAATGATTCACCTGGCTCTAAAATTATACAGTTTAATAAATGAAATCACAACCATTTGTAATGTTGTAGCTTTAGTTTCCATGTTAATTCATATCAGCAAAGCAGATTTTCAATTTAAAAAGACTTATTGCAGGAGAATTGAAATAATTGAAATTGTAACATCAGAAGAGACAGAAATGTCAGCCAAAATGGAAAAAAGAAAACAGCTGTGCTCTACTTTCATGCTAACGTATAAGCTATTTTATGTATATGCACAACTTGTCAGCAGAAACTACATTTTCCAGGTTGGTTATTATCTTTTAGAGATAAATAATTAAGTCAAAGTTGTTTTTGTTGTTGTTTTTGTATTGTTTTTCTTTGCTTTGATTTGTTTTGTGGTTGTGTAGGGGCTGTATTTTGTATATATTTATGAATGGAGATGAAGAATGGAGAATATGATGAAGGAGAAATAGCAACAAGCCTAGCACAGAGATCCTGGAGTGCCACCTAGCACACCGGAGTGCCACACTCCAGGAATACCAGCAGTCAGTGCTGCTCTTACTCTGCTGGGCCTCTCTGTTTATTCTGTGTATTCATTGACTTCATCGATGATCTGGACGAGGGCATTGAGTGCACCCTCAGTAAGTTTGCAGATGACACCAAGTTAGGTGCGTGTGTCGATCTGCTTGAGGGTAGGAAGGCTCTGCAGGAGGATCTGGATAGGCTGCACCGATGGGCTGAGGTCAACTGCATGAAGTTCAACAAGGCCAAGTGCCGGGTCCTGCACCTGGGGCGCAATAACCCCAAGCAGAGCTACAGGCTGGGAGAGGAATGGTTGGAGAGCTGCCAGGCAGAGAAGGACCTGGGAGTGATGGTGGATAGTCGGCTGAATATGAGCCAGCAGTGTGCTCAGGTGGCCAAGAAGGCCAACGGCATCCTGGCTTGTATCAGGAACAGTGTGACCAGCAGGGCTAGGGAGGTGATCATCCCCCTGTACTCAGCTCTGGTGAGGCCGCACCTCGAGTACTGTGTTCAGTTTTGGGCCCCTCGCTACAAGAAGGACATCGAGGTGCTTGAGCGGGTGCAGAGAAGTGTGACGAAGCTGGTGAGGGGCCTGGAGTCCTACGAGGAGCGGCTGAGGGAGCTGGGCTTGTTCAGCCTGGAGAAGAGGAGGCTCAGGGGCGACCTTATTGCTCTTTACAGATACCTTAAAGGAGGCTGTAGTGAGGTGGGGGTTGGCCTGTTCTCCCACGTGCCTGGTGACAGGACGAGGGGGAATGGGCTTAAGTTGAGCCAGGGGAGTTTTAGGTTAGATGTTAGGAAGAACTTCTTTACCGAAAGGGTTGTGAGGCATTGGAACAGGCTGCCCAGGGAAGTGGTGGAGTCACCATCCCTGGAAGTCTTCAAAAGACGTTTAGATGTAGAGCTTAGGCATATGGTTTAGTGGGGACTGTTAGCGTTAGGTCAGAGGTTGGACTTGATGATCTTGAGGTCTCTTCCAACCTAGAAATTCTGTGATTCTGTATGTTACTGGAGAAAGCAAACGGGTAATAATATAAATGCTTTCCCAGGCAAAGCCGAGTTTGTTGCAGAATTTCATCACATTCCTTGCAATGTCTGTCATGCTACCTATGTAATAAAATGCCTTCTCAAATTAGTCCACTACTTTTTGCTACATTCAATGTGTCTTTTTTTTTTTGTTGCAATGCCTTTAGAACAAGGCAGGTGCCCAGTTTAGTTCAATTGCTCATTCAGATGAGAGCTTGTCAAAGACAGATATTGTTATTTCTCATTTGATGATAATTTTGATGTTTTGGAAACATCATTTGGCAGAACAAAGATAATTGTCTTTACTGCAAGCCATTATTTCTGTCACGTCTTATAAGGAAGAGAGGCACAGAGAGGTTAAGCACAAAAGCTGCTAGGTTATGAATGAGGCAGAATTAAATGGTCGTGCATGAGAATGATTCATATGGAATCAGGTGCCCACCCATACTAAAAATCCCTAAATACATGCATGTACCTGAACATGCTCAGAAACATTTCAGAAGCATGCTATCCAAGAGCATTTCCAAGTTGCGTTTGTGGATAGCTCCAAGCTGGAGGGAATGGTTGGTACACTGGAGGCCAGCACTGCCACTCAGATGACCTAAACAACTGGAGGAACAGTTGCCAAGAAAAAACTTGTGAAGGTACATGTACATATGAAGTCTTTGACTTGGGACAGAATAGCTCTCTCTATGTTGATGCAGTCTGTGAACAACTTCCTTGCCGTCAAATTTCATAAGTACAACCAGCAGGTTAAGGCAAGGGATTTTAACCCTCTCTTCAGCTTTTGTAAGGCTGCATTTGGGATTCTGTGAATAGCTTTGATCCGGTAGAAGAGATAATGATGAAGTGGAGTGGAGCAAGAAGCAAAGTGCCACCAAAACTGTTAGGAGGCTGGAGCATGTTACATAGGAGGAGCATATTACACATGAGAAGAGACTGAGGGAACTTGGTTTATTTAACCTTGAGAAGATTATGGTAAAAAGGGATTTAATTACTGTCTTCCATGGTCTGAAGGGGGAAGTAATAGAAAAGGCTGAAATACTCCCATAGAGGTGCAACAGTACTAAGGAATCTGTTCCCCAAGATGATTGATTAAATGGTCACCCTCTCCATGTTTAATTCAGAGCTAAAATGTAGACAATCACAATAGTTTTTTACTGCTCACAGTCACCTGTTCTTAATCAGAAATACCATTCATTAGTTTAGGAGAGAGAGATTCCCGTTTGAGGACATCACATGAAAATGAGTTTGTCAGTATCATTGTAGTTTCTTGAAATCAAAGATTGCCATGAAAGAGCATTCCTATTTACCTGTGTGTCGTGGTTCCGCTCGAGTGGGCAGCCGAGCTCCACCACAGCCGCTCTCTCACTCCCCCTCCTCAAAGAGGAATGGGGAGAAAATATGTGAAAAGGGCTCAAGGATTGAGATAAGGACGAGAAAATCACGCAATAATTATTGTAATGGGCAAAACAGACTCGGCATAAGGAGACAGTAAGATTTATTGCCTATTACTAACAAGCGAGAGAAGTGAGAAAACAAAGGGAAAAAAAAACAAAAGCACCTTCCCCGCCATCCACCCTCTTCCACCTCCTCCCCCTGAGCAGCGCAGGGGAACGGGGGAATGGGGGTTATGGTCAGTCTACAGCACTTCTTCTCTGCCGCGTCTTCTCGGTCACTCTTGTCCCCTGTGCTGTGGGGTCCCACCCACGGGATGCAGTCCTTGATGAACTGATCCAGCGTGGGCTTCCCACAGGCAGCAGCTCTTTCAGAACTGCTCCAGATATGGGTCCGTACCACGGGGTCCATCCCTCAGGAGAAAACTGCTCCAACCTGGCTCCCCTACGGGCAGCAGCTCCTGCTGGGTCACCTGCTCCTGCGTGGGCTCCTCTCCACGGGCTACAGGTCCGGCCCGGAATCTGCTCCGGCAGGGGTCTTCCACAGGCGGCAGCCTCCGTCGGTGCAGGGCCACCTGCTCCACCGTGGACTCTTCCACGGGCTGCAGCGTGGAACCCTGCTCCACCGTGGTACTCCATGGGCTGCAGGGGGACATCCTGCTTCACCATGGTCCTCACCACAGGCCGCAGGGGACTTCTGCTCCAGCGCCTGGAGCACCTCTCCCCCTCCCTCTACACTGACCTTGGCACCTGCAAGGCTGTTCTCTCACTCCCTTGACTCTCCCGGCTGCTGTGTGGTGCAGCGTTTTTTTCCCTGTCTTAAATATGCTCTCACAGAGGCGCAAACAACATCGCTTATTGGCTCAGATCTGGAAAACAATGGGGCCCTTCCCAAACATGGGGCAGCTTCTAGATCTTTCTCACAGAAACCACCCCTATGGCTCCCTGCTACCAAAACCTTGCCACGTAAACCCACTACACTGTGAATGAGAAAATGGGAAAACGGGAAAGTTTTTTTTTTTTTTTTTTTCTTTTTCTGGTCTGGAGAAAGAAAAAAAAAGAAGAACAGTAAAATATAACTTTTTTTTTTTTTTCTTCACTGGAAAATACATTATATTTGACACCGAAAGAATGAAATTCACATTATGAACTTCTGAGAAGCAGAATCTATTTCAAATTCATACTGAAACTTGCTTTAAGTTGTATTTGTGCACAATCAAGACAATGAAATGCAGATGAGGACAGACAGCAACCAAAGCTAGATGCACTCTCATTTTCATGTGCAAGTAATAAAATCACACAGAAGACAATGCAGAAGAATAAAAAGGACAGTAATAACAGTTGAATGCATCAAAGTATTCCTACTTATTTTTCTCTGTCTGATTCATGCTGTATCCTTCTTCTGTGTTGCCAGATTGATATAAGGAATGAAACAGCTGAAATAATAGTTGCAGTATAAGCGTGCAAACAGATCCTGGCCTGGCATCAGAAAGGCTAAGACTTCCATTTTTGTTATTTTGTACACTGTATACACTTACAGGAGTGTATCCAATAGTCAAGACAGAGGTATCGATGTAAACAAGGAGTTATACATATAACTTGAAGAAGTCACAGGCAACAGGTTTGGGATCCCTCACTGCAAAACTGAAGTAATCCTGTTTATCCATTCTGTATAAATTCTACTAGTGTATAAAATGCATTATTTGAAGCAGATTTTGAAAGAGGGCTAGAATTGGTATTCCATTTACCACCGAGGAATGGCTTGGTGATTATAAGAAAATGCAAATCTGGCAGGTATTCATTATCAGAGAGTCAGTTCTTGGATAAACATTTTCATGTCCCTGAGCAGAGTGCCCTGTAGTGTTGCTATTCTGAGAATTTTCAAACTACAGGGCCATTCATAGCATTACACAAAGTACTACCCAGCCTTCCCTCAGGGTGAAATTCACCCTCTGTGGAGGACTTGCACAAGTCTATGCATCACTGAAGTCATGTTAATGGTGTGTTTTCTTCAGCTGGAGTGGGAGCTAAATGGTGTGTAGACCTTTTGTACTTTTCTCATGTAAAAGGAGAATAACGTTTGTCATCCAAACAATTCTCTGCAATTGAGCATTTTGGAAATATCTACAGGATTCTTCAAATATAGAACCACAAATAGGAGATTAGAAAAAAATTGTTACTTTTTTTTTTTTTAAACCTGTCTCTTTTATAGCCTGTTGATTAAACGATTACAGATCCCCACACAATAATGCTCTATTTGAAAGGTTGTTATGAAAAAGAAAAAAAAAAAAGGAGAAAGAATAGTTTATGTATTGTCTTTACTTAGCTGTTATGCAGTTAAGTTGAAATACAGAGTAAATTTACTAAGGGAATTAAACTGTGTGAACCTCTCAGGTGATTCAAAGATCGAAGCCGAAATTCCTTTAAGTGGTATATTCTTTATTGCAGCGCTGAATGCACGGGGGATCTCTCCACCTATCGTGCATACCCAAAGCGGAAAGCAGTCTTGAATTTATACAATCAATCTATCAATATTCTACAAGCACCTATACATATGCATTACCTATCCCCGCCTTCCCTCGTTTCTCATGCTAATTAGCCTTTTGGCACCTTGCGCCTGCGCAGAGCCTTCCAAGAATTGTGGGCAGGGGTCTTTGGGACGTGGGCAGGGGTCTTTGGGAAGAAGACCCCGAGTCTTCCTCACAGTGTACTTTTCACCTTTGGTCAGGAATCTGCTGAATTGGCAGGTTTCTTAATTGCAAGAGCTGGTTGTTGCTAATTCTTCCGTTTGTTGTATCTTTATAATGAATTCCAATGTCCAGTTTTGAGATTTATAGTCCTTACGTTTGTTTCTCTGTCCGTCTGCCGCTTCCTTATCATGAGTTCCAGTGTCTTGTTTCGAGATATACAGTCCATGTCTGGGGATTGTCCTTGCCTCCCCAATGCCTCCCCAATACCTCCTTAATCACAGGTATGGAGCTGTTACATATGGAGTGGTAATACATGTCGAGAAAATGGTTGATATTAATAAAGAAGGGGGAGATTTGGGAGTGTGGCCATGAGGGTCGGCAAGCCCCATCTTGATGGTAACATCAGACTCTTAACGATGAGGCCATCAGGAATGTAAAGGAGTTTAGAGGGAACAAAGAAGGGTGATTCAGGAGACTCCATGCAGTCCCGGGTTGCTTGTTCTCCAGCCGTTAAGGCATGGAAGTTTCTGGGTGTTTGCTGTTGCTGTTATTTGCAAAGTTGTTTGACCAATGAAAAGTTGTTTTGAAAAGAACAGAATGATGTGGGGAGAAGGGTGTAAGAGGGGAGCCTGCCCTCAAGATAAAAAAAGGCAACACGATATAATGAAGTTATGTCATCAATAAAGAAGCAGAAAGAAGGAATGAAAAGGAACAGGCTAGCAGAATGGAGACCAGGACGGGAACAGGCACATTGATCAACTCATGAAGATAGCTTCGGCCAAACTCAGCAAACTGCTCAGAGAAGCTCGTACTGAAAGTCGCTGGAAGTAGGCGCACTGGAGCTGGAAAGAAGCTCAAGCTGAGAGAAGGGGACCTGTGCACACAACTGCCCCTCACTGGTAAGCAGCTGTGCATTACGGGGAATCATAAGTCCTTAGAAACAAAGACTGTCCTGGTAACCTTACAGCTTATTCTCCTTATTAACAATCAGACAGTTTATGATCCTGAAACATGGGACCAAATTGAGGTCAAGGTGTGGGACTCTGCAACCGAAAATGACAAGGTTGCAGTGGGATTGCTCGGCACCTGGCAAGCAATCTCTGAGGCCTTAAAGACCCATGTGGGGCCACAGTCAGAAACGTGTGGTTTGCCAGACAGTGAGGGAGCTGTGGGCTCCTTTACTGATCCGACTGCTACGCCATCGGCCCCCCCACCGCTACTGCCATCGAAGGCTTTTGCTGTTACTCCCCCTGGCGACCTGAACATGCCTTTTGACCCAGGCCCTATTGGCCTTGAAAAGGGGATGGATGTGCTTTTCTTCGATCCGGGGAGAACGGGATACATAAGGCCCGAACGCCGAGTTGCTTGACAACTTAAAGCAAGACATATTGTTCAAAAGGAATGGAAAATGGAGACTTGTTTGTAATTAAGAAAAGGAATGGAAAATGGAGACTGTTAAGTCATGGAACTTAAAGGACTGTTTGTTACCTTTTCTGATTGTACATATGTATAGGCGTACTTGAGTTAGTAAGTCATGGAACTGTTGGTGGAGCATAGACTCCCCGCACAACCAGCGCTGTTTACTTGCCTTTTATCCCTTTTATAAATATTCTTTTATAAATATTACTAAATTCAGATTGAGTTGAGACTTCATTTATAACAGGGCTTATCAGGAAATGGTATCAAGGGAATGGAGTAGAAATTTCTTCTGAAAACTTGAGTCTCTGAGCTACAGAACTGCTTGTTGAATTTTCTAGAGTATATGTCATGTTATCAATACATTTTATGGATACTATATTTTGTTCTCAATACCCTCACCACTTACAGCTTTTTAATGCCAGTGTTGGGTGCCATTATTATTATTGTTGCTGTTGCTACTACTAGCATTACAGCTTGCTAATATTAATTTGTATTACAGCAAGACTTCTAGACTTCACATCAAAGTTTGTTATGCTATACACTCTGGAAAGAAGTAATGCTTTTTAATTAATTTTCACGTATTTAAGTTATTTGGCTTAAGCTATGAATGTGTTTTATTTGTGACTAGAAAACAGTAGTAGAGACTATAAACTCTCACTTATACTGCCTGATTTAACATTAAAGGGAAGTAAAGATTGAAGGTGAAATTTGAAGATGTAATAGATGAGCAAAAAGACACTCAAAGTAAACTCTAAATATTCAATTCTCTGTTATAAATAAAGATACAACTCAATCTAAATTTAGTAATATTTATAAAAGGCAAGTAAACAGCACTGGGTGCGTGGGGAGTCTACACTCTACCAACATGCATGCACTAACATCGAACTTTCTAAATATACAAGTACAGAACATTGTTTTTAATTATTCATACAAAACCCGCCTATACATATGTACAATCAGAAAAAGTATCAATTGAAACACATACATAGCAAAGTTTTCCAAATTCTGGCAAGTGTTTAACAAACAATAATTCTGGCAAGTGTTTACTATTAATGTCCATGACTGGGGGAGCATAGTTGGAGTTGGTAATCCTGGTTGAAGTGCTCCCATATATTCCATGACTTCATTAATATTTCTCAGGTCATATAACAGTCTCCATTTTCCATTCCTTTTCTTGATTACAAACACCAGAGAATTCCAGGGCTAGTTGTGGGAACAATATGCCTTGCTTTAAGTTGTTAAGCAACTCGGCCTTTGGGCCTTACACATCCTATTCTTCCTGGACTGAAAGGTAACAGATCTGGCTCCTTTTCAAGGCCAATAGAGCCTGGGTCAAAAGGCATGTTCAGGTCACCAGGGGACAAATATAACAAATACATATTTTTTATGTTATTTGGCAAATATAACAAATAGAACAACAAAGGCCTGCGATAGCAGTAGCAGCGGGGGAGGGCGATGGTGTAGCAGAAGGATCAGAGCCCGCAGCTCCCTCACTATCTGGCAAACCACACATTTCTGACTGTGGCCCCACATGGCTTTTTAAGGCCTCAGAGACTGTTTGCCAGGTGCCGAGCAATCCCGCCAACCATGGGGCTTGTCAATCCCCATAGCCACACTCCCACATCTCCCCCTTCTTTATTAACATCAACCATCTTCTTGACATGAATTATTACTCTGTATATCACATCTCCCATCATTACATTAATATTTACTTAAATATTAAAAAATAATTTATTTATACTGGTTGCAGAATTAGTCACTCAATCATATAGAAGTAGCCCCGGGAAGGCAAATAAAATGTCAGGAAATCATTTTTTTCCCCTTTACCATTCAAGAACTCTGGTAAATTGTTTGGGGTTTTGCAGGGGTTCTTTTGTTTGGCTGATGTTGATTTTTTTTTAAATTTCTTTTTTTTTTTTTTTCTTAATGTTTTCCATTTTTCCTCAGAAGTGAGACGGTGTTGCTACTAGGAATCATACTGAATCATCCTCTGCCTTGCATGTTGCCAATAACTTTGCCTGACAAGGCAATTGGTGCTACTGTCCTGGTTGCGTGTAAATGAATCTCCACTTCATCCATTGTTTTGCCGAGCAAGTTTATCCCCGAGTGCCTCTGCCATAGGGCAGAGGACATGCTAACAGATGAGATAATTCTTGCATGTGCAGCCAGTAGATAGCAAATGGAGGCTCAAGCCTTGGCAGTCAAACCATCAAACTGGCTACATATGTTAGAGGAAAATCTGAAAATACTGTGATAGCTACTACATCTGACTTTGCAACCCCCTGCAGTGATTAAATGTTCTGTCTTGGCAGCAACTCAGTAAGACTAGGGAATTTATATAGTTGAAACTAGCTAAGAGTTTTCTGCCAGGCTAATAAAAATTATCCTTCCTGTTGAGATGCTCATCTATAAATCTTCAGCCAAGCTCCTAACATCTTCCCTCTCTGCTACTGAAACAACTTTTTTCACTTGTCTTGACTTTCTGCACTTTTGACCTATACTGCAAAGCCTATTGCTTTGACCATATATCCCCTCTCCATTCATGCCTCTGCCAGCTGCCTTGTGTTCCAGAGATGAACTATTTTTCTTTGTTTTCCTGATCCTTTTTGCTGCTCAGCAAATTAGCCCTCCAGTTTGTACCAAATGGTCATTTGCTGCCCTTAGCCAATATCTTATGCCAGCCTCCCCCAAACAGGCTTGTTTGATTTTTGTAAACTCTTCTAGATATCTGCAAAGTTACTTGGTCATCTTGCTTAAGTACTGTTCTGATCTGCTTTTAGATAATCAGGCTGCTGGCCTGCTGAGATTACAGCCTCTCATTTTAAATAGAAATATCTTTTATGGACAGTATAAAGAAGTACAAGTAAATTCCTGATTCAAAGCTGACTGTGTGTCAGGCAGTCTTAGGATATTTAGCCAGTAAGTACAGGACTTTGCTAATGAACAAGCTCTAAAAGGCTGGGCATGTTTCTTACATAGAATGTGATATGCTGAATTCCTGAGTGGATCTAAGAAATGCACAGAGTTTTTGTTTTGTTTTGTTTTGTTTTTCTGTCTTATCAACTCCTTGCTTTTTTTTTTTTTTTTTTTTTTTTTTTTATTTTTTCTTTTTCTTTGTACTCTTTTCTGCTGTTTCTCTATACTCTGTTTTGTCCTCAGATTGCAACTGTCCTTGTCCTTAGATTGCAAGTAGCTGGAGCAGAACCCATGTGTTTTTTGTTGGTTTGTTTTCTTTTGTCTTCCCTGACTTTTGTATATGAACTAACACAACATGGCTTGGCAACACTGCCCTGGTTCATAGGTGTTCTGGCTGTACAAATTCAGAATAAATCACATCATGCTCTCTATTAATAATAAAGTATTTATATATATATATATATAAAAGATATCCAAGAAGCATTTTAATAGCTATTGAACTGAGCATTTGTGCTTCCACAAGGCTTCTGATTCTAGTAGGCATTGAGTCCCCTCAACTAGAAATAAATTAGTTGCAGAGCAGTGCTGCTAAACTACATGACCAGCTGAAGCCTGAGCTTTTCAGTGCCAAGTCTGGCACAGAAAATGTTAGGGCACCTTTCCAGAGAACACACAAAAACATAATGTGCTCTTCCTGTCATGTGGTCATGGCCAAATGTCTATGGCCAAATATCTGAATGCGCCCAGGCATATTTGCACAGGCCCAGCAGCTGTTAAACTTCACACAGGGCTGAGAATGGGTTCTTGTCCCAGGATGAGGCCACAGCGGAGGAAGGCCGTGGTCAGAAAGATCTTATGGTCCAGATCTGATGGACATGAGGCCAGCTTGATTATTTACTGCTGGAACTTTTCCAGGTACTTCAGTTCCAAACCTAGAATATCTATGGACACATCCTGAGGTGGGCTTTGCACCAGATAGAGTGCAGCTGCTAATATGTACACAGCTTCCGCCCCCAAACAAAACAAACAAACAAACAAAAGAAAAACAGCCAAATGTAAAAAAACAACCACCCAGATTTTAGTATAAGCTCAAAATTAAAGTGAAAGCAAAAGCACGGCTACTGAGTTCTCTCAATGAGTTTTCCTCTGGCACTTGGAGTTATTGCTTGTACATATTTCCTGGAGAAGAGGAGGCTCAGGGGCGACCTTATCGCTCTTTTTAGGTACCTCAAGGGAGGCTGTAGCGAGGTGGGGGTTGGTCTGTTCTCCCACGTGCCTGGTGACAGGACGAGGGGGAATGGGCTTAAGTTGAGCCAGGGGAGTTTTAGGTTAGGTGTTAGGAAGAACTTCTTTACCGAAAGGGTTGTTAGGCATTGGAACAGGCTGCCCAGGGAAGTGGTGGAGTCACATCCCTGGAAGTCTTCAAAAGGCATTTAGATGTAGAGCTTAGGCATATGGTTTAGTGGGGACTGCTAGCGTTAGGTCAGAGGTTGGACTCGATGATCTTGAGGTCTCTTCCAACCTAGAAATTCTGTGTGATATTTCATATCTGTGTGATATTTGTGGCTACCACAACTGTAACTATGAGATAATAGCACAACATTGACAAAGGTTTTATACGTCTCTAACAAATGTTAGTTTTTTTGCCTTAATATTCTGGCAAAGTCTAGCTTGCTTGGTAATTGAAGTGCTAACAACACCAACAAAAATATCCAGACTCAGAGTTTTGTAAAAGGAACCAAATTAGGTAGTTCATAACTACCCAAATCAGATGTTAGTACAGATACACCAATAAAGGATTATACTTGTAAGACTGACTACAGACTATGTTAGTGGTCATTTGTAATTTTGAAGTCTTCTTTTTAAATACATCAGTGAAGAACATGTGACAAAGATTCTCAAAAAAGCACCTGATGAGATGTGATTATTATGTAGCAACTTATGCCTGGAGGACCACACACATATAGTGAATAATGTCCTCTGCTGTTATCTGTGCAGGTGTAGACTCCTAACTATATTTGTTTCTGTCCTAGAGCAGCAGAATATTCCCTGAGAACAGAGAGCATGTCCTTTCTGGCATTTTCCTTTTCTTTACTGTGGTGTATTTTCTGAGAGGAAAGATAATTAAGAAAGTAGTACATATATACATACATAGTACATATATACATATATACATACATCATACATACTTTTTAATCTAGCAATGTTGACACAAGATTAATTTCCCAAATGTCAGGAGCTGAAACAAAAGATCTGAATCTATTCTGAATATCTTGGGAAAGGAATGTAAGTTAGCATCATCAACTGTTGCTCACAGAAATTTCATACAGATGTGAAAAATAGTTCCATGAGTACAAAAAGAGGTATTTTCTATGTTTAGTTATCACTAACACTTTACTGAATGAATCCTTGTGTTATGGAAAAGAAAAAGTTTATTGGGGAATAATCATAAAGAATACATTTTAGATTAACTGATCTCTGTTTTTTCATCCAAATCCTGATTCTAAATGCTGCTGTTCATTTAATCAGAAGCATAAAAGTCTAATTTCCTATAGAAATTCACTAGGTGCTATATGCCTAAAAATGTTCTTAGAATCTAAATCCTACTGCTTAATTATGTTTTGAGAGTCCAAGATTATTCTACACAATTTAAAGAGGGTGAAGAACTTCTATCACTGAAGGCAAACAAATGAGTTAAGTTCTGCTAGTAGTAACATGTACTTAATATATATATATGTATTAATAATTGCTTGATGAAGTGAAGATTTGGGTAAAAAAAATCTGGTAGGCAATTCCAGATACTATTTTTTTTTTTCAAAAAAAGCTTTTCTAAAATTTCTGATTCAATTGATTATTTCAATGTTAATTTGCAAAAAAAAAATAATAAAAAAATAAAAAATCAATTAAACACAAATTGATTGAAAAAAATAGAACTGCAGATCACAGTAATTCTAATACCAAACATTTATTTAGATAATCAACCTGAAATCTAACAAGGGAATCTGACAAGGTTTCTGGAAATTTATTTTATTTGAAATAACCACAGAAAGAACAGAAAACAGCATGGGATAGTTATCAGGACAAATTGAGTCTCTGGAATAAATTACTGTCTTGTTGGAAGGGACAGAAATCAACAAAAGCTTTCTATTACATTTACATTTACTTTATGCTAAACAATAGCAACGCCATATAAATGACAAAGTGATACAGTGTGACTTTCAGACCTTTAGCAACAGAGTCCAATTTCAATCTTTTTCAGTTTATAGAATTACAGAATCATGTAGGGACCTCTGGAAGCTACCTAATCCAGCCTCCTGCTGGAAGCAGGCTTAATGGGTGATGCTGCCCAGGGCATCATGCAGCTGAATTTTGAGCATTTCCAGTGATGGAAATTTCACTACCACTCTTGGAAACTTGAACCAATATTTGACCATTGAAATACTTGATAATTTGCGTGGTGAAGTCTTTTCTTATATCTGGTAGGAACTGTCCATGTTCCAAGTTGTGTTTTTGCCTTTTCTCCTGTTACTGTTTGTCTTTGAGAAAAGTCTAGATCCATTTTCTGTTCCCTCCTATTAAGTAGTTGAAGACAGCAATAAACTAGCCTCTTCTCTTCTTAAGTCTGAACAAAACAAATTCTCTTGATTCTTACGGTTAAGTAGGTGCACTAGCTATGCAGAACACGTGTGCCTTGATCCTTACCTAGAGACTGGAGCACATGGCATGGAAGAATGTTTTAAGATGTCTATCTGTATGTCTGTGTAGTGGGTTTAGTAGTGGCAAGGTTTTGATATCAGGGGGCCAAAGGGGTTGCTTCTGTGAGAAGGATCTAGAAGCTGCCCCATGTTTGGTAAGGGCTCCACTGCTGACCAGAGCCGAGACAATAACTGACGCTGTTTTGCCCCTCTGTGAGAGTATATTTAAGACAGGGAAAAAAAAAAAAAAAAAAAAAAAAAAAACACTGTGCCACACAGCTGGGAGAGTGAGAGTGAGAAACAGCCTTGCAGGCGCCAAGGTCAGTGAAGAAGGAGAGGGGAGAGGTGCTTCAGGCGCCGGAGCAGAAGTCCCCTGCAGCCTGTGGTGAGGACCATGGTGAAGCAGGATGTCCCCCTGCAGCCCATGGAGTACCACGGTGGAGCAGGGTTCCATGCTGCAGCCCGTGGAGGAGTCCACGGTGGAGCAGGTGGCCCTGCACCGACGGAGGCTGCCGCCTGTGGAAGACCCCTGCTGGAGCAGATTCTGGGCCGGACCTGTAGCCCGTGGAGAGGAGACCACGCAGGAGCAGGTGACCTGGCAGGAGCTGCTGCCCATGGGGGACCCAGGTTGGAGCAGTTTTCTCCTGAGGGATGGACCCCATGGTACGGACCCATATCTGGAGCAGTTCTGAAAGAGCTGCTGCCTGTGGGAAGCCCACGCCAGATCAGTTCATCAAGGACTGCATCCCGTGGGTGGGACCCCACAGCACAGGGGACGAGAGTGACCAAGAAGGAGAGGCAGAGAAGCGCTATAGGCTGACCATAACTCCCATTCCCCCGTTCCCCTGTGCTGCTCAGGGGGAGGAGGTGGAAGAGGGTTGATGGGGGGGGGGAAGGTGCTTTTGGTTTCTTTCCTTTGTTTCTCACTTCTCTAGCTTGTTAGTAATAGGCAATAAATCTTACTATCTCCCTACGCTGAGTCTGTTTTGCCCATCGTGATAATTACTGCACGATCTCCTCATCCTTATCTCAACCCTTGAGCCCTTTTCCTCGTATTTTATCCCCGTTTCTCTTTGAGGAGGGGGAGAGAGAGAGCAGTTGTGGTGGAGCTCAGCCACCCACCCGAGTAAAACCACCACAGTCTGGGAAAACCTGGGCAAAAATACAGGCATATTTCCAGTTCACTGATAAATACTGCACAGGTAGATAGTGTGCAGAGATTGTCTACTATAAATTTGTAGAGAATTCACAGTGGGTGGAAGAGGAACAGATCAAATATACTGCAGATATGCAGATCAGCTTGTACATGCAATGAACATTTGCCTACGATTTCTGGGAGCCATGTAGCACATTCAAAACTATTCCTACTGTAAATGGGTTATTTGGCATTTAGAAATCCTGGACAGACATACCATATCAACCAGGATCAATGAGAAAACTATACTATATATAAAGCTATATATAAATTTCACTACACTACACCTTCATCTGCCACCTATAATTGCTCTGGGTGATTAAAGCTGGAAGGATTAGTACATGAGAATAACACACAATCTGCAGTTTTCTGTTTGCTTATTTTCTATGTACAATCTTCATCTGATTTACATTCTTCTGAGTAACCATCCTTTTTGCCACTATTTGCTTTATATTCTTGAATGTGTTGCGTTAGTGTCATAAACACTTCCCCCCCCCCCCCCCTTATTTTATGTATATAATACATTTAGGCAGAGAACAGACACTACTGAATCTCATGTAATGGGAAAATGTTTTTGAAGGCAATATATTGACACAAAGTATCCAAGATAAATAGATTTTAACCTATAATTCAAGCAGCTGTTCTCTAACTACACACTGTGATTTTGTACATATTATAAATCAGCAGTTATGAACATGCAGTTTTGATAGTGAAATTTTTGAATGTGAAAAGAAAAAGTAATAATGAGAAACTTATATAAAGCTCTTGAATGACATATTTGTATTTTAATGACAATATTTGTATTTTAATTCCCTGAGACAGGTTATCAAGCATCTTTTCCAAACAAAAGTTATGCTATTCACTATTTTTCTTATGATACCAGATTCAAAAAAAAAAAAAAAAAGAGAGTTAAAAAGTGAACTTCTTGCAAAGAACTAACACTGTTTTCCTTTAATATACCTATTTTCTATCATATATATGTATGTGCATATATTACTACAATATTGGCTGAATCCCATTCTAGTCTTCCTTGTCATTTGGTTCTTGTGATGAACATATCTTTGATGAACATATCCCACATGAGGAACCTAAGGCTTTTGGTCTGTGCTCTTATACATAGTTTAAAGGTAAAGCCATCTCACCCATTTCCAAAAGGAATCTCACTCTTATGTGGTACAAGAGGTACTTTTCAGGTAAATTTTTTTCAACTTTCTTGGACCCATCTATATGTAGATCTATATATAGATGGCTCCAAGAAGAAGCAGAAGTAGTGGAAGGACCAAACTGCATATTTGTTGTCATATGGTTACCACTGAGGTACCTGAAGCAATGCCCTTTAGGCCTTGCTGTAATTTATTTTTGGTAACTTTTAAAATTTATTTTTAAATTTAAACTTTTTTAATTTATTTTTTAATTTATTTTTGGTAACTTTTCCAATCAGCAGTATCTCTCCTGCAGCCCATCAGATTTTGTTAACATTCTGGGGTAAGGAAAAGCCTCTATTTACCTCTAGATTCCAGCTTGTGGCTTTGTAAATGATGATTTTTCCCCTTGTTTTTACAGCATCTGTCCTTTACGTAGTCTCTCTCTTTCCCTTTACTCAAATTGTCTACAGCAGAAAAATGCAAAGCCCATGTTCAAGTACTCACAGAGATGGGGAATGGGAAGAGAAATATTCCAAATTTCTCTCCAAATATGTTTCTGTAAATACAGCCAAATATGTTTCTGTAAATACAGCCTATTTATTTGAAGGCAAGGCATATGGGAGCTATTTAATGCTGTCAAGTCCTTGAGTACACTCCTGAGACTTTCCACACATACATTTCACTTTATGTGTTTGCTGCCACTGAACAGAAGTCACACAATGCCACACAAACCTAGACAGTATAAGTTGACAAAGACATAACCCCTAGTCCTTTTTAGAAAGGACCAGGATCACTCAGCAGAGCTGATTTATTTCCATGTTTCCAAACTTTTGGCTAAACATTCCAAAATGCTTCTAGAAACAACCTTGCCAGATGAAACTCTTGTATTCATTGCTGGACAATGACCCAAATGTCATGGTTATGGAGTCCATTAGTTCAAAACAACACAAGACTAGATGTCAGTTCTAGGTTTATTTCAAAAGAGAGTTGTTCTTTTCCAGAAAGATCCACTAATAGCTTTAACTTTTTTTTTCTCCAGTCGTAAGCTGAAAAATTTGCAATCATTACACTGAACATACTTGATTTTTGTAATTTCATTCCATACTGCATAAAAATATTTTTTCAGTTAACTATTCTTAACATTCATCCTTTTCTGCTAAGCATGTAAAATTCCCCAAAGTAGATTCTCTACATTGCATTATCAGAATTAATTATGCATTTATATAAAGTTTCTGAACTGCTTGTTAAATTAATAGCAAAGTCAGTAAGTAGTCTAACTTAGATAAAAATGATTCTTTTCACAAATATCTATAATTTAATAAACTATGCATTATTCTAGCAGACTACATGGAATAAACATTAAGTTTCTACGACTATAATTTTATATTAAAAATTGATAGGTTAACAATCAATCCCTCAAGAGTTATGAAAATACTCAAATTATGATTCAACTATGTATCTAGAAATAGAATGCATACTTTGGATGTACAGCTTCTTGATTTATTTCATTATTTTATTATTAATCAGGATACAATATCATGCTTAAAAGTTCCTATCAACTAAGAAGAAACATGATATTTATTCTCCTACTAAAGATCTAGTTCTTAAATATTTATATATGGTTTTCCTTGGAAAAAAAAGTATAAATGGAAAATAATAATTATATAAAAAACATAAATGACAAAACAAAATGTTATTTTGGTGAACTTCTAACTAAACTACTCTTTTGAATACAGATTGCTTTCAAAATACTAAGTGTCTTATTCCTATCAGAGCAAATACCCGAGAGACATACGATGGCTAGGGCAATAGAAATCTGCAGATTAGCCTGGGAAACTGTACAAAAAATATTTTATCCAAAGTATTTTGAATTATTTATCTGGATTCTTATTTATATATTTGTATACTAATGGTTTCTAAGGCATGACATTTAAAATAAGCCTGTAACTACAGACATGAAATTCAATGAGGAAGGAGAAGCAATTCGTGAGCTGATAGCAGATCCTGAGGCAAAACATAAGCCTTGCCTTCTTAACCAGACACGTCAAGTTATTTTCCTGGAAGAAATTTTCATCTGCTTGGATCATACACTGAATGAAAGCAAGAAGTGTCAGAAGGAAAAAGCAGGAAAAAAAAAAAAAAAAGGAAACATTATCTTGCACCTGTACCCCAATAACTGATCAGAAATGATCTATATCAGCAGGAAGAGTGTTTCACAACTATTGGTCGTAGACAAACATTTATTTGGTATTTATCTTATCCAGATGTACCATCTACACATTAGACAATGAAGTTGGTGCACCACACTACCTTTCTAATTGATGGAGAGACAGAGACATATTCTGAGGAAACTTCACGCCATTCCAAGATACACTTGTTCTTGGAGTGGACAAAATCACCCTCTAAAGGCATCTGTCTCCTTCTATTTACAACAGAGGCCTAAACAATTATTTTCAACCGCCCATTTATATTTTATAAAGCTAATATTAGTGAAGATGAGTTCCACCTGGAACGTGATGAATATCTCAAGCCCTCACAGTGAAAATGGACAACCGAAACATATAAAAGTGAATGAGTCAATCATTAAATCCAAACAAAAAAATTGTTAGTTACCTTATTCCAAGCAATTTCACAAACCTGATGCCTCTTACCAAGTGTCACAGCTAACCTGAAGTTCTACCTTCCCTATTTAAATTTACAAACCCGATTAGTGCCTCCTTCCATTAGCTGAGCTAATGTTATAAATATGAACCACATCGCTGGTGCATACACGAGCAATAGGTATTAAACAGTAGCAGATGTTTCTGGTGCAACATAATACATAAGCAATCAGCATGTAGAAAGAGGGTCTTACAGAAATTTCTTATGCTGAGCCCTGCATACTTACAGTAATTCATAGTGATTCACAGTTCTTTGTTTCATGTCTTCCATCTGGGTACAAATGATTGCAACAAGATCCCTGTCCTAAAGCAGCAGATGTTTGCTTGTGAGACAGAAGAAATCATTCTGAGCCTTTTGTTTTCTTTTAGTGAAAAATACAATTAAAAGATCATGTCACTTATGCAAATAGATCAGCCACTTTAGAATTCTGAAATAAAACCCAAGTATCTTATAAATCTAAAAGCACTTCCTTAAGAATTAAAATCTCTAAGTAATCTGCTATTTAAATAAAAGGATGATTTGGCAGTGACTGGGATGTGTGAGTTGGATGAAAAGCAGTTGTAGGGCAGAATGGCACAGAGATAATGCCTAAGTGAAAGAAAATGGCACTTTTAAAACTCACTTTTAATCTGGCTTATTTTTTTTTTTCCCAACCAGCTGATTAGAAACATTTTTAACTGCTTTACTAATGTTTACTAATGTTCTTTATTCTGTAAATACAGAGGATCAATCACAGATGCAGATCCAGGGCACTCTATCCCTTAACTCTTACAAGGTCTTGCCACATCATTTTCTATCGAAGAAGAATCTATTGGCAGAATCAAGTATTTATTTGATTCAACAACAGTTATTTAAATAGAATTGATTCGAAGAGTTCTCTTTTCCTGATAGTTGTGACAGACCTTAAGGTATAGTTGGGGATTACATCAATCAATCAAAGTATATTCTCATTCCAAAATGAACGTAAAGGTCACAGGAAGTCATCCCTCTGTAGCCTTACATAAATCACAGTTCTCAATTTACAATTTTATGTTGAAGATTTTACATTATTATTTACACTTTATCTTAATGACTTGGAATAGGCATTCTACTCTTCCACAATTTTACTATTTATGGCTCATGATTTGCCAGTTGAATGAATGAATTGAATTTTAATGAACCTTAGGAAAAAAAGAGGGGTGATCACAGAATCACAGAATGGTTAAGGTTGAAAGGGACCTCTTGAGGTTGTCTGGTACAACTGCCCTGCTGGACGCAAACCTAGAGTAGGTTGCCCAGAACCATGTCCAGGTGGCTTTTGAAAATCACCAAAAAGGTAATGTTCTTCTTTAGCTGAAGATTCTTTGCAGTGCACATGTGGAAGATGAACTAGGGTCTGAGCTGTTGAATGCATGGGATATTGTTACTAGTTGTCAGAAAATTGGGGGCAGGGGAAGGCCTTTTGGAACTGATCTTGCATAAAGTAAATTTAGTATGGTTACTCTTCCTTGTCACTCATGTCCTTGTGTTGGGAATTGGCATAATTGTTCGGTCTAAGCTTGCTTTAAGCAACCAGGGGTAGGCCTTAGAAATCTCAGGGCCTGCTGTAGCTGAGCAAACCAAGCTGCCAGAGTAACTGTGAGAAGCTCCCACTGCAATGACTCCCACATCACCCAATTAAGGAACTCAGATAATATTGTTATCAGCAGCTGGCCTCAAGGACTAGGTCTACGTGGCCGTTAAGCACAAAGGGGGTTGTTTTCCTAACTTCTAATCAAAAGGGGGGTTCTTTTCTTGCAGGTGGTGTTATTTTCTTAACAGTTTGTCTGAGTGCTTTTGACCAATAATCTTGTGTGAAACACTGTTCACCCCTGTAAAATTCACTATAAAAGTTGGGCTATTCGGGCAATAAAAGGGTGAAGCATGATCTGACTCTGCTGGTGTCTGTCGTGCTTTCGTCCATGCTTCGCAACATCCTTGTAATTAATCCCTGTTATATATTTTGTGAATAAATGCTTTCATTTGGTTTTATTTCAACCTGACTTCTAAAAACGTGCAATGTACCTGTGGGCAAACATCCAGCAGGCTGGATTTCATACAACCGATAACCTTGTTCTAAGCAAGCTTTTGGAGCACTTTTCCAGTGGCTAGGATCCACATGCATAATTTTCAAGGCATCCAGTGGGAAAATCTGTGCCTTTCCACTTAACCAAATAATGTGCCTAGAGAGCCATTGACAGAGTGTTTTGGGAGGAAGAAGTGTCTTCTAATAGCAAGCATAAGCAGAAAAGCTTTTTAGCATGACTAGGGAGATCATAAGTCATACTTTATACAGGGAAAAAGAAAATGCCAAAGTTTCCTTGTTTAGAAATTAAAATTCTTTCCATACAGTCCTGTGCTTAAAAGAACCTTATTTCTCCCAAGACCAAACTCACGCTGCTTATCTTACTGTTAGCTTGCTTTCTGGTTCCTCCCACGTATACTCAGATAGTTAACTGTAATCAAAACAATGCCAAAGCTTTAACAATTGCAAAAAGTCCCAGAGGAAACCTTTCAGACTACACGGCTGAGCTTCTATTCAGACATTGCCACAGTGGTCTGCTCCTTGGGAAGAGGATCCTATTGTTCCAGCCCTGATTAAATAAAAATCACTTAATTGCTTCTTAATTTAGTATAAAAGCAGAGGAAAAGCACTTTTGTATGCAAGATTTGGATACATCCATTAACAATGTAGGACACGCTTTCTGGAAGAACTGTACCTGCAAGCATAACAGTTGCATTCTGGCTGTAGAGGCACAAGGTACTTACTCAGTCTAAGAAAAGGCTTTTCTGTTCCTTACATAATAAAATGACATTTAAAAACGTCTACAGACATTTGCAAATGAGAAAATTACAAATTATCCAAAAGATAAGCCTAAATTACTATTTTAATTACATATTAGGTAAATTCTCTTTCTTTTGCCAGCTTAGTCCCTCAGCCCCACGGTGATGTGGAGAATACAGTAGATCTCTAGAACCTGCTGAACTTGTCCATGCTAAAGACACTAAAAGAGCTTTGAGGGATTTCAATTTCTGCTCCTGGAAGAGAGGAACTGAGTACTTCAGCTGCTATCACAAGACTCACAGTGTTAAGAGTGACCTTCATAACACTGGTATATATTTCCTTCATTGTTTTCATTAGAGCACAACTGCTTTCTTTCACCAGTTTGATCTATTGAAAAAAACTGCATTTGTAAGCATTACTTCTCATCAGTAAAATTCAAGAATCTTTTCAAAAAGCCTTACCAGTCTTAAAAATGTCTGAGATGCTTTAAAATAAAAGCAGTGTGGAACTGTGAACACTGAATTGCTCAGAGATTGTACAAAAAAACCTCCAATGGCCCTAATTATTTACTTTGTAAAAGGCACAGAAAGAATTATTCCTACAGATAAGCTTCATTAGAAATTTTAGTATTCTGAAAGGCAGGCTGAGTGGCAGATGCTAGTGGTTAATTACAGATGTTGAAGATTCCTTCTGTTCCTAAAGGAAGAGAAGTGAGAGGTTCAGAAGTCACACTCCTTTCATTAGCTGACTGTAACACTAATTTGCTGTGCCTGGTCTTTTTGTACACTACTGAGATAGATTGAAGGGAGATCGTGTGTATCTCACCTTCCTGCTTTGTACTGTTTTAAAGGCCAGAAGAGTCTGTATTTGAATCCAGAAGCTTCTGTAAGACATGCTGCTCACCTAGAAGAGAAAAGTAGTGCATGGCTTTATTTATTTTATTTTATTTTTTCCTGGTTCTGCTCTTGTGGAGTACAATTGGACTGATACTCCTAAAAGGTACCACCTATATGTTGCTACATATTGGAATAAATTAAATGATATTACACTGATGCAATGTAAAAACATGTTTTACCTCCAGAAAAACTTTTGCATAACAGTTAAGCAGTTATGGTGAGAAAGATGGACAAGCTTAATGTAGCTTTTTTATTATTATTATTATTTATTTTTTATTTTTTTGGGGGGGGGGCAGAGGAGGAAGGGGCGAGGCTGCTATAACATCAAATTGTTTCTCTGTTGAAGTATTGGCTTTTTGGATAACACGGTCTTGTTGCCACCTTGCTGGTATGCATTTATTGATGTTTCACCCAATCTACTTCTGTGCCTTCATGGCCAGAGTGTGCAACACATTACTTATAAGTTGTTTATCTTTCACAGAAGGAAAACATACAATTACATATATAAAATAATATATAAATATATTAATATGATGGATAGGTATTTTCACTTTCAACTAAAGTATGTCAAACTCACTTACTTAAAATAATAATGCACAGTCTGAAATAGAAAATCAGTGTCTGAATTACTATATAAAGAACCAAACAGTTAAGAAAAGTGCCAGTTACTTCTACACTTCAGGAAGTTACAGTAGTATATGTGATAAAATTTTCTTAATATTCCTATCTAAAAAGACTTCACTGTAGAATAGGCTGACTTAAGACTAAGTCTCTAAGTTTACTTTCAAAGATGTTAAAAAAATGCTATGTAGAAGTTCAAATCTAGATGATTTCTCATGATGACTGACAGTCAGACTGCTAGTCCTCTGAAAGAAAATAAAGTTATGCATGTATATGTGAAAAGTAGTCATGTTCAAGGAAATGTAAATTCAAAATCTTACTGAATTTTGTGGCTTCCACTTATTAGTCTTATCTGTTTCATATTCTAGAACATTTATTTGTTACTGGAAAATAATCCTGCTGATATTCCACTGTTTTCACTGTCAAATGTGCATGAAACTAAAGCCACATAACGATACATTGTTTTCCTTTTATAGCACACTAAGACAACTTCACAGTTTTAACATAATTAGGATTTTAACTTGATCGAGGAAAAAAAAGAATTCTTAACACGTGCATTTGGTGTTCTTTTGGTATGAAATTATCTATATCTGAAATTCTATTACAGTTACATCTGAAATACATTGTTGTAAATATGCTAATACCAAGTGAAATCGCTGTTATCCTTTTCCCAGTGTTAATTCTCATCTTCTGCATAACGCATGGCATAGAATATTGAGAAGAAAGAAAATGGAATATGAAGAAATGTAACACCTAAATTATTTATTTACTATGTTCAATAATGAGTGAGTATAATGAGCTGGTCGCACTGATTTCTTTTTCTTCTGAAAGCCATAAAAAGAATCACTGAAGTGTTACTTCAAGGCTAAGTAACCCCTTTTCTGAACTTTTCACACAAGGAATATGCACCTAAGACTGGAAGTATCTGTATGCCTGCATTCAATTGTATGAAATAACTACAATTTGCAGGGAAAGTAAATGTAGAAAATCTCACAAAGATGTTTTTATCTTCCAGCACAGAAATACTGTGCATAGCTGCCTGAAAGTCAGGGTATTATTCCATGCAACTTTTTCTTCACACGCACACAGAAATATATATATATATGTATACAAACACTCAGCATTTTTTAAAATTCTTCTGAAATGGTCCAGTTATACCTTGGGTTACAGTAGATGCACGAAATAAAAAGAGTCAGTTACCAAAATATTTTAAAGCTGGTACCTAGATTATGTTTCTGAGCAATTAAAATAATAGTTGTTTCTGAAGGGACCTCTAGATGCAGCTGTTCAGATTTTAAGATCTTTAGGTTTAGTTGTATTGTTCTTTTTGTTTGTTTTTAATATATATTTACCTCATTTATCATAATTGATTCTTATGACATAGGGTACTACAATATAAAAATAATGACAACTTGGATTACATTTCATACAGGGTTTTATTGATTTTTTATTTATTTATTTTTATTGTAATGTGTTATTATTATTTTTCAAAATAAAAAAAAAAAGGATAAGAAAAGGATAAAACACACATCTTCATAATACAATAATTGGGACCTTTCTAAAGTTTTTAGAATTAATGTAAACATATCTACACCAAGAGTGATAAAATGGACTATTTCTGGATAAAAATTTTCCAGACTGTCCAAACTGTCAGCTTGAGAAATGAAGACAAGTGTCCAAAAGGTGAGGGCTATCCGGAGCAGACAATTCCACTGGCACACATGAGGGAAGCACGCCAGCCCCAAAGCACAATGCTGTCTGCTGCTTCCCAAGTGAGAGCCATTAATGTGATCATCAAGAACCATGCACATTCATTCACATTCTGCACCATTCACACAAACACACACAAAACCACCAACATGCATAAGTGAAAGAAAACCAAGAACGGCATGCCAGAGCTGGTCAAACACTTCTGCCAGCTAGCTCTAAGACAAAATTTGGAGTTAGATGAGTAGTGGAGAATAAAAATGAAAAAAAAAAGAACAACGCTCTCTTTGTTGCAGCGTTTTTGTTATCTACCATAATGGTCCACCCAAGAACTTGTCCCTAAGAACACCAAGCTCTTTCTGAAAGAAGTTGTGCACCAACAACAGATTCTGCCCTGGGGAGTCTCTGGCCGGTCTTCTTGGGTAAGGAAAGCCAGGATGCTGTCTTGGTTGCCTTGGTTTCCATATGCCCACACGTAGAGGCAGTAACTTGGACACTGTGGACTGATCGTGTGCTCACAATACAGATAGGCAGGGTAAAAGGTGGCACCTCTTCCTGCGGTCATCACTTCTTGGAAGTGAGATTGTGACAGATGAAGTAGGATGAGGCTTTTCTCCAATGCATACTGTGAACTGTCGATCTAGCTTCATGTTCATTAGTCAAATGAGACCATTGAATAAGAGAATGTTTAAATTTGCCTTCCTTTAAACAGGCATGCAATGTGTGCAGCAGTGTCACAAGAGGAAAATTCAACTGAGAAGAGCCAAGTGGTAAGATTAGCTCCTTATGAATACACAAGTTCATGCAATTTTTTGGACATAGGTGGCCTAGCGCAAAGCCTGGTACTGTTCATGTGATAAATAGGCAACAGGGAGCAAAAGAAAAAAATGAAATGCTGCAGATACTTGTGGCTGTGCTTACTGCAGAAGAAAAACTGCAAGCTTTTCCAGTCAGAAGCGTGCAGCTAGTTCTCACGTGCACTTTCAGGGAGTCTTTAGTGGAGAAGAGATCCTCTAGTAACGTGGCCAGTGAATATTAGTCATCAGAAACAGGGAACAACCAAACAAAAAGCAGACAAACCCTTAGTTTGTGCCTTCCTCTGGCACGATTTAAGCATGGTAACTTTACAAGTGGCCAGACAAAGTTAAGAAGTACAGTCAGCAAAGGCAGTATGAAATGTTAAAGGCCATTAAAGCCCAACTCCAAATCTCTTTGGGTTTTCTTATACCCCTGATTTTCTTCCTGCACTTTCACAAAGGCTTAGAAGCCCAGGAAACAATTCAAGTCCCTGACAATGTCAGACGTGAAGTCTTCACCAAGTATTTGACTTAAGAATGAATTGCCATCAGCATTCTGTAGTGATTTAAATGACCATTAAGCGAGCAGGTTGGGAAAGTGGCTTAACGTCGGGTTGAGACCTGAAGTCAAAGTCTATGCTGAGAAGTGCACGTCACACGGGAATTTCCTTCATGAGAACCTTTGGGTTGCAGAAACCTAGCGCTTCTCCTGTGCTTCTTCCTCCCCCATGAAATACTGCAGACCACTCAAATCCTTATGAAAGATTTGTCCCAAAACAAATAAAGCAAATAAACAAGTCCTAACAAGTCAGCAACGCAGACGGAAGCTCAGTCTGAAGTACAAGCTATGTCATGAGGTTCCTGTTGTACTGGCAGGGTGTGATGGAGCTGCCCGTGCACAAGGGCTCTGTGAAGCTCCTCATGAAGAGATGGGAGTCCACCAGCGCTCTGACACTCAGCCTGGCCTTCCAGTGCCTGCCAGCCCCATGGTTCCTGACACCAGAGAAAACCAGCAGTGGCAACACCATGGAGGAAGTCTTGGTGGAAAGCGTGAGGGCAGACGTGACCAAGGCAGAGCCCCTGGGCGGCCCTTGCCAGACTGAGACCTTCCCCACCTCTGTCAAGGAGCTGCAGAGCCAGTTTGAGAGCCTCAGTGGCAGGAAGGTGAGTGCATGCAGGTTCTGCAGCTGAAAATGATTCCCGCACTCTCACTGAGGACTTGGAAAACCCTACTGCCAGAACAGCACGCCCTTCCAATCTGCTGCCTTTCCATATCTTTTCTGCCCCCTGAAAACCCTACCTGGCTCCTACCAGTAGCTTCTAACTCACACACCCTCCACGTCTTCCAACAGGAAAGTGGCAGAAGCTCACTGCCACCAGCGCTGACTACTCAGCCTGGGAGCTAGACAGACATTTCTCTGATGGAAATGTCCAGCGTGGAACAGGGGAGGGCAATCTTTGAGAAGATGTCCTCAAGCAATGGAAAGACCATCAACGCTGAAGGTTAGCCTTACAACTTTGATCTGATTTCTCCCTTTAGTTCAACGCAGTCCATCTCTGACATGACAAGGGACAAGCACACTCACCTCATCAGGGCAGCCCCCAGGCTGCCCAGTGAGAGAACCTGGTGTTCTTTCTCAATGCAAAACAAGCTTTCCAGCCTTCTCCATTTTGTCTTTTGTATTATGGAGGAGTGCCTGATGCCCATTAAATACTTTTTGAACAAAATACAACAGAATGATGTCTTATGTTTTGAGAAGATAACTTTTGATGAAGACAGCCCAAATTACAAGTATGATATCAAAAATATGGGCAGCATTCATAAATTATGAAAAAGTGACATCTTCATTTTCTCATTTGGTGAAGATAGTTTGGATTTGGCAACGTGTTGCTTTGGTAACAACGTGTTAACTTTTATTTGTGGCTTTCTGGTTTCCACAAATCAAATGCTCCATACTTGATGTGCTCTAAAAACTAAGACACAGTTGGTAAAATGTTGGCAATAGTTTGTTTTGCTTACTGCTTTTCTTTCAAGATTTGAAACACATGCACCCATCTCCCTCTCCCCAACTATGACGTCTCTTTGTCATTGCAGTGGGTGCTTGCAAAGCACGACTTTGTAGGCGGACTTCCAGAAGAGAACCCTCCCAACACTGGAAACACACTGATGGACTTCAGGAGAATGTCTCCTTGAAAGACAAAATGGCTCTCTATCAGGCTGCAGTGTCCAAGGCAGAGAGCAGCAACCGCTTTGCCAATGTAAGATACCAATGTCTCATTATCTTCTTAATTCTACGTCTGCTTTGCCCAGGGACAGATTGCAACCATCTTTATTTCTACAAGCAAGCTATCAGATGGATCACAGGGTGGATCAAAATTTAAATCCCAAATTAGGAAACCTACATAGCAAACAGTCATCCATCAGTCTCTGTCTCTACCAAATGAGAGTTGTCATGCTGTATGTCTTTGGTCTTTTGGACAATCCCCATTATTTCATGGAAGTGCTCTTCCTTTTAGTCCACCTTTGCCTAACTTCATGTATGAGGACCATCGGCATGAGAGAAATCAGCAACATGGTTATCCTATTTGCTCATGATGAAAAAACAAGGCAGTTTCTTTATCACAACAACTATTCTCTATTGCCAAATAATAAAATCATATTCAGGAGTGCTGTGACTTTAGAGCTCTTGCTGCTCAAACTGAAGAATTTGAAATTACCGCATTATAAAATAGCTCAGGTGTGGGTGCTCAGGTAGCCCAGAAGCCACCCAGGGGAATCAGCCACCAGCAACACTCACCTTCAGAGTCTAGGTGGTTTCAAACCATGTAATTCCTGCCTACTGGCTTCTTGATTTACGAATTGCCCTTGTGTATTCAGAGCAGATTCCTGCAGTTCTTTGGGCCAAGAAAGTTCCTATTCCCTTGTCCCAACACTGCCAACAATGGTGCCGTTAGCTCTCTCTCCCCAAAAGGAAGAACTGTAGGAAGCCTGACCCAACTGAACCATGTTGAGAACATAGAAACCGCTCCTTTTAGGCTCTAGAACCCCTTGTCCTTTCTTGTTGAAATGGACGGTATGTTCTTACTACCAATGCAAAACACCTGGCCTTATCTGATCACTCTAGACTTCAGAGGAAATCAAGTCCTGCACTGTGCCTGGGGGCCTGGATGGAGTGAGGAAACACTTTGAGAATGGGCAGATGATCCCTTCAAGGACCACATTTGCTCGCTCCCAGCACTAGCACAGATCTGCAGAGGTAACAATGGCATTTTGAATACTATACAAATACAAATGAGGTCTGTTCTGTTAAAAGCTCGAGGGAAAAATACCATTATTTGCTTTATTCTGGGTTTCACTGTTCCTGGGGGTGTTCAAGGAAAGGTTGGACATGGTGCCTAGTGACATGGTTTAGCAGGTGACATTGGTGGTAGGGTGATGGTTGGACCAGATGATCTTGGAGGTCTCTTCCAACCTTGTTGATTCTATAATCCTCCATGATCTTCCTTAAACAGAGAAGACATGGAAAAATTTGCACCCCATTTTCTTTTCAACTTGCCCTCCTTGAGCTTCACCTAACTTTGACAGTTCAAACTTCTCGCCACATGTGTTCCTTGTGGTGCTCGTAACCCCCTAAATCATCAAGGTACACCGCCATAAAGGAACCATTTGGGGTTAACACTTCTTACAGCAGAACTGTTTTGTGACAGTCCTTCACAGGCAGAAACAAAAATCCGTATTACTGTTAATTCTCCAATTCTTTGTATTTGTGTTCAGGAGACCTCGAGTACCACTCAGCTCCCACTATCAAGCAGCACAAGGGAAGCTGAGTGCAGTGCAACGGCCACCAAAGAAGCCCCACTGGAAGCCTTTCAAAGCCAAGAGGTAACTTTATCAATTAACAATTACATCATTCGGCAGTTATACCGAGATGCTGATCCTTATTTGCTTTGCGTCTTCATCCAGCACTACTTGGTACAGCAAGAGCTTGATGTTGTGCTGATTGCCACCCTCCTTTGGCAGGGCATAACAACGGTTTTAGAACGGTGTCCTCGACAGGGTTGTTTGGATGTGGTAATGAATGGGGCTTCCCATTTAGACTTCTCTGTGATGTTTCAAAGACAGTGACAGAAATATGGAATATTCTTCCATGTTGCACTAAATCCCACAGTAACGTGAAGGTTTTGTGCACAGGTTTCTCTCAGGGAGCAAGTGACTCCAGAGACAAATGGGGTTTCTACACTGACCCAGCATACTGATGAAGCAGGTAAGAAGTGGCTTGAGAGTAAAGGCTCACAAAGGACCACGACAGACCAAATTCTTGGCAACTGTCTTGAACAAATGTGGGACTGCTCTTAGAATACAGATACAGGCCATTGTTCCAAGTTGTTCTGTGCCTCGTTCCTCAGCTAAGCACAATCATTGGTCTCAGCGGGACCTAAGAAATGGGTTTACGTGTTGGCACACAGGTAGGAGTTTGGCAGAAGGAGGTACCTTCAAATATGTGCTGAGCTGCTGGAAAGAGCAGGGCATTTTAAGAGTTGTCTGAAGACACACACAGATGCTTGCCCCTGTATAGACAAAACTGTGGATGATAAAGGCTCAATTTATAGCCAAGCTGAACAGGCCTGGAGACCATGAGCATGGTGTTGAGGTGCTGCTTCTGCAGTCTAGTCCTGCCATTAGAATTCACACATTCGGTTAACACAAAGACCTCAGTGCTCTGTGAGCCCTGACATTCAGGCAATTCAGGTACAGTTAAACAGTAGGTGATAGAAAATATGTCTCTCAACACTTCTTCCATCCATTTCCTTCATATTTCTTCTCTTCACGTAGTTCATTGTTCATTCACTTTTTTTTTTTTTTTTTGATTGCAGTAATAGATGCATTTATGAACGAGGAGGTCCCAAAGACTTCCATAGAGGTCTGTGACCATCAGATGGAAAGGACAACAGAAGAAAATGCTGTTCCCAAAAACAGAGAGACTGCAACATCTGCACAAGATGGCAAGGTCTGTGCCTTTTATTGAAGTGTGTAAGATTAGACATCGGTTTGTCTAATATAGTCTGAATTTCTATTTTTACGATGTAGTTGCAATTAAAAATGCAACCTGTGAAAGTGGTGGGAATATACAGACCTTAGCAAGCAGGGGCACACAAAGTAGTATTTAGTATAGCCTGTAATTCAGCGAGTACTTCTACTATGTGACAAACACAACTGAAAGTAGAACTCAAACGCTGCTGCTTTTCCTTTCCTTCTCTGCTGAAGGCAGCCTCTTCTTTCACTGTTTTCAGTCTCTAAAAGGCTATGTTTTCTGTCACCAGATTCTCAGATGCACAGAAACTCTCAACTTGAGGGAAACTGAAGACAAATGTCCAAAAGGTGAGTGCTATCCAGACCAGACAATTCCACTGGTACAGCCGAGGGAAGCACTATGCCAGCCCAAAAGCGCCATGCTGTCTTCTGCTGCCAGAATGAGAGCCATGAACGAAATTATCAAGAGCCATGAACATTCTGTAAGATGACCACATCACCAAGGAGCTGCTGGGCTGCCAGTTCAAGGTGTGAACAAGAAAACCCAAAGGTTCAAAGAGGCAACATCTGTTTAGAGGAGAGGCTCAGTAAGCCTCAGGAGCCGCAGATGAGGGAGCCACTGAGAGCGCCCAAAAGCAAAAGCACTTGTGCAGCTTCCAGAATTAAGGCTATCAATGAAATCCACAGGAATCAAAAACATTCTCAAAGGCGTCCAAACCAGGAAGGAGCTACTTCTCTGGCAGAGTATGTGCAAGGGTTCAACACCACAGACTCCAACCTAAAGAATTTTGTTAGACATTGGAACAGGCTGCCCAGGGAAGTGGTGGAGTCACCATCCCTGGAAGTCTTCAAAAGACGTTTAGATGTAGAGCTTAGGGATATGGTTTAGTGAGGACTGTTAGTGTTAGGTCAGAGGTTGGACTCGATGATCTTGAGGTCTCTTCCAACCTAGAAATTCTGTGATTCTGTGAATGAAAACGCCAGCTTCACAGTCTATGTGTTGTGCAGTAATGCTCAACAAGTTGACAATAATGAGATGAAATGACTCAAAACTAACAGACTTGTCTGAACTTTTGTTGCCCGTCTCTCGGACCTTGACAGGTTGGACGATCGGGTGGGGTGAAATTTAATGAAATATAACGAGGGCAAGTGTAGAGACCTGCATCGGGGCAAGAACGACCCCATACACCAGGATAAGTTGGGGACTGCCCTGCTGGACTGCAGCAAAGGGGAAGTGACATAGTGGTCCTGGTGGAGAGCCAGATGACCATGAGCCAGCATTGTGCCCTTGTGGCCAAGAAGGCCAATGGCAACTGGGGGTGTATTAGCAGGGGTGTGGTCGAGAGAGGTTCTACTCCCCCTCTACTCTGCCCTAGTAAGACCACATCTGCAATACTGCATCCAGTTCTTGGCCCCCCAGTTCAAGAAGGGGGAACTGCTTGAGAGAGTCCAGTGCAGAGCCACGAGGATGAATAAGAGAGTGGAGCATCTCCCTTTCAAGGAAAGGCTGAGGGAGCTAGGTCTCTTTAGTTAGAGGAGACTGAGGGGTGACCTTACTAATGTTTACAAATATGTAAAGGGTGAATGTAGAGGGTGACGGAGCCAGGCTCTTCTCAGTGACATATAATGATGGCAAGGTCTGTGCTTTTAGTTTAAGGTATCTTCCTGTGTAAATCAGAAGTCTGTAAGATTAGACATCAGTCCATCCAATATAGTCTGAATTTCTATTATGTAGTTGCGATTAAAAATGGAACCTGTGAAAGTGGTTGGAATATACGGACCTTAGCGATCAGGGGTACACAACGCAGTATTTAGTACAGCCTGTACTAAATTCAACAAGTAATTCCACTATGTCACAAACACGACTGAAAGTAGAACTCAAACGCTGCTTCTTTTCCTTTCCTTCTCTGCTGAAGGCAGCCTCTTCTTTCCTTGTTTTCAGTCTCTAAAAGTCTACATTTTCTGTCACCAGTTTCTCAGAGATGCACAGAAACTCTCAACTTGAGGGAAACTGAAGACAAGTGTCCAAAAGGTGAGTGCTATCCGGACCAGACAATTCCAAGGGCACAGAGGAAGGAAGCACTACGCGAGGCCAAAAGCACCATGCCGTCTACTGCTTCCAAAATTAGAGCCATTAATGCAATCATCAAGAACCATGCACATTATGTAAGACGGCCACATCACCAAGGAGTTGCTGGGCTGCCAGTTCCATATGTCTTTGAAGGAGAAAATCCAAAGCATCAAAAAGGTGAAATCTATTCAGATGCTCCCTAAGCCTACGGAGCTGCAGATGAGGGAGCCACTGAGACAGCCCAAAAAGAAAATCAGTTCTGTGGCTTCCAGAATTAAAGCAATCAATGAAATCCACAGGAATCAAAAACATTCTCAAAGATATCCAAACCAGGAAGGAGCTGCTTTTCTGGCAGAGAATGTGCAAGGGTTCAAAACCACAGACTCCAACCTGAAGAAAAAAGACGCAAGCTTCACAGTCTGTGTGTTGTGCAGTAATGCATAACAAGTTGACAATAAAGAGATTAAATGACTTAAAACTAACAGATTTGTCTGAACTTTTGCTGCCTGTCTCTCTTGCCAGGAGTCTCAGCAGTCTTCTACCATCTTTCTTTGGCAAAGGCATGTCTAAAAGAAAAACCGTGAAAAGCACAATCAGAGGAAGAACTCTGGATCTCCAAAGTACCAGTCCGCAGGTCTTACATACAGGCTACCATTATGTCACGATAACAACAACCTGCTGCCCATGAAGATTAATCTTACTTTGAATTCAGTAGGCACTGCAATACTATTCTCCTCCGAAAATCAGGACATTTGTGACCTGCTTTTCATCCCTGAAGATGGCTTCTTCTGCCATCAGTCAGGAGCTATTAAACACTGCCACCGCTAGAGCAACACACAGACTGCATGGATATGTGGTTTAGACCAGGGGGAAAGGCAACCCCTGGAGATCAATGAGTTCAATCGTAAGGTCCCTAGACCCCACCACAAGCTGCTTCCAGTCAGTAGAAAACTACTTGTTACTTCTCAACATCAGAAACTCTGCTTGCAGATGTTAAAACGAACCAAACATTTTAAACTCCTGGCCCCTGCCCCAACAAGAGTCCATTTCTAACCTCTAGAGGAAGACTAGCTCCTAGAAAGACTGGGTGCACAGGACAGCAAGAGAACAAGCACAAATGGTATGTGAGCATGCGTGAGTGAAGGGTGTGTGTGAGCGTAAGCCTTTGCCAGTCCTTCCTTTCCCACAGCATCTCTACTGGTACGATGCTAAGGAGCCTCTGGGACCCTGAGCCACAGCTGCACAAGTCTGGTGGTGCCCTGGGGCAGTTACTGCCAGAACAGTCACTACTGTATTCAGATATTACTTTTTAAAAGAAGTTTCCTACATATAGGTGAAACTGTACTATCAGAGTCCATCTTTCCTCTATACAAATACCCTTTTAAGTAAATGATTCCTTCATATAAAAGTTCATGCATTTGTTTGGATGTAGGTGATGTAGCACAAAGCCTGATACTGTTCATGTGATAAATAGGCAGGAGGGGGCAAGAGAATAAAAATGAAATGCTGAAGGTATTTGCAGCTCTGCTTACCTGCAGAAGAAACTGCAAGCTCTTCCAGTGATGGTGTCAGAAGCGTGCAGCTAGCTCTCATGTGCACTTCCAGGGAGTCTTATTTCATCAGAAAAGGCTGGTAATATAAACATGATGTTTATAAATAACCTGTCACACAATACACATAGGAAATGGCAGGAAAGTATAAATTACAGAGCGATTGAGAGGGAATATGTGAAGTTGTCAGGCAGTCATAAACATCAGTAGAGGTTTATACATAACCATTTTTAAAAAGTAATGAAAAGGCATCATTTGCAGTTTGACAAAAGATATATTTTAGAAAAGATAGCATTTCAACCCTGTGTACAATAACATCTATATAGTCCTTCACTGTGTGTTTACTACTTAGAAAGGTCAATAAATAGTAAGACATAAACAGTAAAGTATAAACTGTTGCAATATAGACTTCGCATCCTACGGAAGTCAGAAGTATGGCCTTCATAATATCTGTTTTCACCAGAATTATATTGGTGACAATGAGCTAAACAGTAACCTTCTGCTTGTTTTAAATCATAGTATAGTGTCTTGTCCGGGACATGAGAAGGTTTTATTCATAGCTGAGAAATGGGCAGAAAAGAACATAAATGTCAAGTAAGTACGGAGAGAACTTTAAAGAAAATCTGCAGAGCTTTGGAAGCGGTCAGGAGACTGGTAATTTTGAATGTAAAACCACCACACTCCTGAGACCAGAAGGGGACACGAGACCTTGCAGCTTCAATATTTTCCAAAAGCCAGAGATCTCAGGCTCCTCAATTCAGATTTTGAGTAAACAGGAGATTCTTCTATGCAAAAGTCATACTGAAGCTTTTGAATTTTGACATTAGGGTACACTGTCTTTGCAAGCAAAGTAACAGTTCAGTAGCAGATTTACTGGGTCTGCCAGGCACACAACTAATTCAAGCAGTTGCTTTCCCTGTAAGAAATGAGTCAAATCATAGTATTTTATAGAAGGAAAAATCCAGCTACTTATTTCAAAAGCTTCATGCCTCCTGTGTCCCTCACAATGCAAATGACAATCTTTCAAAGTACATTTTAAATATTATATGATAAAGAAAATGATATAATTTTATCTCATTTCGTTTTGGACTGTAACATAGAGATAACTTTTTACCTCATGCATAATGTTTATTGTAGTGGAGTGTTAGGCAATCATTTCAGAGAACACTGTAATATTAACAAATATAGAAAGAAGGAAGAATGGGAACGTACACCAAAACAAGTGTATGTTGTTTCTGAGACTTAAAAAATACATTAATTTTCCTTTGAATAAAGAAAACTTTGAAAAATGTTTATGAAAAGGCACTTTAAATGGAAACCCTGAAGGGAGAATGGGGGAAAGAGAAAGGAGGAATGAGTGATAGTTACTGTAAATTATGTTCCTTTCTTAGCAGTATTGTTCTCATGGCTTGCTAAATGGTTGTCATATCTAAATACTGCCATCATATTAGGAGATTTTTTTTTCTCCCCATGATGACAAAGTAACCTGAGGACAGAAAATTATGTAAACTACAGAAAAAAAAAATGGCAATTACCAGATACCTTACAACATTCAATGCAGTTTTATCATCATTTGTTTTGATTTATTTAGCTGCAGAATAAGCTTCACAAAGCAAAGTCCACTAATGAGCTATCAAAATGGCAACAAACAACAAACACTAATGAGTTAGGGTGGAATTCAACTTTTCTAATTTATACATCTAAAAGTTAGACATTGAAGACTTTGTCGTCAGTAGAGAAAAATGGGCATCTTCATAGGGTTATTCATCTCATCCTAACATGTGTCTAGATTATGCAGCACGAATTGTGCTTCAGAAATGCTTATTTCTTCTATTGACTTTAAAGGGATCCAACGGTGCCTAGCTGAGATTCAGATGTTTCACTTTTGAATAATACCTAAGGGTAGCTGAGGTTATTTCTATCTATTATACATTCAGTAGGAAAAGTCTGTCATACGGCAAACTAGTGTACAGCCAGCAAAGTAAATCTTCACTTTTCGGAAGAAAAAGAGAGTAGAAACTAAAATACCAGGAATTCTCATGGTACCATGTTAAGACAAGTGATTTTTTGTTTTGACCCCGCAGGCATAATAGGTAGATATTTCCTTATTAGTTATCTTATTAAAATGATTCTCTGTGCTTTCAAATTTAAATCATTATGGCTTTGGCTTCATGAACATTCTAGGGTACTTTGCACAGGGACTCAAATGAACCATAAATCCTCCTGGGAAGAATCCCGCTCTTCCACAGAACAAAAATGATTTGTACTATCTGTTAAGCATAAGCTAATGTATGCGTTCAGTCTTATACTCATGATTTTTACCTTTACCTTTTGTGTCTGCTTTTCAATGGTTTATCTATGCACAGAATGTTTTTGACTCAGTTGCAAGAGAGTTTTTTACTGTACTGAACTTTTACACCACACATAGACACTTGTATTGAGGTTACGAGTCCAAAACCAGACATAGTATTCAGATATGAAGCCACTGTGGCTTTGTACAATACTGGTGAGCAACACTTCCTATTTATATCACTGGTGACACAACTCTTTTCAGCTGAACTTACCACTACGTGTATCACAATGCTGTCTCAGATGTGGCCTAAGAAATGAATTCAGGATATGAAAAGATGTCACAAAAATTGTTCAGTCCTGACCTAGGCAATGTCCAAAAGTTGAAAGTTCCATGTATCCTATTATATATCCCTTGATGCATTCAGGTGTCTGCTGTTATTTTGGCAGATAAATGTATTTCACAAATAGTCACAAAGACTTCACAGCAATGAAGAAAAAATGTCATTGTTAGGGGAAATTGTAACGCTATTAGGAAAAGTAAAAATTTGGAAAGAAAGGCTGAACACATCTAAGGGAACCAAAGCTGGCTCATACATAAACAAAAACATGGCCAGTAAACATACTAATTGGACTATGTTTTAAGTGACTTATGAGTATTTTTGACATCAAAGCCACATGGTATGATTGACAATAAAAGAAGGATTAAAAGAAAATATTTCAAACTTACGGAATAACTGTAGGATTTAAAAGAAATTGGAAAGGCAGGAACGTTTCTGAAAGGATAAAGCATAAAACCTAAGAAAGCCAGAAACAAGAAACAGGGAAAAAATCTTTTAAAACTATATTTCAGGGGAAGAAACATCAAAACACTGTCTCTTTGCACCTTGTCAGGAAGCGCTTGATTGAGTTTTACACAGTGAGTACATAAGAATTTGTTTTCTAGAGAATAATGCTTTGAGCAGTATGTATTAGAAAAACCCTTTCAACCTTAAACATCACAGCAATAACTTTGTAATTGACATCCATGCTCATTTAGAGTATGTGGAGGAAAGAGAAAAACAATCCTCCAACTCCTTTTTAATTTGAGATCTTCTTGTAACCTTTGATTATTCTTCAGGTTCTCTGAATTGAGGTTTGCTGTAGTCTTATGTTAACCTACTGAAACATGCTTTGTTTACTAAGTGTTTTTAATCAAGATATCAGACCAAAATAATCCTTTATTCTAATTTTGGTTTCAAGTATTTCACTATGATTTTCAGCTGTTTAGACAATATAGGAAGTTACTGTATTTGGGTTAATTTGATCACCTCTAAATGGCATTAATATAATAATTACCAAAGCCTTCCTATTTTACAGATTTACAAGTCCAGACGTTGTGAAATGAGTAGACTGTCCAGAGGTCTATTTCAGGTCTATTCGAAAGTTGAGTTTAAATGAATAAAAAGTTTGTGTTGATTCTGATGGATTTAGAGCCAAACCTTATCCTCACTCTCCCCACCATAGTAATGGGATAAACCTTAGATGATACTTAGATCTTCTTTCTTTTTCAATACCTTTTAATTTCTCCCATCTTACATGCACAATCTTTTATTTTTTTCATAAACTGACTTGCAACTCATTGTCTAACAGTGACATTACTGTTTCTGAAACCCAGCAGAATGGGAAAGAGGAAGACATCTCTACGGAAGTTCTGATGGGTATCTTGTAAAATGATCAGGAAATAGGATTTATACCACCCCGCATAATATAATTTGTCTAAATCCATAAAAATTAAAGGAGTATCTGTCTACTCTTTTTTCTCCTTTTTTTTTTTTTTTGTCATCTGTTATTAAAATAGACATGAGATATACTACAGCTAGAGTATCATGTGATTTTGCTCTAGTAACATGAGATCTCCCAAAGGGAATATTGCAGTAGGTAAGCTGTATCACCCAAATGGTAAAATAAACATAACGAAACTCTTCCCAAGAGTGCATTTTCTGTAATGAATATTGCATTACATGTGATACAAAGAAGAGACAAGTAAAACAGATGTTTTTTTTTTTTTGTTTTTAGATTGCTATTCAGAAATAAAGGAAAATAAAACACAGACAATTTATATCCTGACTGGACATTATCCTGCATCTTATAGATACTTTGCACTGAAATAAAAGCATTTAATTCACACAATATTTACTGTATTTACTTTCACTTTACTTGTTTCTTCCATTTTCTGTCCACTTTGTGTAGCGTATGTAGTGTACAGACGAGACCACCTACCACTTTAGGTTTGTACAGTATTTAATTGTACAAGGAGTCACATACTAATTACTGTTGCCTTTTGAGCTGAGTTTAATAGCCTGCATTTGTTCATCCACCAGGCTGAAGTGCTAAAATGAGATAGACAAGCAAGCACTGCATTGGTTATTCATGAGAAGCTTGACGTGTTTCCATGTGTATCTAGGAGCAAAACAGTAACATGTCCATTTATTTTGAAAAGAAAAATAAAAAAAATGGAGCACCTAGTGCTTATATGTGTCTCTACAGTTAAATGACAGCTGAATGGAAGCAATAAGGCTGCCACTTCGAATCCTTTACTTGAATTTCATTAACTCCCCTTATGTGGATTAACCTCCAATTTATTTTTCTTAACCTCTTTGTGTTCCTCACTAGTAAGGCCTGAAATATAGTTATCCAGTGGTATGTTCATTTAACGGAATGAAGATTGAATCTTTGTGTCAACCTGGAAGTGCTAATCAAAACAAGCATTAATCATCTTCAGAGAGCTGTTGTGGAGAACATTTTCACGTGGATTTACTTCTCTAATTAAGCTGCCTAGCTGAAACACCTCAGTTAGAGGAACATCGTTAGGTAGTCCCCCTCTGTAGTCAGTGAAGAGAGAAAGGCCACACAACAGGGCAATTCACATCGATTAAATCAATGGTTTGAAACAAGGTCTTCTCTCTGAGAAGACTATCAATCAGAAAGGAATGTATTTTTCATTAAAATCAACTCTATAACGGACTAACTTCCATATCAGTAAATTGAATACGTTCATAAGTGCTTTATTATCTCAGGAATAAAAGGTATGACAAGAAAAATTACTGCTTTACAATACATACCAGCAAACAACTTCTTGCTGTGAATTATGCTTCCATTTAAATACAGAGCTGATAGCCAATTCTGAGATTCAGTTGGATGAAAATAGCTTTTACTTTAAATCCTAATCCTGATATGTAAATTTGAAGTAATTCTTATGACCAATCACCATACTCAAAATATGAAATCTATGTAGCCTTCTACAAAAAAGAGCTTTTAGGACACAATTAGTCTTTCTGAGGTTCAGCTTGTATTCCTGCTTTCATTTGAATCCACAATGACAAAGCAATGTCATGCACTGACCTGTGGTCATCTGACTGTCTAGACTGACTAGCAACAGCTGAAAAAGCTCTCTGGCTTTGGAATATGGTAAAGTAGTGCCAAATGATCAAAGCCTCTAGATCTACTAGATCATTTTTTCGCATTAAAAAAAAAAAAGTTGTCATATCAGATTATGTATCTAAGAACTATGGCACAGCGCTGGAGATCATTTTTTAATCATTTAATGTGTTCAAAAGATATTATTTGTGACTGATCTTCCTGGAAAGCTTGAATAGTTCCTTTACAGTAAGTCTTTTATTTGCATCATTCTGATACCCTAGTTCTCATGCTGCAATTCTGGGGGAAAAAAATAATAAAACAAAACAACAGCAATGTCAACAGCCTAAGGTTCTTTGAAAAAAATGTTATTTTGTTGTTTGTGATCATATTCACCCAACAATCTAAGATATTTTCACACAAAACAGAACATTAAACTAGATCTTGCTCTACAAATATGTTTTAAACTCTTGATACAGGCTTCCAGGATGAGTCAAATGTTGCTGTATCTTGCCTTAGGTTTTTCATTCTGTTTAGTTTCTAACTTGCTTCTATGACAATAAGCATAAAAATGATGTACATTACCAATTTCCTCCTGCTTAGCGCTTTTCCTTTTAACTGTATAATCCACACATAAAGTGCTCATACTACAAAAAGCATAAACTCGCTTGTGATATTGAAGGAAAAACTACATTTGAAAACATCAGTGTTGTCATTCATTATGGTCCACCTTCAGATAAATAACTACCTTTGTAGAGCTATTAAGATAATCAAGGCTAAAATTTACTTTTTATATACTCTATGAGATCCTTCAATAACTATGACCAAAACCAAACAAAGAAATAAACAAAATGAAACAAAACAAACAAACAAAAACAAACAAACAAACAAACAAAAAAAACCACAATAATTTCCTGAACTATTTGGCAGCTTTTAGCTGAGCTAATGATTCTCTGTAGAGAAGCAACCAGATAATGCTATGGTGGGAGGACAGTAAAAGCAGAAAAATCAAAGAACATGATCAGAACCAAAAGATCAGGAGTATGAACAGAGAGTTGGAAAAAGCAAATGGAATAATAAAATAAAAATGACTGGAAATAGAGTTCAACATTTTCAAACAATAGTTTCAAATTAAGCATCACCTACAACTCTAATTTTTAAATTTTACAGTTCTTGCAAATTCTCAAGTCAATGCTTGTTTTTTTCTTTTGCAGGTTTTGCTGAATCAAATGTATTTTCACTAAAACTACAACCGTAGCTTCATTCTTCCTAGCTAATATGAAAATTGCCACAAACAACAAAAGAATAGCATTTTTACCAAACAACCGTTTGGTAAAAGGCGTGTATTTTTTCGCTTCACAATGGCAAAGAGTCGATAGGAAAGCAGGCCCTGTATGGATCTCTGAAAGGCTGGGGAAAAGATGAGGATTGAGAAAGAATGATCTTAGGTTTTCTGTTGAAGGAAAGAGAAATTAAAGGCAGAAATAGATTAGGAAAGTCATTTTGAATATATGAGCTAAGCTGGGCCTGGTGAAGGGTAAGCGAGGAGTGTCTGTGAGAGAAGCAGTTTAGAAACCTGGTATATGGCAACTAGTACTGTTTAAAAGGTCTGCAATGTTTAAAATGGTTTAAAATTGTTCTTCTAGATGAACTGGTGCCATACAAAGCTGAAAAAAAAAAAAAAAAGAGTGGATAAAATGGGTATTGTAGATCACTGAAAACAAACAGGAAAACAACTAATGGCTGTTCATATTGATGTGTAGTGCAGGAGATTTCATAACATTTTAATTGGGAACTTTTTTGTTTTAGATTGTTTTGCCTATATTGCAATTTTCACAAAAGCAGGAAGTAACTAACCTCTTGAAAGACCTAATTAATTGGAAGTTATAACACACAGAATGAGAAGTAAGGCTTTGGAAATTACATCTTCCTGCTGCCGATAGCAGGAAGATTGCAATAGATTACTGATTGAGATGCAATCAATAACTGAACATTAGATGAGATGATGGAGTAAACACTAAAGATTTTAAGATGCTTGCCAGATTAGGCTCTGAAAACTGCACATTAGGTTATTGCTATGTATCTGTTAATGCTGAAGCAATATAAATATGACTAACCAAGTAAGGTATTCCAGCATACTAGATATGTTATGTAACTATATACACAGGTCATGAGTAATAAGAAAGGCTGCTTCCAAGGGATAAAAAAGAAAAAGGCTGTTGTCCCTGAATCTGATAGCTGTTATCCACCATTTACCTTCTGTACTGAAGGAATTAAAAGATTAAAAGTAGGAGTAAGAAAAAGGAGTAAAAAGTAAGCTTGGTATTGCTAGCATGCTTATATGATTTTAGCAATAAGAAGTTTTAAAGCGTAGAACTGGTTTGTTCTTGTTGCACAGTTGTAGTGTTCTATAAGACTGAACTTAAAAACCAACCAACCAACCAACCAAAACCCAAAGGAGTAATTATAGTTTTTCTAGTGATCCAACTTTGAACTTGAGGGGGAAGTGGCAAATGCTCACCTTGCCTCCTCAGCTTTTAGTCATGACACTATGGCAGAAATTCTAGATATGCAGTAACTCAAGGTCCTACATACCCTGCCTAGGTACTATTTAGCTTGAAAATACTGCAAGTAAGGCAAAAAAGCTGGGTCACCTCAACTTTAGGAAAGGAAATAAAAAGAAAATGACACTCATGAGGATTCTGGTATTAATTATTTTGAGCATATAATCAAGTTCTTAGTTCCCCCAACGGAAAATATCTGAGACACAAGAATTTAACTAAATTGGACTGCAGTGCAAGCTGTTCACTCATTAAAAGCCTGGAGGCCTGGACAGACCAGAAACATTGAGCAATGGTTGCTCTTCGCGATGAGGATGAAGCTTTGCAGTATCAATTGTACTAACAAATACTTGGTTAAAACATCTTGTTCTGTGATAATCAACGTCCAAATCTCTCCATGTTGGTTCTACAATAAAGAGCTTATAAATTTGAGGGAACCATACATGTTGCTTCTTACCTGAAAACTCTTGGAAGAAATAAATTAGTTCTATTTATTAAACCAAATAAAATTATGTCAAATGCTTCAAGATAAGAAATTAGGCATTCCTGAAATATGCTTTATCTACGAAGCTGTTTCTTCTCCTGGGTGTGTAGCTCCATGATTTTCTTCTCAAACATGATTTAGAAAAAAAAATAGTAGAAAAAATCAGCACATTTTCTCATGCTTTTTTATATTAAGTGATTTTTTTATATTGTTTCCTTTCTTCTGTAAGGAATGTTCTTCATAAAATAAACATAAAATATAAAATCAGGAATCTGCCATATTCTCTAAGAATTTAATTTCTAAAGGCCTACAAGATTTATACTAAGATTGGAAATCAGTCTTTTTTTTTCCCATTAAACAATTGTTTCAAATATATTTATTCAGGTAATTTTACTAAAAAAAAAAAGATGTCTTTTCCATCTATAAAGGATTCTGTGAAGTATCTTATGATATACAAAACTCAAAAAAAAAAAAAAAAAAAAAGAGAAAATTGTTTATTCTGGAATATTGCATCTGGTTTGAGGACTCATGAGCACTGAAATCTTATTTGGATTACCAGGTAATCCAAATAAGGTTTTAGAGAAAAGCTATGTATGTACTTGTTGAAAAGCAGACTCTACATTCTTGGAGCACAGTTCATTAAATTTATCAAAAAAACTCTATGTAGAATACATATTAAGAAGTGGAAGAAGGAAAATTACAGTAAGAGCCAATCACTGGAAAAAGAAATAAGACAAATTAAGATGAGCAATAAGGAAGAATACCTTTTCATTGTAATCAGGATTAGCCACTCAAAAAACCACAATGCATTTTAATGAGATCACCTTCAGTGACATTTTTTCACCTCTGTTTGGCAATGTTTCTAAATGATCATAAATGATATGTTGTATTTGATATAACAGTATGTAAAAGGAGAGTGTATGCTCTTTTAAGGGTATAAGGTCCAGGACCTTTTCCAAGGCCACACGGGAGGCAGTGATGTGAACTGAGTCTGGTCAGTCACAATAATTTATGAGTGCATGTGAGAATGTAGGAGTTTCCACTACAGCAGGGTTATCTGGTTGAGGACTTCTAAGATGAGAGACAACGACCAGACCCCTGGTCTCGCTAATTTGTGGGCTATGAAACTACAGGCACTGTTTTCAGTACGATCAACATGGACTTTATAGCTGATAAGATCAAGAACCAGGGGTTTCTGGACTGGGAGGCTGAAGAAAACGCAGAGCTCTGCTGCAGGTGTGCAGGGGGAAAGGGAAGCAGGAGGAACAAAATGGAGAATAAGTAGAAAATGGTAGAAAAGGACTGTTTGTGTGTAAAACAGGACTGGTCAGTATGCTCGACTGGCTGAGCCCAGCTCCTGATCACTGCAGTCAGTCCTTGCATTTCCTCCTTAAACTTTTTCTTACTTCTCCCTCCTTTTATTTGCACTTTCTCCTGTGTGTATGTGCATGGCAAGGACAACATGCTTGCTTACTGGCGAGACCTGTGTGCATGAGCAAAATTGTCCTCTGCAACTGCGGTCATGTCTGGGGGTGTAGGCCTGTGGGACGTGGTGCCTGTTACTGGAGCAAGTGGGGGTCTTGGCATCAGTAGTTGGGGGGAGAAGGGGAAGGGATTGCTGTCTTCATCTACAAATGTCCTACAGACTTTGTGCCTGGAGTGCCAGCTACTGGGGACCACTGTCAGTGAACTGAATGCCAGCTACTGGAGTCAGACTGGGGGGTGTGGGTACCCTCAGTCTGTGGTGTCAGCTAATGATGCAGGTGAGGGCCTTTAGTGTTCCCAAAATAGCTACTGGGGTAAAGGAACCAGTGTTGAGTGAGGTGAGGGCAGGAGACCCATGAAGGAGGCAAGGGGGCCTGTGATACAGGCAAGTGTGCTAGAAGGACAGAGGGGCCATGACAGCTACTCGAAGGATCCACAAATGGATCCTTCCGTTTCAATGGATCCATCCATGATCCAAATGTGTTGTGTGTTTGTGAATCTGGAGTGTGCTGTGTGTGTGCCTGCACCAGTGAATTTCCATCTCTACCAGCCACAGAGGAGCAAGGGTCTCAGCTGCCTATGGCTATGTTTTACTGGAGTCCTGTGTGTAGGTGCTGTTGAAGGCAGCCAGCCCTTAGTGTGTATGCCCAGCTGTGGCAGTGTCCTCTCTCTATCTGCATGTCTGTGTGTCTCTGGGATTTGCTACTGGCTAAACCTGCAAAGGGAAAGTGGCAGCTACATCCCCAGGCACTGAGCTGGGCCTCACTGGCCAGACTGGAATGGTCCCAGGCTGGACCTTTACCTCACGTAACACCTGAAATAGGAAATAATTCAGGAAATGCCTTAACATGGTTTTTAGGTGAAATTAGTCTAGATAGATCACAACGGCCCATACTGCCTTTATGAAGCTATAAAACACTGTGAAGGTACTAATATCTGTTAAGAATTACTTTTCCTCAATTGTTTGAAGCTCAAGGCACACAAATCTAAGTGTCTTTAAGTCTCATTTTCGAAGAACAAATTGCAGTAAGATTTTTACTATATTGAGCACTGTTTGCCCTTTCTGTAGAAATTGTATAATGATGAATTCTACAAGGTACCTTTCCAATTTCCATTACATACCCTGTAGGATAGTATGCTAGATTTGATAGGTGAGTGCACTGATCCAGAATGCCAAATTCAGCGTTCCCAGATTCTTTTACTTGTTTATTTTATTAAAGTGTTAACCAAACTGCCATGTAAAAAGAAAATAAGGAAATGTCCTCAGTGCAGAGATGAAATTCTTTGTCATGACTTTAAACAGGATTAATAGTGCAATACTGTTTAGGTAACAGCAAAGGAGATTTAAAATAAAAACACCAGATCAGTTTTATTTACTTCTTTTTTTTTTGTACTTCTTCACACAAATTTGTCATCTAAGTTGTGAAAGGCAGAAGAACTACTTACTACTTAAGATACTAAACAAAGAATTTGACTCAGCATTTTGTCTTTTTTTTCCTTCTTTTTCTTAAAATATTACAGTATAGCCTGGAGTAGCACTATAATGAGGTACGTTACAGTTAAGGGAATAATGTCTCCTACCTGTAATTATCAGGTGCGGAAGGATGGTGGTGGTGTAAAGATATTTCTTAATGGTTGTTACTTAGCAGGTACACTTCCAGAAGGAGTTTCTCTATGTTCCATACATTTAGGCTGTAAATTAGAAAACTCACTTTGCTTTGCTAGTACATTTGATGTTTCTATTCATCTTCCCCCCCCTCTGGTACTGAACAGTAAACAACACCTCAAAGATGTTTTTCCTCCATGTAAGCATAAATTAGATCACCATAACCATTCCTGGAGTTCATACTTTTAGAAGACTCACCAGGAAAAAAGAAAAAAAAAAAAAAGACCAAAAACAAGCAAAGGAGAGTGCGCTCAAAAGGGAGATCAAAAGGGTTCAATTCATTCAGATTATCAGGATGAAGAAGTAACTTGATTAAAGAATGACAGTTATTTCACAAAGCAGAAATATCAAATATTACAAGGACAATTATTTATTGATAAAAGCTGTAATAAGAATATAGAAGAAAGACAAATTCAAATAAAAACAAGGTGTTCACTTTAATGGTAATGAACCACTACAACAAAGTACCAAGGGGAATGGAGAATTCTTTACAGGCTGATGTATTCATCTCAAAGTTTTATGATTTTTTGGAGGACACTTTAGGCTGACGGTTTTTAAAGCTAGTAGATGGCCACAGTGTTGCCTAGCTTGACCTTGTGCACAGTGTTAACCATAGGAGTGCATTGCAACAATGGATCATAGTTTTAATTTTTAGAAAATAATTTATTTTTAAAAACCCATCTAAAAACACATTTTAAAGATGTAGAGTCTATAATAAACCTTGGTAAATTGCTATAATGGATATCCTCCTTCACAGCTGATGCCCCCCAAAATACTTTTTCATAGCAACTTGGATTTTCTGTGGGCAACATAGGGTGATGGCACTACTTGAGATTAACTGATGACAAACATTTCAATTTCTCACATAACAGTAGATACCTACTCTTTGCAGATAAATGATCACCCTTCTTTTCAAAGAGTTCATGTATACAGAGTCATAAAGAATTCATTTTTAACACCAAGTCACACAGATCCTATCACCAAGGTTTAATACTACCCAATAGGTCATATCTATGCTCCTAAGTGAGAAATTCCTATGCACCATATGTTTTATCCAGCATCATGATACTTGATGAATACTTACAATATATATTTTTTTAATTATTTTTTTGCCCTTTCTGGCATCTTAACCAATTTTGATCTCAAAACACGCTGAATCTATGCCAAGCACATGTTCCTTTATTTAACTGAAAACAAATTATAGTTTGATTAAAGACAAGCTACTGACCTCTTTAAAGGTAACGCAGATCAAATTTAACAGTTTCTGATCCGGTTGGGGTCAGGATCTAACATCTAATGATGCCATGCCATCATGACCTCTGTAAGTAATCATAGTAATAGTCACTTATTTTCTACAGAGAAGGTTAATCAAATTTACCTTTCACACAATCCCCAATTGTAGATTCTTTCTATGGCTAGAACAAATTTTGCTTGGAGTATAAGTTAGGTATCCTAGAAGCAGTTTGCTAAAATCTCCTGTGAGATTTTTGGGCTGTTTTCACCTTCTAAATTTTCCTCTTTGTCCAGTGTTGCAGTTCTTACTGAGAACTCCTATTAGCATGGATGTGGGTACACAGAAAATTGTAGAGGCCCATCTTTGAGGAACCTGCTTGTTAAGGTGGTGAGAGCAGAAATTCTGAGATAAGGGGCAGAGCTAGAGCCAACCATTTAATGGTGTGGATGAAAGATTTAGAAGTCATGGAACAGTGGGAAGGCATCTGCTGCCTCCATTTCTCTAAAATCTACACCAGCAAACATTGTGGTATGACTTTTAGATATAATCTTCCATAGCAGTAACTTTATAAAAATTCTTACTCAGAAAATTACTGGTATATCAATTATAAAATGACTTCCTAGCTCATACCAATTTAGAATACTACACAAACCTAAGCTGTAATATTTATGATGAAGCACTGACAATACAGACTTTCAGTCCCATAACACTCACATACATTTTTCTAAAAGCCTCCATGATATCTTTCAGAACCCAAATACATAGCGACAATTAGAGAATTTCATCTTAGTGTTTATTTACTGTGAATGCTAAGTACTATTAATATATATATCATCAATTTAAGAGTTCAGTATTTTGAGCAAACAAGCTACTTTGAATTTTAGCATTTTTCTGTGTTGACAGGAACTGAACCTTATGAAACAAAGCAATTTCATAAAATTTGTAATATTAAACTCACAGCACAGAGAGGCTCACTTACCCAGAACAAAGCACTTTTGAATTTAGGTCTTTATGTGGCTGATAAATCAAATGTAAAATTTGAGTCAATGGAGATCACAGAATCACAGAATAGCTGAGGTTGGAACAGACTTTGAGCTTACCTGGCAAGGTTTTGGTAGCAGGGGTGTCCTCTGTGAGCAGAGCCCAGCAGCTGCCCCATGTCAGATCAGAGCCAGCTCCAGCTGGTTCCAACAGGGACCTGCTGCTGGACAGAGCCAAACCAAGGAGCGGTGTTGGTTGTCCTTCTTGGAGGGCAGATTGACAAAAAAAAAAATGCTGGGAGAATGAGGAGTGGGAAAATGTGAGAGAAGCAGCCCAGAGACCAGTGCAGAAGGAGGGCAGGAGGTGCTCCAGGCATGCAGCACAAGTTCCCCTGCAGCCCGTGGAGGAGCCCCCGGTGGATCAGGTGGATGTGGCCTGGAGGAGGCTGCAGCCCATGGAGAGGCCCCACAGGGGCAGGCCCCAGGCTGGAGCTGCAGCTGCAGCCCGTAGGGAGGAGCCCACGCAGGAGCAGGAAGACATTTCTTTTTTTTTTTTCTTTTTTTTTTTCTTTTTAAGCACATAGCACTAGAGGAGCTAAGAAGTACAAAAGGGCAGAAAAGGTGAAAGATACACAATATAATGATATTTGCAAACATTTTAACACAGTCTGTAAAATGACTGCGTGAGTGCAACATAACCTGAAAATACTCGTGCTTGGGTCTAAAATTCTAGATAATTTTAACATCCATGCAGTGTTGTATACTAACCAAATGTTCCCAGAGGGACAAGGTTCAAGCATTACTAAAAGGTCTAAGTGAACTAGAGACTTACGCAAAACATTTAGGACACTTTCTAGAGTTCAAGAGCATAGACTCTGTAGATATATTCAGAAATCCGTTAAGACTGACTGCTTGCAAAGTGCTCTTTGGATTATACGCTAAGGCAGAACTACTCAGAAGGCAAGGAAGCTAAACACAGGTCATGTTCTGTGGATCTTAATGTTAAGCAAAATATCTTTATAGCTTCGTTATATGTCCACAGAAATTAAGAAAACAAAAATGCAGAATACTAGTCCTTAGTATTCTAGTATACTAGTCCTTCAACTTCAGCTACAATGAGCTTTCTTCCTATAAGCAGTACTGTTTCTTTGAATTAGTTATTAAATATTAAAAAAAAAAAAAATAGTTCCACAAAATAAATAAACAGCAACCCTGCTGTTGGTCCTTTCTCCTGCTAAGCAAGCACCTTTGCTCTCTGATCCACTAATCCTACACTGACTACTTTAAATGGTGAAGATGTTGAAGAGAACACCCTGTAAATTTTTCCCTCACAGAAGCATATATCTGATTGAATTCTCAAGGCTTGGGCTTAGTGGCTATACATCTACTTGGAGATTAAATGTACCAAGGTCTGTCCTCTATATTTGAACCTGGGAAAGAATGGTCAGCATCTGTTGTTAGCTTCCAAGGTGAAAAGACCATGTTTAAACAACATGTTTGAAAGTTTCCTGAGTCTGATTCCTAAACAGCACCAGAGAATAGTTTACCACAGTATAAAACCAAGCCAGACATTTCTAACAATTTATTAGGATAAACAATTGTATGCTAGTGCTCACTCCCTTGTGTATACTGGTAAAAATGTGCCTTTTTATTTTAGCTAACAATCCAGGCTCAGATGCTTCTTTGTGGCTGCCTGAAGGAGATCTGGAGCTTTGGTTGAGGCTGGGCCATCATGGACATGGAAGAGGATGTAGTAGGGGCTGAATCTGTGCTTTCGGGATGACCATTTCATAGTGAATAGCATGGTACTGTATTTGTGGAGTTCAGTATCAGTTTCTGTCTCTTTCTGTTGTAGTTCCAAATATGCCTCAGTTATGAAATCATTATATTTGGTGTATATATATATACACACACACACATATATATTTATGGTTATATATATGGATATATATAAATACGGATATATATAAATACAGATATATATATATAACATATATATATATATTATAATATTTTATATATATATGGCTTTGTCTTCATATAAAACATGAGGTCACAGACCAGAATTTCTTCAATATATGTAAAGACATCTAGGAGGCCTAGCTTCAGCTGACTTTCAGGTTACTTGAGGTATCCAGGATGGGGATAACAAATGCATACTTAGATCACCTCTTTTTTTTTTTTTTTTTTCCTGAATGTTCATCAGTACGTTTTTGTTTCTTTAAATAGGTACAGCAAGCTTCAAAACTGCCTCCATTTCTAAACTGAAGTAGGTAATTAATGTCTTTCCCCACAAATTTCAGTTGTGCTAAGGACTGAAGCTGATTATTGCCAGGAGGAAAACTGAGGGAATAAATGAACAAATTTGTTTGAGCTGTGCAAAAAATGGTTTTTGAATATGATTATCCTTATCTTTTGGATTAAAATGTCAAGTTTTATTTTTCCAAATGTACAAATGACTCTAAGTAGGAATTTTTCTACTATGATTTTGTATTCACATTCCTCTACTTCTGGGAGAGGAGGAGAAAGATTATTTAAAAAATAATTGGAATTTCTGAGCTGGCCAAAAGACCTTAATCAAGAATTTAACTCCTCCTCCCTCCATCAGAAAGATTAAATTTTAATAGCTGAATATGTTGCCAGTATTAAATGTTCAGTTCTGCCTTCTAGTACTGATTTACATACAGATAATGCAGAAAACACTGTGCCAGAAAATGCTCTGACAGAATAAAGATGTTTGCAAAAAAGGACCTCTTTACATTTAAAAATATGTATCATATCAACATTATATGCATACTGACAATGACATAGAGCACAAAAAGCATAAATGTTAGATGTCTGTCTTGAAGACACCTACAACTGAGATAGTGGTCTAGAATTCCTATATAGTCAGATGAGAAAGAAGTTGAAGGACTGCTATGGTGTGAGTCATCTGATTTTTGTTTTTTTTGACATCTAGATTATAACAAAAGGAATTTTACCATAAAAATGCTTGTTTTCCTGTATACACTATAAAGGAACCTAGATCACTAATTTAAATGGAGATGACTGTCTGATGACTGTCTGCCTGTCAGTGAGTCCCAGAACTTTCTCTTTCCAATGTTAATCAAATTCTCTCTGTTTTCATGTCTTTGAATATATTTCCTGCAATGGGTAATATAATATTAACATTATCTCTTAATGTTTTATAGGACCTTTAAAGAATGGTCCTAGCTCATTTAGTGTCATTAGAAATTCTGTGATTCTGTGATTCTGTGACTAAAACTAGGAAAAAAGCATTAATAAAATGTGAAGTCTCAAAATACTGAAGCCTATTTTTCCTTTTCACTTTCTGATTTCATTACTTTGCAACTGTAATATTTTGTTAACAGAATTATGGAAATATGAGCGCAGGTAAATATTTTTCTGTAAATGTAGTAGTCTAGCATTGTTCATTGTAAAAATAATACCCTTCCCTGAAAAAAGGAGCGTTCTTTCATTGAAGAAAATGACCCTCAATACTCTACATTTACTTCAGTCTTTTGGTCCTGAGTATTAGTCCAGTTTTGAAAGGAATTCACAGAATTTCCATTCCCTGTTTGCTGGTTGGATTCACAGACCAGCTGCTGCACACCAAGTAGTCTCAACCCACATGCACAGTAGGGACATTCTGCCATGGAGACTGCATTAAATTTAGGCTGAAATAAAACCTATGGTCTATGTAAGGCCTGAGATTTAAAGGCTTCAATTCACTTTTACACTCCTATTTCCCTGAGTTACTTCCCTCTGTAGACATATCTAGATCTGTCACATGTAAATTAAAACATATGGGAGGGAGCTTTTTGGTTGTATTTGTTTTGTTTTGTTTTTAAAAGTAAAGAATATCTGTAGTGACACATTTTGTAAAATTATACTGATGAGTTACCATAGTAATAAAATGTGTTACAACAACAGAAGATTTTATGGCAGTTTGTATCTTGGGAAGGCTAAATATTTTCCTCTTGCAAACACTTCTGGAAATTTGACTGATTCATTGAACAACTTATGGTCGTAAAATCAATGCTGGTTACAGAGTGTTACAGCTTTGGAATAGTGCACTGGTTTATATTTTGGTCTTAGATGTTCTAGACCTACTCAATATTGAATACGAAATGTAGCATTTTGAGGATCAGAAGCGTGTATAGAACTTTATAAATCACCTGCTTTGTTATGTTGGTAGTGCAAGTGGCAGCATGTTTGCCTGTTGCATAGAAATATAGAAAGTAATTGGTTTATGTTGTCAAGAAGTTTTTGGGATGCATTTACTTTCATAGATACATTTCTTCCTAGATATTCTGAAAGGTGATACGTTTCTGGTCATAAAATAAGCTTATGCAATTGCTAATGCTTTGTATATCTATATGATATGCCCTGTATATCTACTTATAACATCAACATCATGCCTAATCCTCTGTTTTTGTTGGAAAGAAAAAAAAAAAGTGATTATATAATTAATCCTTGGAACAAAATAACAATGTAATTCAGCCATGTATAAGTCTTTTCTATACTAGGGAACATCAAATGGCAGCATTCAGCAGATGCCATAAAGATGCTTTATACAATGTCTGAGAGCAGTTTCAGATGACCTTCATGGCATGAGTATCTGCTCAGTATCAAAGAAGACTCAGCTCCTTTTTCAGGTGTTTAATCCCAGAACCAAGCTTTCAGATTCAGCCTGAACAATTTGAGCTAGCTTTGGACCTTAGTTGATTTCTAGGCCATTTACTGCTTCCTGTAAGTGATAAGACTTTTTGCTTTAGAGTGATTTGTTTGTTTTTCTTCTGGAAAGACTGAGAGATGCATACATACAGTTGGTAGTTCTTGGTTTTATTTTAACCATAACTTTAATGATCTACCACTGAAATCAATGAAAAAAGTGCCATTAAATGAAGGATCCGGTTTCCTTTGAAGACATTTTGATGAAGGATATGAAGAAAATTTCCACAAGAAATATGTCCCAGATAGAATATGGATTTAATCTTCATTTTAATGACCTATACTGGGATTATTTTATCTGAATAATCTTTCTTCAGAATGATTCTATTTAGAATAAATAATAATAATATATATAATATATAAATCAAACAAAATATCCTAAAAAAATAATTTAAGATTTTGGAAATTATTGCATCAACTGAGGATCTGTAGTCTTACATTTAAGTCTCGTGGAAGAACAGCTCACTGTGATAATTTATTGTATCTTCTATATTTCCTATAAAAATGATCAATAATTATTATCATCACAATTTAATAACATAACATGAGTTCTTAAGCATAAATTATAGTAACAATTATGAGTTCAATATGTAACAATTCATAAGAAATACTTTCAGAAAACGAACAATGTAATTATGAAGTTTGTTTGTATAATTAAGAAAACATGAAAAAAAAAACCACACACACACAAAAACTTGACAATAGAAAAGGCACCAAAAGAACATGAAAGTAATTTGACTATATGAGGATACATTTATCTGAGTGCTTCTTGTTAATTCTTTATCTTGAATTACATGGAGCAGACAATTTGGAATAGAGGAAAGAAGAATTTGAGCACAATTTCTCAGCAGTAAAATGCAGTGAAATGCCTTATCTGTGTGAAACTGGCATCCATAAAAGGCTTTTATAGTTACTGCCTAATTTACTAATCAGTCTAAAATAATTTCACTGCCATTGAAGAGAAACTAACAGGAAAAAAAATACAAAGGAAAACATATTTTTACTTTTTATCATTGCAACTAATATAGGAAATGATTGTTTCTGCAGTGAGATGGAATGAGTGGACACTGTCTTTTGCACAACATTAAATACTGTTGAAGATAAAATCCAGAAAACTGTTTAAAAAAGTCTCATTATTCATTTGACTTTTGTCTTCTGTAAGGCAGTTCAGAAGAGAGAAATTAAAACTAACAAAAAAATCGTAACAATGTAGTTATATTGGAAACAAATGTTTATTTTTCTTTGTAATTTTCATACCAAAAATTCTGGGAAAATGTTGTTCTTGGGACAATAGATGATTTTATCATCTCTCCTGTATTTAAAATGAAATCTATTTTGTCAATACCTAGATAATTCATCTATGTTACAAAGCAAGCTGACCTGTCCAAAGCTCCTCTCTAGCTCCCTTTCAAAATTTACAGAACCAAAGTAGCCAGATCTCTTTCTTACAGAACACTTTTCAGTTTCTCTAAGTATTTGGTTTGCAGAAAACTCAGAAAATAGTCATTTTATTCCATATCCTGATGTGTAGAATTTACAGAGCAGTCTGATGGAGGGCTGAAAAAAGGAAGGAAGAAACATATTTTTAGTACAGAGACTCTTCAACTGTTGTATTGTAATCAGTAGCCATTTTTATCAGTGAAGTATCTAAGAGGAACAGAGTTTTCAAAAACCCTGATCAAAATAATCTCCTCCTTTTGTCTCTTATGTTATTGTAAAATAATGCCTGTGGGAGGCAAGAATGAAAAACAAAACAAAACAAAAATATATTTTAAAAAAATTCTGTAGGGGATTTTTAGTTCTTTATTTCACACTGACATCAGTGTGTTTTACTGCTGACTTTAGCAGAAGCAGTTATATGTATTCAGAAAGGGATACACCTACCCAGTCTCCAACATCTAGACATCTTTCTAGACATCCGTTAGTCAAGAAGAGTCCCATTACACACAAGGGGAGAATGGAAACCTACTAAGGTTGATGAATTTGATGTATGTTAGACATTGTTTGTAGATAAGTAGAATTGTCCCTAGAAATTTGTGTTCCTTTTTATTTACCATAAGATGGAACCAGATAATTAGATTAGATTAGGCTTGTTACAAATGTATATATTTTGTTCAGATTCATTTCCATTCTGCTCCCACTCATGGTACATAGAGAAGCTAAAGCATCAGTCTGGAAAAAGGGCTCCAACTTACCTCTGAATTGTAGGAGAGGAGATGGCAATTCATCTGGCAAAGCCATACATGTAGGAGAAAGAATTCTATGTACTGGTTGAGGTTATGCACCTGCATATTTCTACTTTCTGCCTGTGTGTCAGAAGTTCTTTATCTCGTGACTTTCCAGAAAGTGTTTATTAGTATTTCAAATATAGCATGGATTCTAAAAGTTTAAATATGAAGGAGATTGTTCAGGTGATCGTGTTGTAGTGCTGTTGATAGAATACAACAAAAACAGACAGGAAAAGACAGTGTGGGAAGGGCAGCTGAGAGTTCTTTTCTTCATTAGCTAGTGCTCATCATTATGTGATTTTTTTTATACAGCTTAACATTCCAAAGGTAAGTTAAAGAAGACGGGGAACTTTATGCATTCATAACCACCTAGTCAGTTACCATTAGTTCCAGCCCTCATCCAAAAGTCTGGGGCTATTAAAAAGAAGTAATTTGCTACTCATAAATCCTTACAGAGTGTATAATAAGGAATAATAATAATAAGGTAAGGCAGAAAGTTGCATTGAGATGGGAAAACAAAGTAGCAATATTTCTAAATGTAAGAATGAAAAATAATACCCATTACCCATTTTTGGTAATAGTACCAAAATTACTAAAATTTTCTACGTTCTGATGTGAAATATTCATTATCCTTATATTTTTCCTTACCAAACCAATAAACTCCACTCACAGTTCAGGGCTTGTGAACAGGGCAATCTCAGGATCCCAAAAGACATTTATGCAAACAAGTACTTAATCTCTCATCTCTGCATGTATTCTCTGCTACTTCACCAAAGGTCTGCATTGAATAACATGAAAGAGCTACTTTGCATCACCTCACATGATAAGTTCCTCCTGGTAGCAGAGGAACGCCAGGACTAACACCCAGAAGAGGGTTCTTGCCACCACGAGGAAGATTCTTTCCCTTCGTCTTTCAGTTCAGTTCTGCATACACTATTCTCATATTCTAGTATATTCAGAAATGTCCTTGTAGAAAATTCATAAACCGGCTTTTATGGTATCTATGTTTTCCTCTGTTTGACAGTAGTTGAGACCACTCTTTTTCTTTCTGGTGCTTCTTAGACTTCTGATTCTAACAAAGAATCTCCGTGGTCATTCCTCCTCCCATTCCCTAACTAAAGGGAGTGGAGTGCTCCCTAACCCTGAGGACTTTGAATGTTTATGCCTATATAATTATATATTCCAAGTAAATAGTTCATAAACTCAATAAATTGAGTTGAAAGAAGAAAATGTATAAAAAAATCGGGAATAAGTAATGTCACCAGAAAGGTTAACAGAAAGAGCTGGAAGGCTGAGCTTGGAAATGGGGTTTTGATTTCAATAAACTTAGAGTCAGAGAGAGTGAGAGAGGACAATTATAGGAATAGAATAAAGGATTTTTGTCTTCTTTTTCTTGTTTTTAAGTATTCATGATTTCATCTATTTAGAGATAAAATGCTGTTTTCCTTTTAAATATCGGCAGTAAGATTTTAATTTTAAGCAGGAAATTCATGGCTTTGAAAGAGATAAAAGTACTCTAATGATTGTAGAATCACAGACTCATAGAATCATTCAGGTTGTATCCCAAGCACCACTCCTTTTGGTTTGAGTGCAAAGTAAAATGACATCTTGCTGGACTGCAAATATGTCATCCTGTCCAATAAATACTTTATAGTATTTGTTCTATTTTAGTGCATTGCCATTCTTCTGTTATAAACCTAAACTGTTAATTAATAAAACTGTGTTGAAAAGCTACCCTTTGATTTTGTCACTACATGCTATGAATTTGATTGGCAGTGTACTGGGGAGCTGGGCAGAATTAGTATAATATTTATGTTCCATTATACTGTCTTCAAAAGTCATAAACAGGACTTTTAATACATGTCTTTAACTGGGAGTTCAGTCTAACTAATCTGTTTTGCATGTATTATTACATACAACCAAGGATTTTTTATTGTTAATGGAAGTCCTGTGTGATCACAAAAGACTAGTCCAGAAATATTTCGAGGCATAAAATATTCTCATAACTCTTAATTGTCGTGATTAGGGTTCACTGAGGTAATTAGATATAGCTATTTCATGAGATGAGACATTGTACTATTCACCCCTTCTTCATTCAAAAAATTTATAGCAACAGAATGTATTTACATTATTTGCAATATCCTAGTAGTATACAGTTTCCATTTGTATTTTCTCTTTGCTCTTCTCAATGAGCACTTCAGGCAGAGACTTGTAATGAGGCTCATTCTCCTAAACCTGGTGAAGATATACTTAGTCAAGCTGTGTATACTGTTAATCATGGACTTTGTGAAAAAGAACACAGACTGTACAAAAAATAGAATAAAACTGTAGCTGAACTATCTTCTAGTCTAGAATAGATGCCTCTCCTCAGCATTTTCTATTGATGAGTGTAAGTACATCATTTTTCAACTTATTTTTTTTTACTTTTTTTCCCCTGCTCTCTGAAGGAACACAAAATTTGAGGCTGAAGGTTTCATTTGTTTACAAAATTGTTAAAATCTTTGCTACTGAAATATTTATCAGTGTGACAGCAGCCCCTTTGCAGAAATTCTCCTCTTTATGATTTCACATAGTTTCCCCTCTGTTGTGTAAAAGCAACTGAGGCATTATGAAAATTAAGACAATATAGGAAACAGAAGCTAGAAAGAAATAAAATGTCTTGCTCTAGATGCATTGTGTTTTCCTGCTCTGGCATTATGGAAGATTAAAGAACCCTTTGCATAGACTCATTTCTAAATTGATTTTTTTCAATATTTCCTCTCTCTCTCTCTCTCTTTTTTTTTTTTTTTTTTTTCCAGTTCATTTAAAGTGAGAAACTTTAAAAACTAGAGATACTGTCTTATAGTTCAAACCTGTAAAGTACAGACTGTTGCCTAAGGACTGCTTGATTTCAACTGATTTCAAAGGGAATTGAAATTTCTCAGCCTCACACTGGTTCCTTGGTTCTTATGTGAAAATTTTTAAAGCTGCTTAAGATCCTAATTCCCATGAGAACAATTAAACCTAAACAGCTTTGGGTATCTGGACTTGACGCTAAAGTCCAGAATCAGCTTACAGTAAATAAGTAATTAAGTAAGTAAATGATCCTTTCCTTGAAAAACAAAAACAAACATACAAAACAAGAATCAAACGACTAAACAAACAAACAAACAAAAAACACCACAGACCTCTGTCGGTGATTTAATGTTTCAGGTTGGGCCTTATCTAACCATTATAAAAATACTTCCTTGCTTTTAAGAAAACACGTCTGGACTCTCTCATCATGGGTTTTGTTGCTGTCTCCGGTGAAAACGCACTTTAATGATAAAATTAATGCAAAACAGCAGTGAAATGTAGCTCAAGTTACTTTCCCATCAAACATAACAGAAAACAATGGTTCTGGGAATAATGAAAATGTGATATTCAGCATTCTTGAGTTTTCAAGTACAGATGCTCTTAGAAACAACTGAAGCACAAACAATTCTGTCTGAATTATTATGTAGTATACAATTGCAATATCTACTCTAAGCCCATTCAAGTCAATGGAGTTTCATCTGGGATGAATTTGACCTATTCTGTATATGATTTCAATTTTCTAAAATTTGTACAGTTTGACAGTCTTTACATAACTTTTAACATTATTACATTTTTTTTTTTTTGCCTAAGGGATTGCTTTTTTTTTTTTTTTTTTTTTCCTTGAAGAGAAATGATAAAACAGGTGATTGCTCTTCTCCATTAATAGTCATCCTTCTTTAAATGACCTTAACTTATAAAATTTTGCTTCTTAGATATTTTGAATAGAGGTTCTTTGACTATAGTGCACTAAAAGCAGAAAAAAATGCCCATTTTTTAATACAAGGGAATACCTTCTCTTCAGGGAAGAACAGCCAAAGGAAGGCAAACATTACTTTTCACACAGGTCTTCCATATATTTTTCTCTCTCTCCCTCCCTAAGAAATTGATTTTATTATCATGATGGAATACTTATCATCACCTAATTTTGATTGGAGACTTGTTCACTCACTGATTTGCAATATTTCACCTTCCGTCATTTAATTATTCTACTCCAGGTGAGATTTAGTTAGTTATTAGGTACTGTACTGGGTCTGGCTGGAATGTTAACTTTCCCGGCAGCAGCCCATACAGTGCCGTACTCTGTACTTGTAGCTGGAACAGCAGTGTTATCACACCAGTGTTGTGTCTACTGCTGAGCAGCAGTGGCACAGCATTGAGCCTTTCTCTAACCCTCCTAGGGGGTGGGCAAAAAAGTGAGGAGAGAAACATCGCTAGGGCAGCTGACCTAAACCAATCAAAGGGATATTCCATACCATGTGGTGTCACACTCAGCAATAAAAGGTGGAAACAGGAAGAAGAGGGGAGGGGTGGGCTCTTGTTGAGAAGACGTCGGTCCTCCTCTCGAACACCGGCTGCGTGCGTTGAGGCCTTGCTTCAAGGACGTGGTCAATCATCGCTCATTTGTGGGAAGTAGAGAGTAATTTCTTTCCTCTGCACTTCCATATAGCTTTCATTTATTTTGTTTGTTTGTTTTCCTCCCTTTTTTCCCCTTTCCCTTTTATTTCCCCTTAGTTAAATTGTTTAGTTCATGGTAGTCTTTATTTAATTATTATAATTATTTCCCTTTAATTAAATTATCCTTATCTCAACCCGTGAGTTGTTCTTTGCTTTACTTCTCCCCCTCCTCATCTAAAGGAGGGGGAGTGAGAGAGCGGTTGTGGGGTTTAGCTGCCCAGCACGGTAAAACCACCACAGGTACAGAGGAGTCTCTGATGTCCTACTAATTTACTTCCTTAAACGGACCTAAACGGACCTTCAGGAATTGGACATTTTTTTCATGACACCACAATAGCAAATGTTCATTTTATATTTCAATGGAAATAGAATTTATTCCTCCCCTCCCTCCTCCCCCTCCCTTTTTTTTTTTCTTTTAATGTATATGTGAGATGCAAAATATATGCTATTGCTAGACATGAAAATTAACTCAGAGCTCTGGTTTACCTACCAGTCCATGTTGGTATTTAGAACGTGAGATTTTATGTAGCAAAGTTATTACAGGAAGGGAAGGAATTTAAAATCTAATTTCCTGGCCAATTTTATGTCCTGTTTACTTCCTTGCTTTCTACTTTCCATGAGACAACTGAAAAAAATGATAAAAAAGGTGGATTGGGAACATGATAACTTCTTAAAATAACTTGTTTCTTTGGGCAGGAAATCTCCTGAAAAAAATGTTGCATCCTGCCTGAGCAGTTCCATTTACAAGTTGTGTGGTGCAGAAAGTAAAGCTTTCAACTGAACTGCACGTGCAGTACGACAAGTATGAACATCGCATTGGGAGGACTGGACTTAAAGCTTTTCTAGTTACCATTGTAAAGAATGACTTACAAGCATGATGACGTCATTTTGTATCCAACATATCTATATCTTGAAGGTAAAAAAAAAATAAAAAATTATTCACTCAATGAAACCATGTGTGGAAGAAATGGACACGCCTTTAGGGCTGTTTATGGCACATATTAAAATAAAACAAGACTCCAGAATGCATCTTCTGTGCTGTTGAACCTGCTGCAATAGACAGTGGCATAAATGCAAGGCAATATCATACCTAGGGCTAAAATTTATGAGGCAGTATTTAGATAGATTAGAAATGTTCATGATATGTTTGGCTAGCTGACATTTGAAGAGATATTTCATTAATTATGACAGGGCTGGCATTCCCATGACTATTTGTTTGTTTGCTTCCTTTTCCAGATTGTGGCTGCTTCTGGGTACGAATGGAAGAAAGTGGAAGACAGATGATCTAGGACAACCTAGTTTCCTAGCTATTGGAAATGAAAAATACATGTAGCTATATCTAGTCTGTAGGGATTTTCTTTCTTTCTTTCTTTTCTTTTTTTTTTCTTTTTTTTTTTTTTTTTTTTTTAAGTATAAAATTGCCATGTATAATCAGCATCTGAATCAGTGGCTATTCTTTCTTTGTAAAGGTAGAGTGACTTTGAAATGCAGACTCCTCATATTTCCTTATTTCTCTGCCCTGGGCAGGCATTTATGGTTCAATGGGAACTAAAGCAAGAGGGAGTCTGAGTTCAAATTAGCTAGGCTTTCTGCTTTCTAAAGCAGCATATTTGTCTTTTTTCACAGTGCTGAACTTAAGCCAACTCTGGCCTTTTATGGTTCCTGAAGGAGTTTTTCCCTGAGCACCTAGTTGTGAAAAGTATTAAGCATACACCACTCAACTGAAGACCAGTACCACCTGTTATATAAAAAAGGTTTCAGAAAACCTGATTATATTTAAAGTGTAATGCAGAAATAAAATCAAAAGACTGAAATTCAGGACCTGAATCCAGGTCATCCAATAACTCCTCTAATCTGTAGGCAATATTAGAAGGGTTAAAAAAAATTACAAAACTATTAAGAAAGTATATTTTTGTTGTAGAAGGAGAAGGGATAAAATTTGGAAAGAATCTCTTAGCAACAAAGTTTTTTGATTTGTCATTTTGGCTAATTATTTGAAACACAGTTTTTGTGGGCAAGGAACCTGATAGAGCCTGATAGACCAGTACCAGAAATATGTCAATTGAAGGTTGAAGATTTGCATGAGAAATAGTGTAGAAGTAATCAGGCCTTATTAATACAGCTACCTTACAGTGAGGAAAACTAAATTTCAGGGGATATATTTAGCTGTACAGTTTGTGTAATAAAGAAAGAGTAGGATACAACCAAGATTAAATGTAGGAGCTGCACAGTTACAAAATGTCTCACATAATGTGGTACCATGTTCTGTATCAACCAATTCCAATGATAGTTAGAGCCTAAAAGTTCCCTAATCTTCCTTTTATTCTTGTAAACTTGTTCCCATACATGTGGCTTATCATTAATCTTCACTTTTAAGTCTAGATTGTAACAGACATTAAACGGTTATTTTAAAGTGCTGTATAGGCACTATGTGTGTCTATAAGGTAGAGGATGATTAGGGGGAAGAATTCAGCCCAAATGCTGCTGGTCTAAGGTTTAGTCAAATCACAGGATACAAATATCAATAACTAACCTCCTTCTAGCCCAGAGTTACACAAATTACACACAAATCAACTGCATCAGAGAGTGCTTTTATTGAAATTATTAGTTCTGTGGTTCCAAACTGCATAGGTGAAGTTGTGCTCTAATGTACATAATCAGATTGTAATTGTAACTCAAAAAGAACTCATGTGAGTACTGTTATTTTCTGTCCTGGCATTAACCAAATCCATAAACTTATGTTCCCCATAAACTTATCCAATATACATACCCCTCTGATTCAAATGAAGAGGAAGATGTTTGCCCACGGCAACCTGGTGGCTAGTTTGTTTTAGGGCACAAAATAACAGAAGAAATTTTCTCTTTAAACAGAGATGCCTGCAAAATCAAGTTACCCGCAACTTCATGAAAAAAAAAAAAATATATATATATATATATATATCCCTCTGCCAAAAGAGAGGTATGCACATGTCTATTTCTGTTTAATTCAGGATTTGTGCTTTGGTCATGTCTTTGGTCTCTCCTAATCACTTACCTTGGTAATATTCCAGCTCCAGGTCTGGCCTCGTCATGCTGATATTCTCAGTGACACTGACCTTTCTTGTCCTCACAAGCCATCTAATTTTCTCAAAGAACTGAGCAGGTTCATAGGGGCAGCACCAATTACATGAATGCAAGACAGTTAAAAAATAAAAAAAAAAATAAAAAAATCTCATTCTCATTCACATACAGAGTATCCAGGAAATTAATAGTCATACTGCACAAATAGGAATTCACTGTATTTATAGTCAAGAAAATAATAAGTTGTCATGAACCAGGGTGTTTTGTAAGAAGGGACCTTCTACATACTGTCAGTTTAACTGAATACTAACTGCGACTATTTGTGATTCCCAAGTCAGAATTCCATTAGGCAAACTCTTAAGCTGTATTCTGGCTGGCAATTTTAATGAAGTAGTCTTTTGGTGTTGCACCATCTTGTGTCTTGGTACTTCTATTGCTCAAACTTTAACTTTATAGCTGAACTAAAGGAAAAACAAAAACCAAAACAAACAAAAAAACAACTCACATAACTGGTAAGAATTCTGTAGATTTTGTGTGTGAGAGAGAATTAAAATGCATATATCTGACATCTCTGATGGCAACTGTGTTGTGAAGAACTTATGAAAAAAATAATGATTCACTGTCCTTTGTTCTTTAAATTCTACTATTGTCCACCACTATTAGACCTGTTCTTTGTACCTGAGAGAACTTCAGATTTTAAGAACCAGGTCCCTCATATCCCGGCATACTTTGAGTCAGAAACATGAGCAGGTTACAGCCCAAATAACTTCTCATCACTGGCTTTTTTATAAACTGCTGTGTTAGGTTCTCTTGCATATAGTTACCAAAAAGTGCATCAGAGAGATGAGGGGATCTATATTCATTGGATGTGCCATTGTAGCTTCCCCATATATGCCAGAGAGTGTGCAGGTTCTCATAGCCCCTATGTCAGAGGCAGCCCTTTTCACAGAATCTCAAGTCCTCCACTAAACCATATCACTAAACTCTACATCTAAATGTCTTTAAAAGACCTACAAGGATGGTGACTGAACTACTTCCCTGGGCAGCCCATTCCAACGCCTAACAACCCTTCTGGTAAAGAAGTTTTTCTTAATATCCAACCTAAACCTCCCCTGGTGCAACTTTAACCCATTCCCCCTCATCCTATCATCAGGCACGTGGGAGAATAGACCAACCCCCACCTCACTACAGACTCCTTTAAGGTACCTATAGAGAGTGATAAGGTAGCCCCTGTGACCTAATTTGACCTAATTGTGTTAAAAGTGGGCAAATTTGGATGATAGTTATCTTCAGCTCCCTCTGAATGGAGTGTGGACCTCAAGAAGAATTTCAGCCAGCATTAAGGGTGTTGCTGCATTTATTTTTTAAGCATTTCTAAGCACAGTCATACTGAACTGCTTACAGATAATTTATGACTTGGAAGATTGTAACGTGTGTTTGTGAAGCATATCTTTCACGATGTCTGAAGCGCTAAGCTACCTTTACAAGAAGTGACTGCCATAGAGATGGCAGAACAAGAACAGCAGAATTTGAAATTATTTCTGAACCCAGTCCACAAACCCTCAATCTGATATTTTATTATGAAAGGACTTAAGTATCTTTAAGTGTCATGCTACATAAAACCCAATATTGAATGTCAATCCAGTTAAGCTGTCATCATGTTTACTTCTTTTCACAATATTGATGTTGATGAAAACAATGTTAAAATTAGAATAAAAGGATATTTGTATGTTCTGCTATACAAAGGAAATTCATCATTTTAGTCCTGATCATTATTCCTCATCATTAATATTCCTGACATAATAGGGAATTTGTAACTGGATGGACATTCAGCATGATTTATCTTCAATAATGCTCAGGTGAGAGCTCAGGTGCTGAGACTGGCCAGATATAGATAAAATCATCTAAAAACATCTCATTTCACTTTGTTGAATTTATCCAGAAGATTTCATTTTAAACTGTGGAAACAGTAAATTGTTTTTAACACTGCAGGTCAGGACTTGTTGCCCTTTGACAAGGTGATATGATATCTTCTTAAGTCATAATAGCTTCCATAGTGTAATATCTGATGAAAAATGTAGTCTTTCATGGACCCCAAAGTTCTCCAACAGTTGACCACTGGGAAAAGCAGCCTAAAATTGTTTTGCACTGTGAAATAATTTGTGTTCCAAGGCTAAAATATTATAATTCAAGATGATGAGAAATTCCATATTCAAGATTTAGAAATTATTGAAAAAATTGATTTTGTGAAAAAAAAAAAAAAAGTAAAACGACAAAAGCAATTCTATTATTTTTTAATAGATACAGCTGTGGCTTTCTTCAGAATTATTTTGGTGTTTAGTATGTATTATTAGCAGAAAAATAGCAAGGTATTTTAACTGTTAAGTATATGTTTGAGATGAGTTAGTTTCTCAGTATTCAATAATCCAACAAACCAGAATATGTGGCCTTAGAAATAGTTGGTATCACATTCTAGTATGTGGTCATCTGAGGTTTTGATTCATAAAAGTAATGATGCTGAGTACTGCTGGATCCCTGTACAACGTCAGAAGACAGCTTTTGTTTGGGACTTACAAAAATTTGCTCACATGAAGTAATGATCAAGTTTACAGAAAAAAAATCAGAACAAAGGGAAACAGGGGCATCTTGTCCTCCATTCATTTCCATACCACAAGCACATTATATTACATGCAACTTAAGCCCCAAACGGTTTCAATGAGTAAGTCACTCAATATTTTCACTCTGTATTTTTATCTGAAGAATTTACTGGAATAATGACAAATCCAACAATTCTTCCTGTGCTAAGGTTATGTCATGACCACCCAGTGAAGAATTAAGCTCTCTTCACTTCTTTGTTATTTAAGGATTTAAATATTTAATGGTGTTAAACAGACTGTTCCCTGTAGAAAATCAACAAATGATTTATGTTAGGGGCATAGTTCTTGCAGATTTCTAAGAAGAAACTGAAGCTGAAATTCTCAGAAGCAGATGTAGGACTTAATTTCAGCTCTCCAGTGTCTTAGAGGCTATTTGGAAAACTGTACTCTAAGATGTTATCAAAAAGAGCCAGAGCACTCAACTCAACGATCGTCGATGCCTATTTTCTGAAGCCAGGTAGAGTCGTAGAGGTTGGTTGGACTTCAGGAAAGGATTTTCAGATGAAAATATCGCTCCATTAAATAAATAAATAAGGGTATTTCCTTATTTATTATTTTCAGGGTTTCTGAGCTTTTGCCACACTAAAGCAGGTCTCTAAAGTATGTATCTGGAGAAAAACTCCGGACATTTCTGCTGATTTGCTGCAGTTGTAAAAAGCAGGAAATCTGTACTGAATTCAGTCCTAGGAGCACAGCTATTAAGTCTTCCTGTAGCTTTTCAGTAATAAATGTTGTAAATTTTAGACATGCTTACCAGGGAACAGACAAAACAGCTAGCTCCATGTGCAATGGGGGTTTCCAAGAAATACTGATTTACTGTAAATTCTGAAGAAAAATATAATTATTTTTTTCAAATAAAGTTTCAAGCTTTTCAAATTTACATTTTCCAATCTTTTGTCCATCAGCTGTAACCATCAGTACCAGCAGAACTGAAGTAGAACTGTAATTAGGACACTGAAAATTGTTAATATACAGAGAGCCTAATCCAGAGACAATTAGTACTAGCTGGGCTTCTCTCATCAGCTTTTTGGGGTTTGCATCAAAGAAAGGTTCAATGAATGTGGCAGCAAGCATGAAAGTCCTGGCAGAAAGCAGGAAATAAATTTGTTTTATTCTTTGGGTATAATACAATGAATTAAGTTGCACTTTAGGACTATGAAATGTGTGTGTGTGGGGGGGACAACAACAAAACATCTTGAAAAATAGTCAGGGAATATTTTGTCTTTAATAAAAATTAGGTAATTAAACAGCCTGGCATCTCTGAAGTTCTGCCTTTCAGATTATGAAAGTCATGTACTCTGAGGCAGTCATTTATGTGTAAGGAAAAGAAGTGCTCGTAATGGTGTAGTTTGATGTCTGTGAGTTTAAATAAATGCAGAGCTGGAGTCTGACTCACTCTAAAACACTTTGACACTGCTTGGCAATGTAAAGGGGGCAAGAATGCGCAAAGCCCATCTTCTTAAATTCCTTTGATGATCCACTTGAATTCAAAGGTAAATTTCAGTAGAACCGTAACATTGCTGTTTCATGTTTGCTTTCAGTATTCTTTCAAGTAATTGAGCCTTACTGGCAGGAATAAATACAAAAGCAAGCATTAAGCTCAAAGGCTTTAAAACTCAAACAGTACAATGTAAAACATAATAACAATTTCATAAGAACCAATAAATAAAACAACAAATTTCTCATAAACTACTTATATTGCACAATTCAAACAGAAAACAAGCTTGCAAAAAAAGCAAAAAATAAATCACCAATCATTTCAAATGATAATGCAGTTCAGAACACCATCAACGTAAAGAAAAAAGAAAGGTTAATTATTGTTAATTTAACTAAATATTTAACAACATTTTACCCTCTGAATAAGCCCTTCTCTTCACCTCTAACCAGGAAGAGATGAAAGAAATTTGACTTGACAGAGATAGCTGTCAGCTTCTTCTCGTACTGTTTTCATGGTGAGGTGACTGTCCTTTAAAGAATATGCTCTTGATAGGGGCTTAGTTGTGGACAAATTTGGATATGTTGGCATACTGTAATTCATGTAACTGCATATCACCATCATGGAAGTTAGTAATTCAGATTTTTCTTCTTACAGCTTCTCCTAAACTGTTTTTAATTGTTTTTAACACCTTCAGCATGTGCAGATAAAAAGTCAGTGATGGTTAAATACCTTCATTATTACTCAGTACTGTGAAGAAAAGATGTATTTAGCAGATATAATTGATAAAATATCTTGTAAACTTTTCCATTATTTCAAAGTCCTAGTAACCATATCTGTATTTTAAATCCTTCTACAAAACTCAGAAAAACTATGCAGTTGTACTTTAAGTAGTATTTTTTTCTAATGAAAAAAAATAATGATGTGAGAACAGCACAGGTTTCCAAAAGTGAAATGTAAAAGTACAGGCAAAAAGAAAGCTTCCAGCCTCACAGCTATTCTCAAGACACCAATTGTCACTAATTATAGTGCTTTATACTATTTTAAAGTTTTAATATAGAATACACTTATTCTATTATCTTTCTATATGTACTTGAAAATCAAGCAACACTTTATGATCATAAAAAAATACTGTGATCAATGACTGCATTTGTGATACAAATATTTGTACAACATATATTTATTAGTCTGCATACATAAAAAGATTTTTGTGTTAGCATATAAACATACACACGTGCATACTGAACATGTATTATTATTGTAAATTATCTGATTTATCAGATAATTTTCTAAAATGTATTGCCTCCACCACTTACATAACAAGATATTAAGAGGCAGAAGTTATTTTATATGGAAATAAATGCTATAGAAAGACACCAGAATAAATAAATAATAAAAAAGTAGATAAGAAGGAAAAATAAATAATAGGTACAAATATCAGAGGTTCAGCTGAGAAATGGAATAGTTTTGGTTATTCTTTTCTAAATCCTGTTACAGAGTTATCCCTCTCTGTTTTTTGTTTGTTTGTTTTGTTTTTGTTTTTAATTATTATGATTATTTGTGGTTAAATCCAAATTCAGATCTAATGTACTATTTTAAAATAACCTTTGCCATTCTCATAAGAACATTTAGGTAAAAGCAAAGTAAATTAAATTCCAAATTCATTTGCTATTTCTCTTACAATTCACTTGTTATTTATCACTTCAAACATAAAAAGCTTCTTGTTGAGTTGTATGTGTTCACAGCCAAAACCTAAACAAAGCAAAAATCAAAATCAGTAGTAATAAAAAAATACGCACGCAATTTCACTCAAACTCTCAGCTTGCCAGAAATATAAGTGGCAGGCATTATAATGTCTCAGTGGGGGAACAATTTTAAAATACCAATCTTCAATACCCTTTTATTTCTACTGTTTTTATTGTCTGGCTATTTTTGCTATAAAACTGTACAACTAGTGCAGAGTACCATAGGTGACTGATCCAGTGTGACCACACATACATTACATCACACAGTCTTAACTCTGCAGGTGTATGCCAGATATGCAGAGTCCAGTGCTGTATGCCAATATATATTGTTGGCTGCTAAGCTGTCGATGAGGACTTCTTAGTTAATCTTAGTGGCTTGACATATAATAAAGTTTATTACTATATTTCTGCTAGCCAATACTATACTGCTAGCCAGATACTATAGTCTCTTCTATTTTCTAACAAAATCTCTAAGTCTTTCAAAAACCTAATATTCCTTTAATGATTAGAAACAAACATCTTAATCAACTTAAATTACTTGGGCTCCTGAGAACTTACTCAGGTGCTCACTATATAGATTCCATTGCCTCATTTTCTTTTGTTGGAGAAGCTTATTAACACCTTCAAATCCTTCATTAACAGCTTCTGGGAAGATTGTCTTTACATTTCTGTAGCATTCCTGTCTGTTGATGCTGTTTGACAAGCAACTTGCTTTGGCAGCATTTCATAAGAGTGGAAAAAAAAAAAAAAAAGAGGTGACTTTTCTAGGCTTAAAAGAGATGCAGTGGTTGGTTTCTGTCTCTCCTTCCCCCCCCCCCCCCCCCCCTTTTTTTTTTTTCTTTGGAAGAGTGATATGCAGCTTAGGATGTCTCTAGATTGAAGGTGTATTTACTGTGATGCTGGTCTTCTCTTATTTGCTAAGTGTGTATATTATATGCCAGGTATGTGTATATATATAATATGTGTATTTTCTCATTTGTTTGTTTAATTTATGCTTTAATCTGCTTTCAATTGAAAATCCATTTTAAATTACAGGGCATGTAGTAGAACTCAATGAATCTTTTGAAGTACATCAAGTCTCTCAAAAATATAACTGGGATCAAAGATAATTATAATAACAGGACCTCTGCCTTAGGTTTGGTTACAGCGTTAATTATGAACCATAGAATGGCTTGGATTGGAAGGGACCTTAAAGATTATCCAGTTCCAACACCCCTGCCATGTGCAGGGATGCTACCCATTAGACCAGGTTGCTCAAAGCCCCATCCTGGCCTTGAATGCTTCCAGGGATGGGGCATCTACAGTTTATCTGGGCAACCTGTTCCAGTGTTTCACCACACACCACTCTCAGTAAAGACTTTCCTCTGAATATCTAATCTAAAACAGCCCTCTTTTAGCTTAAAGCCATTACTCCTTATCCTATGCCCCTGAAAAAGAGTCCCTCTCCAGCTATCCCATAGATCCCCTTTAGGTACTGGCAGGCCACTCTAAGGTTTCCCTGGAGCTTTCTCTTCTTCAGGCTGAAGAACCCCAACTCCCTCAGCCTGGCTTCATAGGAGAGGTGCTCCAGCCTCATCTTCATGGTCCTCCTCTGGACTCATTCTAATAAGACCACGTCCTTTCTGGGTTGCTTCCCCGGAGCTGAATGCAGTACTCCAGGTGAGGTCTCAGAAGAGCAGAGTAGAGGAGAAGAATCACCTCTCTCAACCTCCTGGTGATGTGTCTTTTAATGCAGTTCAGGATGTGGTTGTCTTTTTGGGCTGCTGACCTTCTATTGTTTAATCCTCATACTCTCACTTATATAATTTACTTATCTTAGGAAAATTAAAGTTTCCCTTTGGAAGATGCTCTGTGGCAACTTGGGTTTGGACAAAAGTCTGGCCATTAGAAAGGAGGAGTCAGATAACTTCTTCTCATTCAATGCATTCAGCATTTGTCTCGCTTCACCAAGACACATAATAAAAGAAGCAAAAACATCAACATTTTTTCATGACTGGGCAGTGGGATATAAAAAACAGCTCGCCTTCTTTAGCTTCTTTTAAATGAATGGTTAATCTAAATAGAATATAGCCCTTGAAATGTGGATGATGATAATCCATATATTTTAGATAAATCCCAGACTAATTTTTCTAATGTAAATTCCTCATTTGTCATCCTAAACTACTCAGCTGTTGCTCAAGGAGTAGATAAAGATAGTGTATATATATATAGTATATAATATATAGATATAGTATGCGTACAGTGTATATATATATAGTATATACAGGTAGTATAGATTATATGGAATTAACTTATTTATTACTGTTAATCTTATCTCAGTTCTTATCTCAGGACTTTCTCCTCATCAGAATGGCCATCCCATTCTTCTTTCAGTGATATGTATCTCTGTTTAAAAAAAATAAAAAATATCTGGGGGGGGATCTTCATGCACTCAACTCACATAACCCTTCTTCCTGTTCATTACTGTTCAGTTTAACTTAAACTTTATTCTCCTACTTAACTTTTGTAGCTCTTTAATTTTTATGCTGCTTAAACTACACCTCTCTTCTGAATATTTTACTTATTATGCTTGAGCATACTGCATCAAAATAATCCTGCTACATCAAGGTTACTATAAACTACTTACAGATGTTCTACAAAGGTTTATGCAAGTGTTTTATTTCATATAACTTAAGCAGTACTGTTTACCTCAGTGGGATATGTCACTATGCAAAAAGATAAGCCCATAGGCTTATCTTTACAGATCTGAAACCAAAGGTAAGAAAAAAGGCTTTGACCTTCCTGGATCTAAAAGTCTCTGTGGTGCTTAGTGTTCCAGTTGCTTCAGCTCAACTTTCCTTCAATTTTATAGTGAACTCACAAACTGACATACCTTGGGGCTCAGGAATATACATAAAAGCCATGCCTTCAAAAGTGAGCAGTTTTCTTCTTTTAGTTTGTTTTCAAGACTTAGTATCAAATACTGTCTCATCTGTAAATCTGACTTAACCCAGTGGAGATACTCTTAGTGACAGTTTGACATGAAAGGCAAAATTTTAGCCCTCTGTTCTAGTCCCCCACTGGAAATTGATTACCCTGTATTCTTAACAAAATAAGCATACTATCAATCTGTTTTCACAATTGTACTTGCTACACTCACTAGAGAGCATTTCATACCCACACAAGATGTTTTACTCATTTATGACCACATGAAAGCCATACTAGAAATCCATATGGATTTCTCTAGAACATAACTCCAAACTCTTTTCAATCAACTACTGAGCTTGGATGGCTATGGAGATGAGAAAAGGCTCATGGCAGTGATGAACTAAAATCACATTATCATGAGGGCATACTTTTGATCTGATAGAATATATTATATCAGGAGATAATTTATCCTGCAGGACACAAGAGGACAGTACAATTTCAAAGAGAACAGACAAAGAGTACTGTCTTGATTCCATTTGTTTTATAAGTAATTGATGTGAGACAGCAGAAATTTGTCACTGTTGGATGGTGTTCTACACATAAGCTTGGTTTAAAAAAAGGATGAAAATTTACATTGTGTAATCCAATGTAAAAAAAAAATGCTCAACACTAATTACAAATAGACATTATTTTTAAGGACATTTTTCATTCTGTCTTTAGAATTAACAGTATTTTTATGTGAGGCTTCAGAGATTAAAGCAGCAATTTCCACAACCACCTTCCAACAGCTGGTGCCCTAGAAAGCACCAATAGATAAAAATATACTGAACAGAATAAGGAATGGAGAGGAATGTAAAGCCAATTCATAAGGTCTGGCTTAACATTTTTGCATAAATTAAGCATCCTAGTATAGGTGCAATCAGCTATATGCACCCATAATCTATCATTTCAATATTAGTCTGCATTGGGTTTACATGGAAACATTTTGGTAATAGGGGAGCTGCAAAGGCAGCTTCTGTGAAAGAGGCTGGGGCTGTCCTCAAGTTGGACACATCCAATTCCATCTAGCTCCAAAAGGAGAAGTCACCACTGGCCAAAGCTGAGTCCATCAGTGATGCTGGAGGCTCCCCTGTGATAACAAAATTAGAACCGTGTGAAAAAAAAAAGAAAAAAGCGCTGCTCACAGAGGCCACCCCTGCAGCCACCATACTGCCAAACCCTTGCCACATAAACCCAGTACAGAAGGTTTTACTCAAAACCTTTTCTTATTTTGGTGAGAGTTTCTGGAATCCCAAGTGCTTCAGATTAGTCATTTTTAGCTCAATAAATTGGCATTTTTCAACAAATTTAATTTGTTAGAGGATTATTGAACAACACCATGTCACCTTCCAGACAGTGTGCAGTAGTTGAAGCTTTTCCATGAAAAGACTTGCATTTGTCTGTAAAGATACAATCTAGGATATACTAGAAATATTAATTGCCATAAAACCTTCTGCTATCTAAACATAGAGGAGTCATCAGTGACCTTCACTTACTATGCCGTTAATAACTAAATGATTTTAACTACAGAATATTTGGTTAAATTTATATTAACTGATCTACCACCAAATTCTTTACTAAAGGCAGTATAAAATTCTCCAAAAATCCTCCAGCCATAAAACGCACGGTTTATAAATAATAGCTATTTTTAACAGTTCTTAATGTCATGGATCCCTTTGGAAAATCCAAATATATATCTATTTTCCCCATAGACTTAGTGCTAAAAGAACATCTAAAAGGACAACACCATTAACCAAGCAGGTAACTGGGCCATGAAAACAACCGAGGATTAAGTGAAGCTTAAGCCCATTAGATATTTTTAAATGAGTTTTAAAGTCCACTAAATTCAAATAATTTTGTAGTTCAAATAATTCTCAAAGTTTAGTAATAAGCAAATGTTTCAATATTTATTTATTTAATAATGATTTCAATATTTATTGAAATATTTAGTAACTGTTTTGTCAGAATGATATTCCACCGTTTTTGGTCATGTTGCTGTTAGCTTTAGTGGATGAGGAGGAGAGGTTGTATGAGAAATCCACTATTAACTTTGGTTAGAATTCAGATCCTACTATGATTTCTTATGAGCAACAACTGTAATGGTACTGATCCTTGAAATTTAGGCCATTTCCCAGTCTTGCCCCATACCAAGTATATGTTGAATATGATTTCCTAGTGGAAGAAACTTTTCTGCCGTAGCAATAGCATCTTTACCATGGAATAAAAAGCCAGTTAGCTGAAGAATATTCCCACTAAAATTTGTTACTTAATATATCTTTTAATGGGATGTTTGGCAAGTGGTTTAAGGATCACTCCAAATCTAGGCACAGTTTGCTGGTCCTTTAAACTCACCTCTGCATTAGACAAGCATTAAAGTAGAAGTAGGTAATTAATCTTTAGAAGTCTAAAGATTAACCAAGATAAAGCACTACAGTGCTTAGAGAAATATATATATATATATATATAAATAAAAAAGCAACAATTACACTTCAGGTTGTCTATCTGTTTCACTTAGCTAACAAGCTGTAACCATGCTGACATGATTTACTGGCTGGAATCCATTTGTATGGCAAGACCTGCAGGTTGGTTATTGCTTTATCTTGAAGCAGATCTAGACTGTGGGATGCATTTGTCACTATACAAAACCCCTTTGCTTTTTGCAGGTTCCATTCAGATTCAGACATTTGTCCTTGCTGCGCCACAACTCTGCGGTAGTACATCACTTAATCGGGATGTCAGTTTGTAACATTGTGCCTATAGGTTTATTGACTGCCCTTCTTGCCCCAACCTGAGAAGTGCTAATGTCTCTGTCTAGACAATAAATAGAAAGTGCTAACATCTCAACCAATATTAAGTTTAAGAAATTCATTAAGTTATTTCTTCTAAATTCTTCTTCCCAACAAGGTTCAGGTTTTGGTATACAGACTTCTGTTTATATAAACTTATAATTCATATAAAAATACCTTGACAATCACTACTTGTAAAGTCATGTGTCAGGAAATGTATGTAGATCATTAGAGCATGCTTGAGAATGAACACAACAGTGAACAAACTGTTTCAGGAGTAGTGGTAGTCTTGGGATAAGTGCCCATAACTCTGGCTATGAGGTAGTCTCTGATCTATTTTGCATGATCTGTAAACAAAGAATTAGAGTTAAATTATTATTTTCATAAAGTCTGGACATCATTTCAGTCTCTCAGGGTTGGTATGAGTTAATTTCTTAGAGATCACTGCCTGTATTTTCAGGAATACTAATATAATTCCTTACGATCATTTTCAGAGCTTTGTACACGTTTACTTGAAACAAGGTTAATTTATATATGATCCTTCTTTGATATGATCTAAGCCTGTAATGTCACAGAATCACAGAATGGCTGAGATTTGAAAATATGTCTGGAGGTCATCTGATCCAACCCCCCTACTCAAGCAAGGTCACCTAGAGCAGGTTGCTTCTGAATGGCTTTTGAATGTCTTTTGCCTAGGCCTTCTGAATTTTGCTTGCTATTTGGTTCCCTGTACTCTGTTCTGAAATCTAGATGTGTTAAAATTGCTATTATGAGTTTTTTAATGTAAAACTTCAGATTTCTGCAGGTTGTCCTTAAGAAAACAGAAATATGAAACAAAATAGACCCAATTAATCATTTTATTGTAGAAATAATTATTAAAAATATGAGGTGATACATACTAACTTTGTTATTTCAGCTATTGTGTTTAAAAAAAGGAGAAAAAAAATGGCAAGAGTTTTTCATAATTACGAACTTTGAAGCTAGGGGAAAATCATACCCATGATGCATTTGATACTTTAAAAATGCATCACTGAGCTGGCAGCTGCAGAAGGCAATGCCAACCCTTCCCTGAGAGGTGTTCCAGCTCGGAGCGCAGCCCTTGGGCAACTTTACCATGCATCTGTGTTCCTCCAGCCATGAGGAGATGAAGTTTCACAGTGAAGAGGCAGTAGTTCCAGCACGCTGAACAAAGAATGAAGACCAAAGAAATGGTCCCAATCTTGACAGAGCATTTGTCACAGCTGACAGGTTGCTCTGGGAAACCTGAACACCTATCGTTTGTATCAAACCACAGAGACTGTGAGAGGTGTCCAAGCTGAGCAGCTCTGAGCAGCAAATCATTATTCACAAGGGTAGCTATGCACAGGCAGTTGCAGAAGTATTGGCTTAATTTCTCTGTTTCTTTCTGTGTGCTCGTCCTGTGAGGATAACACTCGCAGAAAGTTTCTGACAATTAAAAAATGAATGTTTCTAAAGTGCTATGTAGGCGCAAAAAATTGCTCTGATTACTACAAAGCCTTCAGTGCCTGGGGACTTAGAAACTTTCAAGGGCTCCAGCTGTCTTCAGCATCATCTCTCACAGTGTTTCTAAATGCTGGCAACCAAAGAATGCCTTCCCAGAAGCTGCTGGATCCTACTGCAGTGGTACAAGAGCCTTGGAGCGAAGAGCTGAAGGAAAAGTGGTCTACCCTGACAAACATTGCAGAGCCATTATCACCGCTATAGATGTATCCCTGAGCCACATTGAACTGCAGCTCTGGACCCCACTCACAGCCGAAGCATAAAAGCAGATAAGCAAAATTTATAAAAATAATCTCTTGGCCCTTTGTTATACATAATAGGAAAACATGAATCTGTTGTCCCTTTTTAATGTTTCCTTTAATTGCTTATTGTGCAGAATGAAAATAGGGTTCTCTGAAGTGTGTTTCAAACCCACACAACTATAATTTTAGAAGTATTATGCATTCATTTGCAAAACATTTTGTTAATGTTTTCCCTTTTAGTATGACACTTACAACAGTATAACTACCCAATGAGCTGTTGCCAAACATCATAGACAATAAGATCAAGTTGATCTCTGTATAAATATTTCTGAAGAGAAAAAAAAATAGAAACACATAAAGATTGATGTATATATAGAAATTTGCACACATATAGACTATAGGCTTGCTTAATGAAAAGTATTTATAATTTGAAAAAAAAATGTTTTAAAGAGTGGATAGAAGTTAAATAGACATTGGCATTTTAAACATACAATGATGGATTTCAAGAAATGCATCATTTTGGAATATACTCAACATTACATTTCATAAGTGATGTTCTTTTAAAAAACTTAGAATCAGATCATAAAGCATTTCTTAAATATTTTCTGAATTTTCTCTTTAGAGACAGAGATTGTTTCAGAGAATCATAGAATATCCAAGTTGGAAGGGACCCACAAAGATTATGAAGTCCAACTACTGGGTTCCCAAAGGGCCATACAAAAGACAAACAGATCATGTGTCTGAGGCATGGTGCTGTGACCACTTCCCTGGGGAATCTGTCCCAGTGCCCGACCACCTGCTTGGTGCAGAAGCTTTTCCTAACACCCAGCCTCACCCTCCCCTGTCCCAGCTGCATGTCATTCTCTTGGATCCTGTCGCTATCCCCAGAGAGCAGAGCTCAAGGCCTGCCCCTCCACTCCCCTGGTGGGGAAGCTACAGGCCAACACGAGACCTCCCCTCAGTCTCCTCTTCTCTGGGCTGAACAAACTAAACTAAATCCACACCTCATATATCTTCCCCTCTAGACCCTTTGCCATCTTTGTTGCCCTCCTTTGAATACTCTCAAACAGTTTTATCTTTCTTGTACTGTGGCACCCAGAACTGAACACACTCAGGGTGAGGCCTTACCAGTGCAGAGCAGAGTGAGACAGTCTCTTCCCTCGACCAGCTAGCAGTGCCATGTCTGATGCACCCCAGAGTACAGTTGGCTCTCCCGGCTGACAAGGCACACTGTAGGCTCATGTTCAGCTTGGTTGATCATAACCCCCATATCCTTTTCTGTGGGGCTGCTCTCCAGCATCTTGTCCCCCACTACATATCACCAGGGTTGCCCCTTCCCAGGTACAGAATCTGGCACTTGCTCTTGTTAATTTTCATATTGTTGGTGATTGCCCAGCTCTCTAATTTGTCCAGATCTCTCTACAAGGCCTTACCACCCTTGACGGAGTCAACAGCTCCACCCAATTTGGTATTGTCCATGAACTTGCTCAGAAAACCTTCAGGTCCTACATCCAAATCATTTATGAAAACATTGAAGAGGACTGATCCTAAAATGGAGCCCTGGGGATCCCCAGTAGTGACAGGTTGCCAGACTGATGTAATCCCATATACAGGAACCCCCTGGGACCGACCCATCAACCAATTGTTCATCCATTTTATTACGCTTTTATCTAACTGTGTTCTGGTCATTTTGTCCAGAAGGATATTGTGAGGGACAGTATTGAAATCTCTACTGAAATCCAGAATTATTATATCTATAAGCTTACTTTGGTCAACAAGCTGGGTGATATCATCATAGAAGGAAGTTAAATGTTTTAGACATGACCTTCCTCTAGTGATCCCATGTTGGCTCTGACCAATGGCTGCATTGTCCTTTAAGTATTTTTAAACAACTCTCAGAATAATCTTCTCAATAATTTTACCAGGCACTGAAGCGAGACTGACAGGCCTGGAATTGCCAGGATCTTCTCTCTTGCCCTTCTTGAAAATTGGGACCATGTTTGCCAGCTTCCAGTCAACTGAAACCTCTTCGGATTCCCAAGACCATTGAAAAATAATTGAGAGAGGTCCTGTGATGACATCAATCAACTCTCTGACTACTTTCAGATGAATCCTGTCAGGGCCCATGGACTTGTATGCATCCAGGTGGATCAGCAAATCCCACACAAGTTTGGGGTTAACTGAGAGTTTATCATTCCCACGGTTACAGCCCTCCAACTCAGTTCAGCTGGGGTCCCAGAGCCCATCATGTGTTGAAGACAGAAAATATCTACATTTTAATCTAAAATTTCTAAATATTTGCTGAAGAACACATTACAACAATTTGATTATGACATAATTATAATTTATCAGTGATTTTACCTGAAAATAAAAGCACCTTTCTGGTTATTCTGACAAAAGAAACACGCTCTCCCCACCCCTAATATCAACAGAAGAATGGTGCCTGCTATGGAGAACTTATTGTCTAAAATCCATTTTTAGGGAACATATTCTGATCTAGATTGTTATACCATTAATTGCAAAATATTATTACTACAATTCTGAGGTAATAATTTTGCAAGTACAGTTAGCTAAGGAGGAACTTGTAAAAAAGTGAATTTGATCTAAAAGTCATTGACATTGCAAGGTTTTAGTGGGTCCTTTATAAAGCAAAGACGATGTCAACTAGTAAATACAGTTTTGCAATTGCAAGAAGCAGGTCACTGGCTTCACGGTATCTTAATATTTAGGTCTCAGGACTTAATTGGAAATTTTCTGTTGTAGACAATAGCTTTTTTTTAGTAGTGACTGCAAAAAATAGTAAAGGACAGGACGGGGGTAGGAGGACTATTTTCTATAAGAATGCTTTTTAACATTTTATTTTGCTTAATGTCAAGACTACAATGGCTTGGTTTAACTTTATATGGTAATAAAACTCAGTAAGTGCTATGCAAATGAACAGTGGGCTAAAGACCATGTGAAAACAGTGAAAAATAACTGTGGGAGGGCTCTGTATCCTTCGCTATCATGATCGCATTTCGTATGTAACACCTAAGCAGATGATGACTTTGTTGCAGGCTCTCACCTGCTCTGTTCTCCTTGAGGATGAAACCATCATTGACCTTACAGTGCAAAGGGAGATCAGAACAGTGATCTAAAAACAAAAAACAAAACAAAACAACAACCAAAAAAAACCCACAAACCACCAAAAAGCACCCAACAACATCAAATAGAGAAAAAAATCTTAAACAATCAACTTCGTGGTTAATGAGGATTTTTTTTCCCTAATAATTGGGCAATTTGTGCAATGATTATTAGTATCATTCTAACTGAAATAATAACTCTTTTGTTTAGTTTTGATTAGACTACTAATAAATTTGTGGCCTACTTATGAAGTGTGTTTCTTTGTCTGCATAAAGTATATGACGTGAAAAAAACATAGACTATATGAAATGATTAAAGTCTCTACAGCTTTTACAGCTTTGTGATTTTGATAAAGATAGATGTCATCAAGGCATAGAAAAATCAATGTATAACTGCCTTGTTCAACATTCACTGAAATTTCTGTAGTTTAATTAAATGGGAGAAAAATGTTTGTTTTTTTTTTTTCTTTTCACTGCAGTCAGTCATGGCCTGAGAGATGGTAATCAGTACATTTCTCTGTTAAAAGGCTCCAAGACATGCCAGGAAGTATTGCAAGTAGAGGGGATTTTGATGTGCTGGATGTCCTGGCAGCACTGGCAATGTGATACCTTCCTATCATTCAAAGCTCATATAACCACATTTTTGTAAATAACCAAGAATTTCTCCAGTGAAATTGCTTTTCATTATGGGATGAGATTATTGCAATTTTTATCAATACATTATAAAAATTATTAAATAATATGTTTTTTTTTCCATTTCACCACACATTAAAATGTTGGTAGCAAAATATTTTAAATGGCTAGTATACATTATCTCCAACATGGTTGGTTCAACTCCCCATCCCTGGTGGTGTTCAGGACCAGGTTGGATGGGGCTTTGAGCAACCTGGTCTAGTGGAAGGTGTCCCTGCCAATGGCAGGGGGGTTGGAATTAGATGATCTTTACGGTCCTGTCCAACCACAACCATTCTATGGTTCTCTTGGAATTAAGAGGTTAAGTGCAAAGACCAAAGGTACACAGAAGAAAAAATAATTATAGAGATGAGCATGAAGAATTGCCAGTAACTTTACTCTGTGGAGGCCACTGAGGTAAGTTAGAATACAAGGCTCAAAAGAAAATTGAAACAAAAATTAAAAAATAAAATCCACAGAAAGCTATGGCTTTAATGACATTAGAGCCCCTTACACCCTTGTGTTCTGTTTTCTTTAGATAATTTCTAAGGCATCTGTTCATACCTCTAGAGTGCAAGAGAAAAAACAAACAAACAAACCAAAAAAAAAAAACATACAAAAAAAAGCACCACACACAGAGCAGAAAAACATTACTATAAATTACATTAGCAAATGACCAGCTCTTCCTGCCACTCAAGAACTGGGCATTTCGTAGCATAATGAAAACTGTTCTAACTTAGATCCAACTGTCTACCCTCCTAAGCTCCAGCAAAAGCATTTTAATCACATCTCATTGACCTCAAGAACTCCCTTTTTGCTACACACTGAAATTGTGCCTGTCATTTTGCTAAGCAAGTCCTAGTCAGAGTCTTGTGTTAAAAACTGGGAAGAAAAAGAAAGCTCACAGAAAAAGAGAAATCACAACAGAGAAGGCAATAGTATGCACCCCAATTTGGAGGACAGTGAGTGAATATCATATATTTTGCAACGTTTTCCTAACATGCAATTTTCTGAAATAAATTTAATGCAAGTTAAAATCATGCTGTAATGTGCTAAAACAATTTATAGTTCAGAAAATTTCTCAAAGTTAAACTATCATTGATAATTTTATTTTTAACTATGTGCAGAGGATTGTATTTAATCAGCAACAAAAATATTAAGTTACCACTAATAGCTATTGCATTTTAAAAACAAATCATTTTTTTCAGAGTATGTTATATCCTACTAGACTGCTGAAAAGTGGAATTTAATGAAACTGCAAGAGAGAGCATGTACTGTTCCAATACTGGTGAGAAAAAGAAACAGAATTCAATTAGATGTCTTTTGTAGGAGTCTCCAGTGATAAATCAGATTAAGGTTGTGAGCCAAGTCCTGTCTGCAGTATGCTCTTTGGTCTCAGTCCTAGTAAGGCTGTGAGATCTATCAACATGTGCTGCTCTTGCCTCTTGGCCCATATGGTCACATTTCCCTGAATAGGATGAAATGGCATGTGACCATTTCTTGTCCTGAATAGGAATTTGCAGAAAGGCGTGATAAAAATCCATACTTCAGGATTACCCTCAAATTGACAATATAGATATATCTCTTAAGATTAATATCCAAACAGCAAATTGCACTTTGGTTAATTCTCTAGATATGGAAGGTTCAAGTTCTAACACCTGTATTGTGTAGTTTGGGACAGGTATTTTCATTCCTTCTCTTGGAATGGAAGATGTCACCCTAAGAAGTACAGAAGGTGTTGGAAGATCCTTGTGTCTTAATAAGAAGCTGAGATAAATGACTGAAGATCATGAATTTTAGGTAAAGACTTAAGATGGAAGGAAGTAGTCTGTCAAGAGACATCTGCAGCCTCATTAACAGTAAATAGAGAATTCCACCATGGAGTACAGAATAATGATATTTAAAAGGAAATGAAGAAACAAGCAATGGAGCCAGTGGTTTCAAAATAAACATTCCAATAAGCACATTTATTCTTCAAAGCCGTAGGACTGATTTTCCATCTATGCAAAACTCCATGACAGAGATTCAATCTCTGGATTCCTCAATATCTGTAAAGTGGTTCCCAATTTCCTTCCTCCTCTGTTGTCTCAAAATATTATTGCTATGTAAACTTGTATCGCTACATACAATTCAATCATTTTTTCCTCATCCAATGTACAAGCATCAAGGGGTGCAAACTGCTGGCTAAAATTACTCATGTGTATGTATGCAATAGGGAGGCAGTAGAACACAGTAGCATACAACTCTAAATACCTCCTTAAAAAGATACTTAAAGATATACCTTCCAATACTCCTAACATAATGATTTTGGATGCCGGAGAAATGAGAAATAAATGATTAAAGGCAGAGGCTAGGTTTGACTGCTTGTACCACGTCACTTTGAATGTTTAAAGGAGAATATTGGGAGATATGAATCACCGTGACCCAGTCGGTCACATCATTGCTCAGCCTCTGCCAACTCCTGTACTATTCTCAGTGACAGCCTGAAATGTTGCTAGGTAGCCTAACTGTATCAGGCACCATTTAACAATTTGTCAGTTTAGACGAAGAAATTCCAGAAACAAAAAAAGTTCCCTGCCTATGTATAATTTACTAGTACACTCATACTTAGGTGAAAAAAATCGTTTCATATTTATTTTTCATCACAGTCATTAACTAAAAATTCAACTTTTCTAGATTCCTAATGCAGTTCATGTGGAAGATAACATATTACTTACAAAGTATTTGCCACATAAATACTGACTTCCATTATCTAAATCACTTGCTGTCTTTAGACACATGCTTTGCTAATGTATGGTAAATTTGCTCTTCTAAAATTAGGAATATTACTTAGTTATCAAAAATGAAACATAGCTGTTTGAAGATTCATTTCCAGTATAACAGATTAGCAGAAGATATCAGCATATTAATGCAAGAAAAGTGATTATCTATATTTATGCTTGATAATATCTTATTTTACCTTGTTACTTTTATAGATTAAAATACCTAAAATGACTTTTATTTTGGTAAAAATATTCTTAGTTTATTAAACAAAGAATCTATTAACAATATAATTAATAACCTTATAAGGCACTTGCCTGCAACTGCACTACAATAATTCCCCAAGCCCTTTGATGTTATCATGCAACTCTGTTGTCTCTAACGAACATGCACACCATTTATAACAGAAATAAAATGATACTGCAAGATTACATAGTCATAATAAACTCCCATTCCATTTCATTGCTCTTAGAAAAGATAATACTCCAGCATCAGCCTGAGTAGATTCAGACTTTGCCAGAAATTCCTTCATGCACATTGGCAACCTTCCTTTGCACATTCTTCTTCAAGAGTCCTCTGACACTCATGGAGATTCTATTTGAGTGAAAACCAAATCTAATTTAATGTTTTTATTCTGTATTGACTGTACCGGTGGGCCAGCTAAGAAAAAACCAAAACCAAAACCAAAAACCTGCCAACAACCCAACCAACACACAAAAGGCCCCCTTAAAACTCTGAGGATATCACAAAGTATTTTGGCAAACATCAAAAATCTTTCAATCTATTTTAATTAAGAAATAATTAAATCATCCCCCAAATCTTGTACACCTATAGGGAAGGGTAGCATTTTCATTCAGTCTCTCTCATAGTGAAACGCTAGATTTGTGTCTATTTATTGCTGTTTGTATGCAATTGCATGCATATGGAGGGTATATTCTTCATAAAGGAGACTCCCACCAAGATGGGCTTACTTTTCAGTGTTAGATAATATCAAGGAAACAAGAAAGCAAAATCAAATGGTCTGTGAGACTAAAGGACTCAGAGAAATCCTATTAGACAGGAGGTAGCCTGGTGAGCACCCATGGAGAGACTATTTGTCCAGGTTGGATTAAAGAACTTGTTTGAGGAGGTCATTATGTAAGACACTGGTGGTAGACAGAAGTAGAAAACAATGGAAATATCACTGAGACAACATCAAAGTGCAGAGCATTTGAACAGAGAGAATTAAGGTAGAGCTGTAAGCAGGGCAACATAATTGTGAGTCCCAAGGGGAACATGGAAAGTTTGAAGATGTCAAATCATAAGCCAGAAAGCTGGATGGAAGACAGTTATTGTAGGAGTAGGAGAGAAAGTAATTGTTAGTGTGGTGCATTGACATATGGAAGAGAAAGAAGCAGCTCAGAGATAAAGAGTGGCAAGGTGAAAAGAGTCTGGCCAAGGTGCCAGAGTCTGGACTGAGGGGCCTTGGTTACATTCATGCCAAGAAAGGGGCAATGTTAAAGAAAGGGGAGAAGAGAAAGATTTAAAAAAAAAAAAAAAAAAAAAAAAAGGAAGCACAAAGGCAAAAATCAAAGTTCATGCAAAAAAAAAAAAAAAAAAAATTATCATATAAATTTGCTATCAAATTGATACTGCCTCTGGAAAGCATAGTGTGGTTGTGAGGGGCAACCTACATCAGCTTTGTATGGCAGACATCTACACCACCTCCACTGGGTCTGCACTGGGCCTCCCCAGCCTCTTACCTCTAAAACTGCACTTGGCCTGGGCAAGGAAAAGCCTCTGCATCCACTAGAAATTCAGTAGTGCTTGCTGCAGTAAAAAGGTAACCTCTTTTACCTTTGATTTATCCTTTGTGTATGTGTGTGTGTGAAATCTCTTTTGACATAAAACCGATATTTAAAAGCAAATGATAGAATTTCAAAATTTCAAAAAGAAGAGAATTCTATTAAAGCTTCAAGAATAAAAAATATCTGCCCTTTCATGTCTAGTTCCTCTATGAGCCACTATAAGCCAACTAACTAAAGGTTCAACTTATTTTGGCAAGACGCATGACTATGAGGCACCTTTTGAGCAGCTGGGGAGAAAACACAGAGTGCGGTTGTGGAAGAAGAGCAGAATCTTATGGGAATAAATGAAGAAAAGGCAGATTAGATATAATAGGTAATAATAATAATAGGTAATTTTAATAATAATAATAGGTAATATAATATAATAATAATATAATAATATAGTAATATAAAGTAATATAATATAATAATAATAGGTAATTTTATTCCTAAATTTTAGGTGTTGCTAATTCATCATGAACAAGGAATGCCTATGGTACTGTATTGTTCTTTAAGCATTTTTTAGTGTGTCTCCCTAGTAGCAAAGGAAGTATTTCACACTGTTGATAAGTCAGCAATTTGATAAGTCAGCAAAGTTGTTTGTTTCTTAAACTAAGAAATAGTTTGAGAAACAAAGAAACTATGAAATTTCATTCTACCACCCACTTCCTGCTGTCTTTTAATTCATAAAGAATTAAAAAGTTTTGGGGTAAAATAGTCACAACAAAGCAAATTCTGGGAGAAAGCAGAAATGTAATGTCAATGTTGTCTGCCTTATGTAAGTTACAGTACATGAAATGAAGAAGAAAGAGCACCAGTTACAGTATCTGGGACATGTAAGATATTTTATGGCACCAAACAGAAAAGGCGTGCCACTAATGGCTATGTAATTATATCAATTTAAGCACTTTACAGTTATTTTGGGGATAATAAAGCTTTAATTTGTGAAGGGTCATGCTGTGACAAAGAAATCAAGCTAGCAGCAGGAATGTCATTTTTTATGCCAAAGGTACCTAACAGTCACATAATAGATATCTAACAGGTACACACATCTGTCTATTTTGTCATATGACTTCAAGCATTCTACAGCTGAACTGTTCCTTTTTTTTTTTCGTTGTAATTTTGTACTTCTGACAAGCCAGCAGAAGAGCAAAAAGGTTTAAGTAAAGATGCTTGAGTCTGCCTAGATTTTCAGTTTCACAGGAAATAGTCTTTATTTGCTAGCCATTTTTTTCACCCTTATTGCCTGTCTGTACCTGAAAAGGAGATATGAATCCTAGTTTAAACAAAGTTTAGTGACTGCAGCACTGGCTACTTTACTTTGGCCCCAACACTAGCTGCAAGGATAAAGGGTTGTTCTTCAGAAGTACATGTATATAGAAAGGATATGTAGACAGAGATGGAGATGATATAGAGACAGATTTTTTTTTTCCATGTATATATGTGTGTGTATGTGTGTGTGTTTTAGTAACTTTGCTTTTCAGATTATTTTTTTTTCCACAAGAGTTATTCTTCGCATTGTATTTTTTTCCCGTCTGATGAGGAACTTTGCAGGTTTTAAAACAAGACAGTTATTTAATGAGGAAATAGCTCCTGAGGGCCTGGTTCTGATTTCACATCTGCCTGTATAAATGAGGAGCATCTGCACTTAATCCAGAGTAAAACTAGTGTCAAATTCATCAGCAATGTGCCCTGCAACTTAAATTTCAAAGCCAGTTGTGCCAAAAAAGTTGAAGAGTTATACTTCAGGTAACAGGGGTAACTTTTTAAATTATACATGTGTTATCTCACTTACAGGGAATGAAGAATGACCAGAACAGTATGACCAGAACTTTTAGAGTTACTTAATATACAATCAATATTTTAATCCATTTATTTTTCAATAAGATTCATTACTATTATTATTATTATTAAGCAAATACTCATTTGCAATAGTCTACCCAAGCCACACACCAGAAGAACAAGAGGTGTAAGATGAAAAAACCTCTCATCAACATTGCCATACTTAGTGACGTAAGATAAAGTCACCTGCAAAATGTAAAGGCTCTGCTCCTTTCTGTCAAGGAGATGTCTAGATTTAGCTTCATTCTTCTGTTGCAGCAGGTCAAATTAGATTAGGTTCTTCAGATGGTCAGTATATTAATTCAGCTATTTATCTGTGCAATTAAGTCTTGGTATACATGCCTTCCTGTGCGGCCTCTCCGTGGGCCACAGCCTCCTCCAGGCCTCATCCACCTGCTCCACCGGGGGCTCCTCCACAGGCTGCAGCGTGGAGATCTGCTCCATGTAGGACCCATGGGCTGCAGGGTGACAGCCTGTTTCACTAGGGGCCTCTCCACAGGTCACAGGGGAACTGCTGCTGCAAAGCCCAGACCATTGCCACATAAACCCCAATGCACGTGACTAGTCCAGTATGCCCTCTACTCTAGTAGGTTTCTGTTAACTGGCCATCAGCACCTGAAATGACTGCTAACACAAGATCAGAACCAGATATTTGTGATTGTGTGGTCCCATGATCATTCTGCTCATGGAAATCCTATTCAACTATTATTTTTTTTGCCCTCAGTGGGATGTGGAGGGGTCCTAGATTCACCTCTCATCTTCTCATCAGAGAAGTCTGAGGAAACTTGAATGAGAAATGCTGCATGAATTGCAAAAACATAAAAATCAACTGACAAGATGCTACAGGTAAAACAAACCAAAACCCCACAATGCTCAGGAGCATTATGGTAATGTAAGTGTCCCCTGTCTGAATTACATTGACCAGGAGGTGATCTGTCCCGGGACGCTATCATCAGCTACATCTGACTGCAGGCAGAGGAGAGATCACAAAAATTTCTCCAGCAATTAATGTAACTCTATCAAATAGATTTAATATGGAATATGGAACTTGTGGTATCTGAGGTAATTGAAGAACCTTATTTGTCATCAAAGTAACATTTTTTTTTTTTGTAGCACTCCAGTATAAAAACATTTTTAAAATATCTCGATGAACTAAATTCTATTATAAACTGTAATAAATTATATAACTTCCCCTACCTTTCATGTCCATTGTCTCAAAGGCAATTTTGTTTGGCCTGCACTGAGAAAATGTGATAACATCAGTCACTATCTGACAAAAATTAATAAGAAGCATTAAAAATATATCCATAAAAAATTCTATGCTCATCCAAAACACTATCTGATGTTAAAGCATCTCTTATTATAGCAGCTATTCAAATAAAGGTCACGAATAAGAGAAATTCTGGTACTAAAATTCTTATCTAATATTCTTGAAAGACAAAGGTCAAAAATAAATATACTTTGAACAATGACAGATTGTATTTCTATAAATTAAAAAATAACTTGTAGCTGACAAAGTTTATTTTTTCCTATCTATTTTCACTAATATTAGAGAGACATGATTTGTTACATAGCAACATGTGAAAAATCTGAGATGAGTTTACACAAGATATAAAGCCACCTCTATATATTCGCTATTAGCTTTGGTTCTTTACTTACTATTTACCTTTATTTACGGTGGTACTATATTAATAGGTTGTTAGTTAACAATCTTTTCTCAAGCCTGACTAGGTCATTCTTCAACATATGAATGCTGAGAATGAAGATACTGAGAGACTCAGCTGCATTACATCAGAACAAAAGGCTAAAATTTCCAGGAGTTACCTACTGCGTCTTTATTTTTGAGAGAGACTGGATGTAATAAAAGGGCATGGATCTCCAGCCATGCAATGGATTCAGAAGGTCACCAGACATAGAAGATCTTATTTTAACTAGCTGAGAGGGTATGAAAGAAGAGGTCCAAAAAGTCACCTCATAAAGGTTCAATTTGTCTGCTCTGCAAATTATCTTTTTTACTGAATACTTCATAATGCCAGCAATCTTGTAGGAAACCTCTTACTCTACAAAATGAATACCTGGGAATCTCTCTAAACTCCTGCAAAGACCATACTTAAGTGTACTCTGTATACACAGTCAGAAGTATTTTGAGTTCAGAACAGTACCAAATTTACATACATGCTTTACAGGCTGTAACGTATGTTCTTCCACACATGTATCATATGCCTCTGATTCTGAAAGTATAAATTCATTTTAGAATTTGAAAGCAAATGCAGTGATCATCATTTCTTCAGTTTGGGAAGACAAATATGTGTGTCACTTAATACAATGTCATCTCATTCATATTATATACTACTTCTCAGAAACAGCACCATGCAGAATCTACTACATGAATGCCACATAAGCATGTTCTGCTGATGCCAGCTTTTGACACTAAAGATACTGGCACTGTATTACAATCAATATTTTGTAGGGGAGAACAACACACTTGGAGTATGCAGAGACTCATAGTATAGTATCAGTCCTAGATGGAAAAACAGGATATTAGTAAGTAATTAAAGGATAGAAGAGATTTTATGGAAAATAAATTTTGACAAATAACTCTTACCATGTGGACAGAGAATTTTAGTTTGGCTGACAAAGAAAGTGAAAATTGTCAGACATTTGGAAAATACCGATGTGGTAAAACATGACATCATGATAAAAAAAAAAAACTGTCATTATATGCTATATTTAAGAATAGGTTCTCCAAAATAATTGTGAAAGTCACAGTCACATCAGTCTCAAAAGGAAGTATTTCAAAAGCACTGTCTGCAGTCTTGAATCTATTCAATACTGTCATCGGTGATAGAGAAACTAATATAAAAATTGCTACTGATTTGCAGCAATAAAAACTACAACAATAAAAAATGAATACAAGGCTATTAAGTACTTTAGAAATGTGAATTTCTTGGTAAACAGAATTAATTTAAATGCATTTTTTAGCATTACTGTCTATGAGTATTTTAGGTACATATATTTTTTTTCAAAAAAAAAAATACAAAAATATACGTACATGTATGTGTACATAGACAGACAGTCATACATAAGTGCAGCTTATACCAGATTTCTGTGTCCACCTGTGATTTATTTGAACATATCCGAGTTAGCATTTGAGCTACTCTGACTTTGTATAGGAAGAACTTGGTATAGTTGCTCATGCTCCTTTTAATAAAGTACATAATTGTATTGAGTTTTATACTGATTCATCACTGATTCATACCCTCAGTCTTTCATTGCTTATGCGTGGCATGTGGAAGGGTTCTTTTCAATGATATAGTCTAAACTAGCCACCCACATTATTTTAAGCAGTAAATCAAAACATGATAACATTAAAAAAAAAGCATACAGAATTGCTCTTGTAAATGTTATTAAAAGAGGAAACCTACAGAAAAGAAAATGCTATATTCCGGATCTTCCTCTTAAAATTAAAAGAATAATTATAATAATAAAACCCACCTGATGAGAGACCTGAATTGCCACTAGAAGGATAAAGAAAGATCTTCTATATCTTAATTTTCATGACTCTCCATAAATTTTAGTAGACAATATGTTGAAATTTGGACTTTTCTTTCTACTAAAAATATGCTACAAAGTGCTGATTGGGCACCCTATCAAACTGTAGTAATGTATGTAATTGCTGGCTCATGAATCTTAACTTGGCCTGGGCCATGTGAAGAATGGGTTGTCCAAAAATGAAACAAATGCCATTTCTCTAGTTATTACAAAATTGCACATATATATTTAGTACACAAAAAATAATACAGTCAACATAAGCAGTCCAGCCTTAAAGGGTATCACTTTAAAAAATAAACATGAAAAAACTCATGACTGATAAGCTCATGCTTTTATTGTCAAAATATGCAATTCTTTCTTTCATTTCATTTTATGAAATATCATCACTGACTGAAAAAAAAAAAGGTATATGAATACATTCCCATCCTCAGCACTTGAATACTTAGGTTGTTAGGTTTGTAAGGCTAGGTATACTTTAATTCCTTTTAGGCTGATAATCAAAAAAGAAAAAAGAAAAAAGAAAAAGGAAAAAAGAGAAAAGAAAAAAGAAAAAAGAAAAAAAAAATCCTCTCCAGCTTGTAAAATAGGTGCATCCTCTCTGTATACTTCTAATTTTGTACTGGCAGATGTACATGGGAAAGCAACCCAAGCCTGGTGTAAGGTCTTGGAAAGCACATTCCTACGTAACAAGCCACAAAAGCCCTGGGGCAGTAATTGTCATTTTTGATACAGTCATGAACCCAAGTCTCCAGTGTAAATCTGAACCTATCTGAGCATAAAATTGTACAAGACAAAGGAAGCTGTTAGTTTAGGCAGGAGCTATTTAGTGTGATAAATCATGCAGAGTTATTCTTATGTTAACTAAAATCAAGAACCTGTAGTTCAAGTGATTTAAGAAAGATTGTTAGAAAATCATATATATAGAATATGTCAAAAGGTACAATGACAGATGTGATGCGTGTGGTAAATGAATAATCAGGATATTTGTTGGCATATATGTGTGTTAGCCAAGTAAGGATACTTAGAAAACCATAAAATAATTAGTAAACATACAAACCAGTGTTTACTTGTAGTATAGAAATTAAGTTTCAGTGAGTGACTTTGGAAGTCTAACTGATAGAAAGCAGGTAATGGCTATTACTTGTCTAAACTAATGCAATCCTTTGCTGCTGCTGCCTGCAACTTCCATTCCCTGGCTTCCTGTATATAAAATTCTGGCATTCTGTCAAGTTTTTGACTGATGGAAGGGAAAGATGTTGGAAGAAAAAACATGTACCCAAGAGCATATGGTAAGGTCAAGTCTGTTTGTACCTTGTGCAAACAATTAAGGGATGTCTACACTTGATTCTAGGCAAATCAGAATCATTCAAAATCGTGATGGTCATGTCTTTTTACAGCACCATGAGCACTGGACTGCTTTAAGAAAAGTTTGCATTTCTTCTAGACATGTTGCTACTTTCATTCTAGCTTGAGTCAGCACTAGTGCAGGAATCTCTACAACTTCTAAACATAGTTTAAGTCTGAATTGGAGTAAGGAGTAAGGACAAAAGGGAGACAAGATCTTAACATTTCTTTTGGAACTTTCTATTATTCAGAAAATGAGTTTGTTGTTGTTGTTTTGCTTTGTGTTCTGAGCCACATTAAGTAGCTTCTGATACACTCGTTTCAGAGGATTCTTTCTTCAGCAGTTTTTCTTTCTGCAAAGTATACACTAAAGCCCTGGGATTCCAGTGCATAGAAGTTGTCTTCAGGCAGCATGCCATTACAAGGTTAGGTGTTGTATTGCCTAGTCTTCGAAAATATGGTCCTTAGTGTCTGTGAATCATTAACTGATGAAATATTTATCCTTATGTGACTGAGCTCTGAAAACAAACAAACAAACAAACACAAACAAACAAACAAACAAAAACAAAACAAAACAAAAACAATAAACAAACAAAACAATATGGAGAAAGTCTGCTATCTATCATGGCACACGCATCATCCTTGTCACTACAAATAACAGTTTAGTTTCAGTATCTTAATCAAACCTATTGATCGTCCTCTACACAGACAATTTCAAAGTGAACAGATAGTGTCAATACTTCAGATGAAACAGTGCAAGGTTCTCTTTCCAAGCACATAAAGCCTGCTTGTTGGGGAGTCCTGCCCTTTGGGCAGAACAGGCCCTGGGGATCTTGGTAAACACAAAGTTGAACATTTATCAACAATATACACTTGTGGAAAAAAATAATAAAAAATGGGCAGCAGTCTCCTGGGATACATTAGGAGTGTTGCTAGCAGGTAGATGGAGATGATCCTTCCTCTCAGCACTAGCAAGACACACCTTGAGAGAACTTGAACTGTGTCCAGTTCTGGGCTACCCAACATAAGCCATGGACATCCAGGTCTTCTTTATTCTTTATTCTTTGCCGTGGCATTCTTTGATGGGACAAGAGGGTAAGGACATAAACTGAAATAGAAATTCTCTTTAAACCTAAGAAAAAAAATGTTTTCCAGTGAAAGTGGTCAATCATTAGAAAAGGTTGCCCAGAGAGTTGTGGAAGTTCCACCCTTATATTCAAAAGTTGTCTCAATATGCTCCTGGGCAACCTGCTTTGTCTGACCTTGCTTTGATCAGAATCATAGAATAGAATCATCATCAAGGTTGGAAAAGACATTCAAGATCCAATCATCACACTACTACCAACGTCACCCACTAAACCATGTCCCTAAGCACCATGTCCAACCTTTCCTTAAATACCCCCAGGGACGGTGATGCCACTACAGGGATTTGTACCAGATGATCTCCACAGGGGCGTTCTAACTTCAATAGTTCTATGCGTCTAAATTTTGCATTATCCATCACAGTCATACTCAATGTGTATGACTGCAAAATTATCCTTCATATTTCAATGTAGAGTATAATTAAAAAAAAAAAAAAAAAGACACTCTTTGGGACTGCAGTCCTCATCAGTATGAAACCAAAATAACTGAAGATATAATAAAAAGAACCGTGGAAAACCATCTACAGACAACTTATGTAAACATAGAGCACACACATTGACGCTGATAGTCAATGAAGTCACATCACAGTGAAATCACGTTAGACCTTTGTGAGGATCATCAGATGTTAAGACTCAACTACTTCTTTACATTGCAAGAATCAAAAGTGCATTTCTGTACTTCAGAGGTGCTCCAACTGCTGCCTACTGAAGAACCAGACATCTAACAGAAGAAACGGGAATCTTCCTGTGCTTGCTGAACTTATGCCATTTCACAGAGCAGAGGACTCAGTAAGATAAAATGAGAGGCGAAAAGAGCATGACTCAGTAGCTTTATTGTTAGAACAGGATCATAAGTTCCAATTTATTCTTGAAGAACGGTGTCAGCTAGTATACTAATAATTCTTGAAAAAGAAAGCAGATAATGCATGCTGACAAAATCAACATGCATCTAAGTGTAGAAGGAAACATAATTTTATGTGTCTGAGAAACAACTGCTGAGGTGATTAAGTAGTTTTAGGAAACTCTAAGGTTACAAATGAAAGTTTTCAGAGTTGTCATTCTTGATGACTTTTGGTTCATGAATTCATACTAAGCCTAAATTCAGTCTCCTGCACTTTTCAAAACTCAGACAGGAGTCATATCTGTGAGAATTCTGGTTATAAAGCATTTGCAGGGAAGGGTAGGTTACAGGATGAAATAATCGATGACTTCTCTAGAATTCACAGCAATAGCTAGTCTGTATCAGAAAACACACAGGGTTTTAAGTTCATATAATCAATATGTAACAGACCATGTTAATATTTCATCATTGGCAAATAATCTGGCCTATCAATAACTAGCATAGAGGAAGAAGGATGAAAGGCAGGCATAGCACAAGATACTAAGACATCAGACATTTTTCTACACAAAAATCAAAAGCAAAAATGTGTACATTAAGACTGTTATATTTTGCATGATAAAATATAAAGGGGGAGGGAGGACTTCAACTTTACTTTTATTTTTCTCCATCCAAGGTTACATGTGTTGCTGCAATACTTCCAGTTTGAGTATTCTTACTTAGGTTAGAATTTTCAAAAACTCCTAAAGGCACTTGAGATAAAGGGTAATTGGATTTAGGTGTCTAGGCATTTTGAAAATCCCCATTAGATTCCTCTCTGTAATCTGTAACTACTCCCTGAAAAATACTTTCCTTCAAAGTGAATGATAGGAAGTTAAGGAAATATAGAGCAGAGCTGAATCTTGTAGGCCTCCTGATTGTAAGCTCGTCTTTTGCTCTCTGGTGGTAAATTCCTAATGATGATACATGTTTTAATAACATTGACATCACAAAAGGGTACCTGCTAACATGGCTTACATGTCCTATCCAGACTCAATACTTTGTGATACCATTCTCATTATTTTACATTTTTTGCCCAGCTTCTTAACTTTTCTTGCTCTTCAACTGTTCAGATCCATGCAGCCTCCTGTTTTTTTTGTTGCTGGTGATTTTTTTTTTTCCCTGCTTTTAAGAGAAATTTTAAGAGAAAACTTCATCTTAAAAGCATGAATACGTCCACCATAATAAAATACTTTATTTTCATGAACAAATCATCTGCTCAACTAGGCCATACACAGTGAAGTTTAAAAAAGTATCAAGTTGTTTATTTTTGCAAGATGGATTGTACCATGGTTTTCAGCTACATTTACCAAGCTATTTTCATTGAATTCTCTAGAGTGGCACCCATTTATGTCAACTGAAAATTTGCCCCATAATCTGTCTTCATTTCTACACTGGTTATTTATCTTCTTAATCTTAGTTTTTTTCTTGGTCATTGATGTGGAAATATGGACAATAGATAATTTAAATATCATAACGTATCTGTGAAAACTGAGCAGTGGAGCTGTAAAAGAGCCTCAATCTTGCATCCAACTGTGCTGAAAAACAGGATAAGAGAAGACTTTCACTCATAATTTGATTTATACAATATCTACTTTTCATGAAAAAGATTGCAGTGAAATAATATTGGAGTAGAGTCAAAAGGTTACCATATTTACATGCTACCAACCACCTTAAATCAAAAAGGGCCACAGTTCTCCTGTGGATAACTGACAATTTTATTTTGTACTTTGTAACTGAATATTGAATGGTTAAAAAAAAAATCAATAAAAAAAATCAAAATTAATTCACTTTCCAAAGAATTATTTGAAGTTTTTTTTTTTTTTTTAAAAAAAAAAACAACAAAGATCTATACATGATATATAATAACCTTGAAGTTGGAACATTTACAATTGTACATTTTATTAATTAAAGGCAATTGTGAGTAGAGAATTATGTTACCTGGATGTTGAAGTGTATATATGTTTTGGTACTGAAATGCTGAAATCTGTTTTGCTGACTAGCATGAGTTTTTAGACTGCTTTCTATTAAAACAGCATCTGAACACTCACAATGTTATTATTATAGTATTAAACATATTTACTTTACAATGTGTGTATGGATGTGTGTCAATATTTTTGTATAGATATACATGTACAGAGACATTTGTATACATGTACATACATTTTTATGTTAATGTGTGTACACAGAAGCTTCTGTAGCTCTGTCTGTGTGTATGTGCTGGGTGGGGGTGTGGGGGTGTGAATGGGGGTAAGAGTGTATATGCACATCCCAGAGCTACAGAAGTTTCTCTCCAACGTAAGAAATTGGTAATAGAAAACAAAATCAGAATGTCCTAGCGAGAGAGGTTATACATAAGAGATA